>NW_024070185.1:75029734-75585214 GCF_014754425.2 Oryx dammah | reverse complement strand
CTCTTTGCAACCCCGTGGACTTCAGTATGCCAGGCTTCCCTGTCCTTAACTATAGTTTGCACAAACTCATGTTCATCCAACCATCTCATCCGCTGTTGCCCTCTTCTCCTTCTGCTGCCAGTCTTAGCATCAGGGTCTTTTCCAGTGAGTTGGCCTTTCACATCAGTGGCCAAAGTATTGGAGCTTCAGCTTCAGCATCTGTCCTTCCAGTGAATATTCAGGGTTGATTTCCTTTAGGATTGACTGGTTTGATCTCTGTGCTATCCAAGGGACTCTCAAGAGTCTTCTCCAGCACCACAGTTCAAAAGCATCAATTCTTTGGTGCTCAGCCTTCTTTATGATCCAATTCTCACATCCATACATGATTACTAGAAAAACCATAGCTTTGACTATATGGACCTTTGTTGGCAAAGTGATGTCTCTGCTTTTTAATATGCTGTCTAGGTTTGTCATAGCATTTCTTCCAAGGAGCAAATGTCTTTTCATTTCGTGGCTGCAGTCACCATCTGCAGTGATTTTGGCGCTAAAGAAAATAAAATCTGTCACTGTTTCTGTGTTTTACCTATCTGTTTGCCTTGAAGTGATGGGACTGGATGCCATGGTCTTAGTTTTTTGAACGTTAAGTTTAAAGCCAGCTTTTTCACTCTTCTCTTTCACCTTCATCAAGAGGCTCTTAATTTTGGTATTTTAATTTTCTATTATTTTCCTTTTTAGCTGCTTATATGATACCACTTTTGTCTTGACACATAACAGATTTATATTCTGTATACACTGTATTAGAATCCTGTTCATTTTTTAAATTAATGCTGTTTTTATAAGTTGTATTATTTACTACTTTCATTGCTACTTTTAATCCTTCCATGAATCAGTGAACTATTTTTATTACTTTGATATATAATTAAAGCACTCGACTTAGTAAATGTAAACAGCACTCAGAAGATATGAAGGTGTGTTAGCTGACTTGAATGGAACATGATCGTTAGTATGAACACATAGTTTTTGCAGAATATTGACAACTTTTAAAATCATAACGTTCAATAAGATTATTTGAAGTTTTCTGGGAAATCTGCTTTCTACACTTTGAAAATCATTGAGTTAGAGGAGCAGAGGGCACTACTGCTACTGTGGCTAAACACTTGGTTGCAAGTATTAAATGTTCTCAGAATTATGTCCTGTGTTCTGCAGTAACCCTGTTCCCATGATGCCTATGAGAATTGGAAATTAACTCTTCATTTGGGATTTGTTTTGCTTGGATTTAAAGTGGGTAAAATATTTATGGTACTTTGATTTGCAAATTTTTAAAAATGTAGTCCTAAAATATTTACTGTCCTCATTTTTCATCAGTTTTTCATACTCTTTAACTGATCATAAACCCTTGAGCCTATAGGTTTTTAAATACAAAAAAAAAAATGTTTTACTACTGGATAGGGATAGGAGGCATGAAGGAAGCCAAGAGGAAGGGAGTCTGAAGTACTCCATCTTGGACACATGTAAGTATCTTCTCCAATCCTGTGGGCATTTTAGGGTCATTTCCTCTTTTTCTTCCTTTCATCCTCTTCCCATGGGTACAAAGAAAATGATGAGCAGCTCTCAACTTGCAAACTTACATATAAGGTACTTTTTAAGAATCATGGTTTTATTTGCATTTTCTTATCCAGTATCTGTCTTTCAGGCCCAAACTTTTTTCCCCTCTCAGTTCTACCTCTACATGTACTGATAATTAATTACATTGAAAACTACATTTTTAGCAGTCTTACGATTAATTCTCTGATTTAGACAGCTTGGAATTTGGAATCATGTTTTCTTTCTTTTTCCTGATATTGTAGCTTTGTGCTACCTTTCTTCCTGTTATCAATCCTTGTTCTAAAACTTGGTCACTCTTTGCTGAGAAATGGTGTTCTTTGTTTCCTGCATTGCTATGGTCAGGTCCAGGTTTCCGAATGCTGGGACTGCAGTAGTTTAGCCAGACCCGTTGATTCTAAGTTCTCATTCTCCTAATATTCCAGTTTATTTCTTTAAAATCACTTCTATCAGTGTTCCTCTTTCATCTATCCTGAATCCCTAGTTTTTAGGGAGTGTCTGGAACCCAATTTTACCTACCTAAGCAATCTTATTTTCTACTGTTCTCCAGCATAGAGAAGAGGAATTCTAATTTACGGTGTGCAACTCTTGTGCAAGGTAGGCACTGTACTAGGTACTTTATGTATATTATAGCTTTAAATTTTTTAAAATACTCTGCAAGGTAGGTATTTCAGTTTTCTTTTTATGTCTAAATAAACTTGAGATTCCTGAGAAGGCAATGTCAGCCCTCTCCAGTACTCTTGCTTGGAAAATCCCATGGATGGAGGAGCCTGGTAGGCTGCAGTCCATGGGGTCGCTAGGAGTCCGACACAACTGAGCGACTTCACTTTCACTTTTCACTTTCATGCGTTGGAGAAGGAAATGGCCACCCATTCCAGTGTTCTTGCCTGGAGAGTCCCAGGAACGAGGGAGCCTGGTGGGCTGCCATTTATGGGGTCGCACAGAGTCAGACACGACTGAAGTGACTTAGCAGCAGCAGCGGCAGCAGCAGCAAACTTGAAATTGACAGAAGAACGTAACTTGCCCCATGTCACAACTAGCATGGGTAGAAGAGAAATTTAAATCATCCACCTATGTGATCTCTCAAAGCCTGTGTTTTTTCACATTCCTCTTGTATTTCATAGAATTCATCTTTTATCATGTATCCCATGATGTGTCTGTTCTTAATATCATACTTTTGTTCACATGACTCTTTCCTCCTAAAATACTTTCATTCCTTTTCTACCTGTCCAAATGATATCTATCCTTTAAGGACCAACTTAGTAGTTTCTCTTGTGTATGCTTCTTTGTTCTTGTTTACCTTTTTTCCTTCAACTTTTGTAGAACTTTTAATATCTTATTCTGTTCTCTGTTTGTCATATGTGTAAGTTTTCTGTTCCCAACTGGGGTAGAAATGCTTTGAGGGCAAAAGCCAGATTTATGTTTCTTTAAGGCCTACAGGCAAAGCATATAGAAGGTTCTCTATGAATCCTTATAAACTGATTGATCATATAGTGACATTTTATAAGTGTTTTGTAGTTTTCATAAAGCTAAGCTGAAATTTAAATCATTTTATCCTAATTGTATTTCCTTGTATACTAGTTTTTGTTAATAATTAAAAGGTAAATGTAAGCTCTAAACTGTTATATTTAGAATCAAATGTTGGGGAGAGCCATATTTTTTACTTTTAAAAGTTCCATTTCATTCATTTTTATCATGCTCTTAGAATCAGCTACCTATATACTTAAGTTATATGAGATAATATGAAAAAGAATAATGACGTCTTGCAAGACTCCCACCTTCATCACCTCTTCTCTTGCCCAGGGATTTATTTTTGGAATATTAGTCAGAATATGTGACATATTGGAAATAATCTTAAATGCCTTTTCTGTAAATTTTAAATGTCATTAATACAGATTAATAGCATGGTGGTAAATTGAAACAACTTTGCTCAGAATAAATTTAAGTAGTTTTGTTACTTTTTCTATGGAGTTACTTTTGCTATGCTCTAATTATATTGAAATATTTTGTACTCTGTTTGCTTTGTGTTTTGGTGGAAAGATTGATATAAATTTCCTTTTTTTGTGTGATACTAACATGAATCCATGTCATTAACATGGAAGTAAGATTGCTAGGAGAAAAATCAACAACTTGAGATATGCAGATGATACCGCTCTAATGGCAGAAAGTGAAGAGGAACTAAATAGCCTCTTGATGAAGGTGAAAGAGGAGAGTGAAAAATCTGGCTTGAAACTCAACATTCAAAAAACTAAGATCATAGCATCCAGTCCCATCACTTCATGACAAATAGAAGGGGGAAAAATGGAAACGGTGACAGGTTTTATTTTCTTGAGGTCCAAAATCACTGCTGATGGTGACTGCAGCCATGAAATGAAATGATACTTGCTCCTTGGAAGAAAAGCTATGACAAACCTAGACAGCATATTAAAAAGCAGAGACATCACTTTGCCGACAAAGGTCTGCATAATCAAAGCTATGGTTTTTCCAGTAGTCACGTAAGGGTGTGAGAGTTGGATCACAAAGAAGGCTGAGTGCCTAAGATTTGATGCTTTCGAACTGTAGTGCTGTAGAAGACTCTTTTGAGAATCCCTTGGACAGCACAGAGTTCAAACCGGTCCATCTTAAAGGTAATCAACCTTGAATATTCACTGAAGGACTGATACTGAAGCTGATGAAACTCCAATAATTTGGCCACTGATGTGAAGAGCCAACTGCATTGGAAAAGACCCTGATGCTGGGAAAGACTGAAGGCAGAAGAGGGCAACAGAATGAAATAGTTGGATGGCATCACCGACTCAATGAATATGAGTTTGAACAAACTCTGGGAAATGGTGAAGAACAGGGAAGCCTGGCATCCTGCAGTTCATGGGGTCACAATGAGTTGGACATGGCTTAGTGACTGGACAACTACAGCAACAATATGAATCCAATTTCTTTTTACCTTTTAACTGTATATTCCTTAAATACACATTTATATAGTAAAGTATAAAAAGTTAACCTTTAAGAAAGATTACTTTTTCCTGATCATTATTCATTTGGATTGAAGTAATTGAAGTAATTCAGTTCTTTCAGTTATTCCTTAGAAAAGTATGTACAGTTCACTTGGGAATTAACGAGAATTTCTGTATGCCCTTATTTATTATTTTAATTCTAATTGTATTTTCTCTGAGTTAGATCAAGTTTTTGTGATAAACCTAGTTTTCCCTCTCTTTTTGTTGTCTTAGTATAGGGTTGGATGAGATACTTTTAAAGGGATAACATTGATTAGAAATAAATGATTTATCAGGTCCTGATGTCCAGTGTTAAATTTTTCTAATTTTCAAAGTATCCCTTTGAAACAGATTACTCCTTTTAGGAACTGATTTCTGTTTTAGTTCAGTTTTTTAAAATTGTTAAGCAGCAGAAACAATTCTGAGTAACTTTGGCAAAAAATAATTTGGTAAGTGATACTAATTAACAGATTTGAATTAAAAACTAAACAATGAGACCTTGGGAAAGAGGAAAACTAAGAAATTCTGGGGAGCTCTTAGGCATGAACTAGTAGAGCTAGTATACTCACTTTTAGAGGCTATAATCCGCTGATTGAACCCTACTTACTTTGTGTTTGTTCTCAAAATTTAATTCCCAAGAGAACAAGAAATAGCTTCGTCCTTTGCTCCCATCCTGTTGGTGGTTGCAATGGCAGCTGGGGTGTTTGTGGGTATGCTAGCGAGTGGTATAAAGAATCAGGTGGTGACTGTCTTGCCAGAATCCTAGGACACTGGATTGAAGTGTTATTCAAAGGAATGAAGGAAGGTATTGTGGACAGATTAGAAGCAGTGCCCACTGAAGTTCTGTTTTTATTATATGGTATGAATAAGTTGACACATACATGTAAACAAATCCAGGATAGTTTACTGTTGTCCTATTGTAGCTATCCTATATTGAGCTGCATACCTTACTTCCAAAGGTAGACAAGCCAAAGTCTCATTGAGCTACGGTACCAGTTCTGTTGGGCAGTTAGGAAAAGTAAGTCTTGAAGAATAATTTGATTGGAGGTGGCAGGAGCTGGATTGTTAGAGGTTAAGGTGAGACTGAGTGGTGAGAGAGAGGAACCAAAAGATACAGATCACAAAGAGTCATTTTACTATAGTAGTATTAGATGACTTTAAAGGTAGACCAGTCATACAAAAGGAATAAAAAGAAAACAGTAAAAAGATGCACTGGAAATTTTCTGTAACATCAGGCATATGCCAAAACAATTGGTCACCTTATTTAAGGTTCTGTACCTGCACATTAGTCTGTCTTAAGGATATGGTATGTTTTATAATGCTTATTGAGTTTTTAGTATTCTTATTTGTTTTTAGTAACATTATATTTTCTGTCTCCAAAACTAGATACCATCTCTGACATCTGTTATAGTGTCAATTTCTTTGTAGGATTTTTTTTTTATTAGAGTAAAAAGATTGAGTTACACAACAGATAATTGGCAGTGAGGAAGTAAAAATATCAAAATTGTAAGTTTTTGCTTTGGTATCATCTATAAAACATGCAGTTCTCTACTTTGGTATGGATAGATAACTTTAGAGAACCCAGCTGTTTTTTATGGAGTTCTCTACTTTGGTATGGATAGATAACTTTGAAGAACCCAACTGTTTTTTAAAGTATTTGTTTTCTTATTCTGTATATATTATCATCATTATTTCACTGGTGTCAAATAATGCTATATCTGTTTATTGTGAAACTTTTTACTTTTAGCTGACATCTGAAATGTTTGAAGCAGATCTTGAGAAGGCATTGTTGCTGAGTAAATTAGAATATGAAGAACACAAAAAGGTATTTACACATTTATTGATTTAGATATTTTACGTCGTCAAAAGTTTGAACCAGCCTTCCTGAATTTTGCATAAAAGTTCTCCTTTAAAGTCTGTTGTAAAAATCCATCCTTGTATCAAAGTATTAACAAAGTTTTTATGAGATTCTCCTCAAGTTTTGAGATATACCACAAACATGTGGTGTCTGGTGATTTGGAATGTTTAGTTAAGAAATTTCTCCACCCACAATGAAAGGGAGAGAGGAAATGAATAGCAGATGATTTATTTTAACTTATTTTAAATGAACATAGAAAATAGTTAAGATTTAAAAATTTGAGTAGCTCTGTATACAGGGGCATCCATTAAAAGACCCTCTACTGAAGGTACACTGTAGTTAAAGTAAGTGAGAGGATGTTTCTGATAATCTGACCTTGTGAATTTAGCATTTATCACTAAGCTTTAATATTGGGCTATGTGTTGAAATGCATTATATAGCTTGTAACTGTAGGGATATTTAAGCAAAAAGTAGCATTTGTTTCTATTTTCTGTATTTAAATTGAGCATTTATATTATCTCCATATTGTGTAACATTTTAGTCTTTTGCATACGTTGGTAATTTTTTTTTGGTCTGTAAAATTTATTCAACTTGTGGTTACTTAGTGGTTGATCATAAATGGCCTTTGGGCTTAAGGGCCTTTAGACTATATCACTGTACACTAACTCCTTCACTCAACATGAAGGGTGTTAGAGGAGTGAACATTTACAGTAGATGATTTTGCTATTTATTTGTAGCTCAAGGGAAGAGGATGAAAGTTGCCATTAGACTGGACTTGCTACACTGTATATGTTAGTTTCATTTTTCATGTCCCTATTTGTATTATCTGGAATAATCAAGAATAACTGTAATCCTTACTGTTATTTGTTCATTTAGACACAAACCTGGCAAATACAAAAGTGGATTCAGCTAGCTTTACTATGATTTAATCATTTAAATGAACTTTCAGATTACACTGGAAAAATCCTCCTGACTTGCTTGGTTCGAAGATAAAATTTATCAAGTAGAATATTATCTTACAGTGATGATTTGTTGTTAAATATATATCTACACTCTAAAGCTAAAAGGATTAGCCATACCTTTAGAGGAGGAATAGAGTAGATGGTATTGGTAAAATATGCTCCCAGCCAGTTTTTTTGAGGCAGTCATAGGCCTGGTGCCTAAAAGCTCATGTTTTATCAGACTATAATGATTCTCAGAGAATGGTCAGACTCCTTTTCTATGTGATGGCTGCTGCTGCTGCTCCTTAGTTGCTTCAGTTGTGTCCAGCTCTGTGCTGCCCTATGGACTACAGCCTGTGGACAGGCTTCTCTGTCCATGCGATTCTCTAGGGAAAAAATACTGGAGTGGGTTGCCATACCTTCCTCCAGGGGATCTTCCTGACCCAGGGATCAAACCCAGGTCCCCTGCATTGCTGGCACAGTCTTTACTGCTGAGCCACGAGGGAAGCCCCATGCAATGGCTACTGCTGCTGCTGCTGCTAAGTCGCTTCAGTCGTGTCCGACTCTGTGCGATCCCATAGACGGCAGCCCACCTAGTTTGATGTAATTACACTGATGTAGATATTAAGTCAGTATTCCAATAAAATAACTATGATTATTTTAGCCTAAAGGTTTTCATAATAGCTAAAGTGTGGGATGGCATTTTTGATCCTGTCATTCACTCTCCAAATATTTTTTTGAATAGTCAAAAATTGCTAGGCATGCAGTACAAAAATAGAGACATGGTCCAAGCTATTGAATTTAGTAGAAGGAGTGAAGTGAGAGACATACATATAATTGTAGTGTATAGTATTGAGAGATTTTATGTTTTCATTGCAGTGGGAATTCAGTAAGATAGAACTTTCTGTGCTTTTGATGGGGGTGGATTTTAGGAAAGGATTCTTTTTTGTTTGATAAATCTGAAGTGTTACAGTATGTAAATATAAGATGTATAGTGTGTTAGTTTGATATATTTGTATATTGTAGTATGATTGCCAGTGAAGTGATATTTATCATATGATAGTGTTGCAATATATAGTATTACTGATTTTTATTCATTATACTGTGCATTGGATCTCTGTGGTTTATTTATTACTCATTATAAGTTTGTATACTTAAACACCATTGGTCTCATCTTACCATCCCCTGGTAACTACTTTTACTCTTTTTTAATAGGTTTGACTTTATTTTTTTTAAAAAGATTCCTCATATAAGTGATATCATTCAGTACTTCTCTTTCTCTAACTTATTTCACTGAGCATAATGTTATTAAGGTCTATCCATATTGTGACAGGATATCTTAGGATGGCAGGATATCTTAGGAAAAGGTTCTTAAAGAGGAGTCTTGAAGTATTAAAAGTTCATCAGTAGGCAAGAGAAAGGCATTCTCAAGGAAGTAGAGGTGAGTATATATCTTGTATGTATACATGTGAAAGAGTAGCATTTTGAAAAACTGTAATTTAGTACCTAGAGTTGCTGGAGATACTGCCTCCAGAATAGAGTATAAACATTGTGTGCAGACGTAGGAGATTGTCTTTTATACATTTGTTGGGAGAGAGCTGTTGAATATTTTTAACTTTTAGATTTCAGGTTTTCATTTTAGAAACTCATGCTATAACAGTGTAGAAGATGAGTGGTGGGGCTAAAACTAGAGAGTATTGTAATGTCAAGTTAAAGAAGGCAAGGGAAATACAAAGTATGAAGTCCACGGGGTTGCAACGAGTCAGACACGACTGAGTGACTGAACTGAACTGAACTTCCCTGCTGGGGATGAATAAAAGAGGATAGATTTAAGAGCTCTTTAGGAGATAAACTCAACAAGACCTAGTAACTAATGTGCACATAAAATATAAAGGAAGAATAGGCAAGGATCACTGAGGTTTCTAGCCTAGACAGTGTAATGATGGTGACATTAAATAAAGTACTCACTAGGAGTTCAACATGCTTAGTTTGCAGATGTTTATTGAACATTCCATGTGAGTTGTCTGTACATACACAAGTCATCAGAATTTTAAATTTTGAGTTTGAAGAACAACAGGTATAAAGGATATGAAGATAGATTAAGCATGGAATAATGGTGAACAGCAGCTGCATTTTAAAGAACATAGTTGGGAAAAGAGAAACCAGTGAAGGAGAAATAAGCATAGTCAGAAGTATATTGAGGAAACCAAGAGATGCTTAAAAAAAAAAGTCTTTGGATTTGGCTTTGAAAAAGAAAACTGAAAGTGTGAGTTGGTCAGTTGTGTCTGACTCTGCCACCCCATGGACTGTAGCCTCTGTCCATAGAATTCTCCAGGCAAGAATACTGGAGTGGATTGCCATTCCCTTCTCCAGGGAATCTTCCCAACCCAGAGATCGAACCTGAGTCTCCCGCATTGCAGGCAGATTCTTTACCATCTGAGCCACCCGGAGGCTGACTTTAATTTTAGTGTCAGAGACTAGCAGAAGCCAGATTTCAGTTTGTTTGAGAAAGGAAATTGACCCTAGATTATTGTGTTAACTTTGGTCCTGCAATGAAGAAGAGGATGAGCAACTCAAGAGTTATAGATCAAGGTATAGCTTTTAATTTTTATTTTATTGTTTAATAGGCAAAAGATTAAGTATATCCATAAACAGGTAACTTTTTATACAGTTTGGCTAGTCTCTGTTTTGATTTTTTATTTGCCTCTTTAAAAATATAACTTTAATAAACATATTGCATATTGGTGAATTGATTTTACTGGTGTAAACCAAGCTTAATTATTGTTGGTAATTTTTTTTTAGGAATATGAAAATGCTGAAAATGCATCAACTCAGTCAAAGATTATGAATAAAAAAGACAAAAGAAAGACTCATCAGGGAAAAGACAAACCTCTCACAATATCACTAAAAGAGTTTCAATCTGAAGGTAATATATGTACAAAATCTATTAAGCCAGAGAAACTATTCTGAGTCTTTGTATACTTAAGTTTAAGTACCTTTCTAATTTTTAAATTAAGATTGTTTCATTAATATGTTACTTAGAATGTAAAACATGTAAACCTGCTTGGAAATAAACTATTTGGGGGTTAAAGTGATTTAAAGACAGTCATTAAAACCTCATAAAATTTCAGTAAGAATTTATCTTTCTGTATTTCTGAATTTGCCCCTTTTCTAAAATTCACTGAAAATAAAAATTGATATTTGTAGTTTTGAGTCATCTTGAAACATATTATTGTCCTTACACATAAAGTAATTTGACTGACACTAGACTAGAAATAGGAGGCTTCCCAGGAGGTGCAGTGGAAAAGAATCTGCCTGCCAGTGCAGGAGACATAGAAGACATGGGTTCGATCCCTGGGTTGGAAAGATCCCCTGGAGAAGGAAATGGTAACCCACTCCTGTAATCTTGCCTAGAGAATCACATGGTCAGAAGAGCCTGGTAAAATACAGTCCATGGGGTTGCAAAACAGTTAGACACGACTTAACAACTAAATAACAACAAGCCATGCTTACACCAATCAAAACAGTTGCTGAACAGATAAACAGCAAGGTCCAACTGTATTGCAGGGAATTATATTCAAAGGAAAATAAGAGTAGTTGCTGACCAAATGAACAGCTGTTTGTTTATTGATCTTGAAGTCAGTTTGACTCTTATGAATTTAAACTTAATACACTGGTCATCCCTTGGACTATAGCCCACCAGGCTCCTCTGTCCATGGAATTCTGCAGGCAGGGAATACTGGAGTGGGTTGCTCTTCCCTTCTCCAGTGGATCTTCCCAACCTGGAGATCGAACCCAGATCTCCTGCATTAGAGGCAGATTCTTTACCATCTAAGCCACCAGGGAAACCGTCAGTGAGGATTAGTAAGACCATAACAGTAATATATATTAAAAAAAAAACTTCACTGTTTTTAGAAACAAGCCTGTCTGTGAGTTCAGTTCAGTCGCTCGGTTGTGTCCAACTCTTTGCGACCACATGAACTGCAGCACGCCAGGCCTCCCTGTGCATCACCAACTCCTGAGTACACCCAAACCCATGTCCATCAAGTCGGTGATGCCATCCAGCCATCTGATCCTTTGTCATCCCCTCCTCCTCCTGCCCTCAATCTTTCCCAGCATCAGGGTCTTTTCAAATGAGTCAGCTCTTCGCATCAGGTGGCCAAAGTATTAGAGTTTCAGCTTCATCAGTCCCTCCAGTGAACACCCAGGAGTGATATCCTTTAGGTTGGACTGGTTGGATTTCCTTGTAGTCTGTGAAGTTAGGAATAAATTTAGAGGATTTCGTTGTTTACATTTAAGGATGAGGAAAGTTTTTCCTGTAGCTGACTTTTCCAATTAAGTCACTTTGTTTTGGGGTTAAAAGAACAGATACATGTTAAATTTCCAATTTTAGTAAGAATGATTTTATGTAAGAGTTATGTCATTATAAACTAGGCAAAGATATGAAAAGAATGTTTTTAAAAACTTTATTTATCATATGTTTAAATACTATGTAAATTTATTAGATGAGTTAAGAATGACATTAGTATGATATTGTTAAAGGCTGGCTGCATAACTATTTCAAAACATGATAAACACTATCATGGTTCTTCCCTGGGTTTCTGGCTTCACGTTGAATACTAAGTAGAACATGCAAGAAGAATGACTGAGTAGCCTATCAGGATTTGGTAGTTTGACCTGAAACACGATTTTGACATTTACTGGGTTTATGGACTCTATTCTGATCGGTGGATGCTTTAGAGAACTGGACCCAGCTTTTAGATTTGCAAATAGATTTTTCATAAGAAACTATGCTGTTAAATTATTTTTAGTCTTTGAGAATGGAAAGTTTCTACTGTGCCTGAGAAGCATTGTTAAATATTAGATACCTTGATCATCTCCAATTTAAATAAGAACACTTGCTACCTATTAGTTTCAACCTTTTGTCTATGTGGATTCCCTGTGTCTTCCTTGTAATCATTTCCCAGAAATACCATGTTGTTACTAAGTCAACGGTTTGTTTAATTCTGATATAGTTGTGTCAACATAAATATACATTAATTTTTAGGATTTTTTTCACAGTATTATTACTATAATATGTGTTTTAAATTTTTATTTTATTTTTTATTTTTTTGGTTTAAAAATTTTAAAAAAACCTAGCTAATAGTTTTACAGGACACAAATTACTGTTCTACCTTTTATCCCACAAAGGCAGTGGTCTGTACAATCTTTACCCTGTGATTTGATTTTAGACATGTTTACCTCTCTTCAAGTGCCCCCCCCCAAAAAATAGTTATGTGAAACAACAAATCTAAAATATATGAAATTCAAATGTTTAGAATTTAATAATACCCCTTGGTATGGGAGGCATTTAGTGGGATATGAATCCTTAAGCTGAGCAAATTAGTAATTATATGGTAAATTTTAACATCTTATCCCTAGAAAAGTAAATCTGATGTGAGTCCCAGACAACCCCCAAATGACTTCTGTAACTCTTATTGTTGTTGTTCAATCGCTAAGTTATATCGAACTCTTTTGCGACTCCATGGACTGTAGCCCACCAGGCTTCTCTGTCCATGGAATTTCCCAGGCAAGAATATTGGAGTGAGTTGCCATCTCCTTCTCAAGGGGATCTTCTTGATTCAGGGATGTAGGTGGATTCTTTACTGCTGAGCCACCAGGGAAGCCTGGTGTAACTCTTATAATTTTGAAATTCTTTTCAATAACTTAAATATTTTGTACATATTGAAATATTTTATATGTTAATGTCCTTCAGTGAAGTCTCACTTTTTTTGTTTGTTTGTTTACAGATCACATTAGTAAAAAGACTGAGGTAAGTATTATTGTAACCATCTTTAACATTTGTTGGTTTTAAGAGTAGTACTTTAGTGTTTATAAGTTTTTTTTGAGATATAGCCATTTAAAGGATAGCCCACGTTTGTCATGAATAATTAAACTCAATCCTTTGTCTTGCAATTAAAATGATATAAAGTACAGTACAGTAGAATAAAAGTACTATTTGCATGAAATACAGTATCATTTGACTTTAGCATCCTAGTTGTGTGTCTAAAGGTTACCACATGTAAGTTTAAAATTTTAGGGAAAAGTGGTTAATACTTGAAAACGTTATTAAAAAAAAATCCTGAAACCATGACTCAGAATATTTTGGAGTTATAGAAATTGTGAGGTAAGCTGTGATTTTATTGTTTATACCTATGGATAAGATTAACCTCGTCATATATTTCTCTTATCATTTGCCATTAGAGGGTAGTGCAACCTACACATACTTTTCTAGTGTTATTGGTTACTTTTTTCTGTTAAGACTAATACAGTCTCTATAAACCTTTTAGCATTGGCAGGTACTTCTATAAAATACCTTCTAATATTGAGGAAGGTACTAATAAAATGTTAAGAGTTCTTTGGCTTCTTTAGGTAATAATCTAAGGTTTCATTATTTTTGTGTCATGTATGTTTTCTTGTTAGTAATTCTGTTAATTGATTTTTTTAATAGTCAGATGTTCCTTGATTTCACTGTAGAATACATACATAGTTTTGATTATTTTTGTTGTTTCAGATGTTTTCTTGATAGGTCAGGGAAATGAAATCCTTTCTAAGAAAACCACATCTATATAACTCTGTAACTATATTAGTAATATAATCCTCAGCTGTGTACTCAAACACAAAACTCATTTATTGTTAAAACAGATGATTGAAATTCTTTTAAAGTTATTTACAAGCCACTGTCACTGTTTTTAGATTAAAATTAAATGACTGCAAATATAGACTGAATATTATATATTAGAAGATCCTCTGAAGAAGGGAATGGCTACCCACTCCAGAATTCTTGCTTGGAGAATTCCATGAACAGTGGGCTACAGTCCATGGGATCGCAAAGGGTCGGACACGACTGAGTGACTAACACACACACACACACATTAATTATGTGTTTGAAAGTGGAAGATGTGTGTACTTTTGGAGTGATTTTATTTTTTTTTTAATCCATTGATTTATTGGGAGGGTAGTTTTATGCAAATGATAAAACAGATACATGTATTCTTCAGATAGTACTGGCAACTGTTAGTGGAGGGAAAGATAATTTTCATGAGCTATTTATGCTTGCTTTTTTTCTTCACTGACATGAAAGGAAAAAACAAAGCAGACTGACAGGATCTATTTAATATATTTAACCCAAGTTGCATTTAAACAAACATGAGACATAACATATGTTTTGTGTTTCATTATAGTTCTAGGCCTGTATTTATCTATTTTGAAATAATTTGATATGTAATAAAATTCACTGTGAGTAATCTTGATGATTAAGATGTTATAAATATTTGTAAATGCAGTCTAATTATAATTTATTTCCTACATAAATATTTTAAGAAATTGGTCACAAAAATATGTATCACATTATTCTATGATATGTATTGAAAATATACCAAAGTTATGTTCTGCTACTGTTGAATGTATTACTGATTTTCTGGGGATTTGGATACTTAAACTGAAGGAATTGAAGAAAATAGGGAAATTGAAGAAATTAGGGAAATTCTTAAATTGAAGAAAGTAGGGAAAACCACTAGAACATTCAGGTATGACCCAAATCAAATCCATTATGATTATACAGTGAAAGTGACAAATAGATTCAAGGGATTAGATTTCATAGAGTGCCTGAAGAACTATGGATGGAGGTTGGTGACATTGAACAGGAGGCAGTGAGCAAGACCATTCCTAAGAAAAAGAAATGCAAAAAGGCAAAATGTTGTCTGACGAGGCCTTTCAAATAGCTGAGAAAAGAAGAGAAGCTAAAGGCAAAGGAGAAAAGGAAAGATATTCCCATTTGAATGTACAGTTCCAAAGAAGAGCAAGGAGAGATAAGAAAGCCTTCCTCGGTGATCAATGCAAAGAAATAGAGGACAGCAATAGAATGGGAAAGACTAGAGATCTCTGCAAGAAAATTACAGATACCAAGGGAACATTTCATGCAATGATGGGCACAATAAAGGACAGAAATGGCATGGACCTAACAGAAACAAGATATTAAGAAGAGGTAGCAAGAATACATAGAAGAACTATACAAAAAAGATCTTCATGACCCAGATAACCACGATGGTGTAATCACTCACCTAGAGCCAGACATTCTGGAATGCAAAGTCAAGTGGGCCTTAGGAAGCATCACCATGAACAAAGCTAGTGGAGGTGATGGAATTCCGGCTGAACTATCTCAAATCCTAAAAGATGATGCTGTGAAAGTGCTGCATTCAATATGCCAGCAAATTTGGGAAACTCAGCAGAGGCCACAGGACCACAGGAAAAGGTCAGTGTTCATTCCAGTCCCAAAGAAAGGCAGTGCCAAAGAATGTTCAAACTACTGCACAATTGCCCTCATCTCACACGCTAGTAAAGTAATGCTCAAAATTCTCCAAGCCAGGCTTCAACAGTATGTGAACCAAGAACTTCCAGATGTTCAAGCTGGATTTAGAAAAAGCAGAGGAACCAGAGATCAAATTGCCAACATCCATTGGATCATAGAAAATGCAGGAGTATTACAGGAAAACATCTGCTTTTGCTTAACTCTCTCCACTTCCCTTGAGTGTGGGATGTATTTAATAACTTGCTTCCGAAGGTAGACTGTAGAAAGGGAGGGAAAGTAACTACACTGGAGAAACCTGGCAAACATAGCCTTGCCAGGTGATAAATGTTAATATTAGTGTTAAATCATGTTGGTAGTATGTATCCTTGATGTGATGAGAACGGCCTAATCCTCTGTGGTTTTTTCCCCTAAAACACATGTCTAGTTTTGAGAAAAACATCAAACAAATGCATATCCAGGACCATTCTACATAATAACTACCATTCTACATAATTACATTGTAACATTGTACATACTGTACATGTAATACATACATTGTACCTGTATGACTTGAAAATATAAAGGTCATCAAAAACGAAGTCTGAGAAAATGTCATGGCTCAGAGAAGGCTACGGAGACAGGATAACTAAATGTAATATATCCTGGATGGGATCTTGGAACAGAAAAAGAACATTAGAGAAAACTAGTTCTAGGAAAATCCAGATAAAGTGTGAAGTCTAATTATAGTAATACGCCAGTAATGGTTCCTTAGTTGTAACAAGTGTACCACAATTATGTAAGAAGTTATCAACAAGGGACACTGGGTGAGAGATATGTATGGAAATTCTCTATTATCTGAAACTTTACTGTAAATCTAAGACTTTTCCACATTTAAAAGTTTATTTTAAAAATTGATCAGTGGTTTCAAGTGTTGTGAGCCATTATAAAGTTAGGGTTAAGGCTAGTAGCTATTAATAATTATTTCCTTGATTCATTATTTCTTTAGAGCTGTTATTTAACTTTTAACTTCAGGAATACCTGCATATAATAATAATTGAATGGTAGAATTTATAAAATCAGTGGTATCTCAACTATTGTCATTCTCTTACTACATATTAAAATCCTCCTCATGTTTCAAGATTGACTCCGTGTCAAGCTGTACAAGTGTATGTGCTATACTTTCTCATACTACCTTGCCTCCCATGTATTCTTTCCTTCCATCTTTCTCAGTGGTGTCTTGTCCATGAATAGTTGTTAGTTCTTATAAGAGTGTGAAATCAGGAACAACGTATGTCACCATCTTGGTGATGTCACACGCCTCCATTTTTCTTTATTTGGCTAACTATGCTTTAGAACTTGGCCAAAGAGTCACTTTTTTTCCTGGAAAAGTTACCTCATCGTGGTCTTATTTAGATGCCCAAACATCCTGTGTATGCTTGATAGCACTCAACATCCTGTTTTATCACTGTTTTGCTTCTTGAATAAATTTGATTTTTTTGAAATCTGGGACCATATCTTACTGCTTTAATTTCTCTGGTAGTCCTAACTCTTTTCATAGTGTGTATGTGTGTTTGTGCACATGTGCGCATGCATGCACTAACTCCTTTCACACTGTGTGTGTTTTCACACGCACACATGCACTAACTTCTTTCATATGGTGTGTGTGTTCACATGCGTGCATGCACTAATTCCTTTCATACTGTGTGTGTGCGCATGCACTCCTTTCATTGTGTGTGTGTGTGCATGCACGTGTGCACTAACTCCTTTCATACTGTGTGTATGTGTGTCTGCTTGCCTGCACGTGCATATGCTCAGTTGTGTCTTGACTCTTTGTGACCCCATGGACGCATGAATGTTATTTGATGAATGAATGTTCTGCCTTCTTACTAAAACTTTCTCTAGCCTTTTTGGACTGCTTCTCCTTGTATTTTTATCACACTGTAACAGAGAAACATGTTTTAATTGCTCTGCCAGTTCAAGCACATTGTTAGGGTCTTCATGGAGCTCAATATTAAGAAGAATTCTGAGACTGCATCCTTGCTCAGCAAGAAAAAGTGCCACTATCAGTTAATTATGTTTGCCATTAATAAAAGAGGGAGAAGTGGCTTCATGCTTTATAGTTATTTTTCATCTCTGACATGTTCAGAACAGTGCTTAGTTACTACATTTATTATTATATTGTGTGATAGTTTTTATCTTTCTCAGTAAATTGTGAGTTCCAGAAGAGTAGCTAATATGTGGCGTAGTGCTAATTGCATAGTAAAGGTTTAACAAATAATTATTTCAAGTCAGATTCAAAACTTGAGTCTGTCAGGGTCTATTCTAGGGGAGAGAAGATAGGCTTATCCCATATATAATGAAATTTTTAATATTATGCTTAAAGAAAGAACACCATTATTTAGATTTCTTCTTGGAATAAATTTGGAGCACTCAAGTGCGGAAAAGAGAAATAACATACAGATGGAGCATTTTGAGGTTTGCATGTTACTGTATATTAAGGTATCTTAAAACTTTACAGCTAGGAGGTTGTTCTTCTAAAATGTGGCTTAGAGCCCTTAGAAATATGAATCAAATTGTCAACAAGTGCATTTGTATTTCTCAGTTTATAAATGATACATTCTTTAGATAGAAAACAGGTACTCAGTGGGAAACTAGATTTGTTTTTAATTGAAGTATAATTTTCACACAGTAAAATGCACCAGTCTTAAGTATGCAGCTTTGACACATATGTAAAGTTATATGACCTACATTTCTATCAACATAAAGAACATTTTCATTACATCAAAAAATTCCCTTCTGTACCGTCCCTGTTATTCCTCGTGCCCTATCCTGCTTCCTACAGGCAGCCACTTTTGTGGTTTTTACTGTCATAGATTAGTCTTGACTCTTTATTTAAAATAGAGCATACGGTATGTTATTCTGGGGTCTCAGCAGAATGTTTGAGGATTCATCCATGTTGTTGTGTATTACTAGTTCTTCTTTCCATTGTTAAATTATGTTCTGTGGTGTAAACATGACACAGTGAGCTTATTCATTCCCCTGTTGGTGAACATTTGGTTTGTTTCCGTTTTTTGACAGTTATGAATGAGGCTGCTATGATATTTTAAAGAACAGCTTTATCAAGGTTTAATTTACAGGTACTATAAACATCCATTTTAAATGTACCTTTTTTTTTTTTTAAGTGTACTGTTCAGGTAATTTAATGTGACTATTTACAGAGTCCTACAGTCATTACCATGATCTAATTTTGGTAAACTACTGAAGAGTTTTCCAAAGTGGCTGTGCCATTTTATACTTGTGGAAGTATAGGTAGAAATTTGTGAAATAAGGAAAGTTATTGTTGCATTCCCTGCAGGAAGGCTAAGAAAAGGTTTTTTTTAATGATGCTAACTAACTTTAGTACTTGGACTCTGTTTAGTTCAATTCAGTCACTCAGTGTGTCCGACTCTTCTCGACCGCATGGACATTAGAACACCAGGCTTCCGTGTTCATCACCAACTCCTGGAGCTTACGCAAACTCAAGTCTGTCATTCAAGTCTGTGATGCCATCCAACCATTACATCCTCTGTCGTCCACTTCTCCTCCGTCCAGCAATCTTTCCCAGCATTAGGGGCTTTTCCAGTGAGTCAGTTCTTCTTGTCAGATGGCAAAAGTGTTGGAGTTTCAGTGTCAGCATCAGTCCTTCCAGTGAATATCAGGACTGATTCCCTTTAGCATGGGCTGGTTGGATCTCTTTGCTGTCCAAGAGACTCTCAAGAGTCTTCTTCCAACACCACAGTTCAAAAGCATCAATTCTTCAGTGCTCAGTTTTCTTTATGGTCCAACTCTCATATGACTACTGGAAAAACCATAGTTTTGACTAGATAGACTTTTGTTGGCAAAGTAATGTCTCTGTTTTTTAATATGCTGTCTAGGTTGGTCATAGCCTTTCTTCCAAGGAGCAGGCATCTTTTAATTTCCTGGCTGCAGTCACCATCTGCAGTGATTTTGGAGCCCCCAAAAATAAAATCTGTCACTGTTTCCACTGTTTCCCCATCTATTTGCCATGAAGTGATGGGACCAGATGCCATGATCTTCGTTTTCTGAATGTTGAGTTTTAAGCCAACTTTTTCACTCTCCTCTTTGACTTTCATCAAGGGGCTCTTTAGTTCTTCTTCACTTTCTGCCATAAGGGTGGTGTCATCTGCATATCTGAGGTTCTTGATATTCCTCCCGGCAATCTTGATTTCAGCTTGTGCTTCTTCCAGCCCAGCGTTTCTCATGATGTACTCTGCATAGAAGTTAAATAAGCAGGGTGACCATATACAGCCTTGACATACTCCTTTCCTATTTGGAACCAGTCTGTTGTTCCATGTCCAGTTCTAACTGTTGCTTCCTGACCTACATACAGATTTCTCAGGAGGACGGTCAGGTTGTCTCATGTTCCCATCTCTTTCAGAATTTTCCACAGTTTGTTATGATCCACACAGTCAAAGGCTTTGGTGTAATCAATAAAGCAGAAGTAGGTGTTTTTCTGGAACTCTCTTGCTTTTTCAGTGATCCATCAGATGTTGGCAATTTGATCCCTGGTTCCTCTGCCTTTTCTAAATCCAGCTTGAACATCTGGAATTGGTTCACATACCGTTGAAGCCTGGCTTGGAGAATTTTGAGCATTACTTTGCTAGTGTGTGAGATGAGGGCAATTGTGCAGTAGTTTGAACGTCCTTTGTCATTGCCTTTCTTTGGGATTGGAATGAACACTGACCTTTTCCAATCCCGTAGCCACTGCTGAGTTTCCCAAATTTGCTGGCATATTGAATGCAGCACTTTCACAGCATCATCGTTTAGGATTTGAAAAAGCTCAGGTGGATTTCCATCACCTCCACTAGCTTTGTTCATTGTGATGCTTCTTCCTAAGGCCCACTTGATTTTGCATTCCAGAATGTCTGGCTCTAGGTGAGTGATTACACCATTGTGGTTATCTGGGTCATGAAGATCTTTTTTGTATAGTTCTGTGTATTCTTGCGACCTCTTCTTAATATCTTCTGTTTCTGTTAGGTCCATGCCATTTCTGTCCTTTATTGTGCCCATCATTGCATGAAATGTTCCCTTGGTATCTGTAATTTTCTTGAAGAGATCTCTAGTCTTTCCCATTCTATTGTTGTCCTCTGTTTCTTTGCATTGATCACTGAGGAAGGCTTTCTTATCTCTCCTTGCTCTTCTTTGGAACTGTACATTCAAATGGGAATATCTTTCCTTTTCTTCTTGCCTTTAACTTCTTTTCTCAGCTATTTGAAAGGCCTCGTCAGACAACATTTTGCCTTTTTGCATTTCTTTTTCTTAGGGATGGTCTTGCTCACTGCCTCTTGTATTACTGCCTCTTGATCACTGCCATTAGTACAATGCACTCTTGAACTAAACTTTAAATGAAGAAACATTTTCAATTTTTATTTGTATTCCTCTATGCCAACAACATCAGGAAGTGTAATTAAAAGCAAAATGCTTTTTAAAATAATAAGTTGTAATAATTCTTATAAATCTAATAAATGATGTATAATACCCATATTGGGAAAATTATAGGAGACACTGTGTTCATGGATTGGCTTACTTACTATAAAGGGGTCACTTTTCCTCAAATTAATGTATAAAATCAATGTAATCTCAAAATCACAGCTTAGTTAAACTAAAAATGAAATCACTTCTAAAATTAATGTGCAAGTGCAAAGACCCAAAAATAGCCAAAATGCTCTTGAGGAAGAAAAAGGCAGATTTGAAAAATCAGATATTCAAGATTTTTTTAAAAACTAATACAGTAAGGATTTGACATAGTAAAGTAAGTAAGTAAAGTCACTCTGTCGTGTCTGACTCTTTGTGACCCCATGGACTGTAGCCTACCAGACTCTGAGGAGCCTCCTAGTCCATGGAATTTTCCAGGCAAGAGTACTGGAGTGGGTTGCCATTTCCTTCTCCAGGGGATCTTCCCAACCCAGGGATCAAACCCAGGTCTCTTGCACTGCAGGCAGACTCTTTACCATCTGAGCCACCAAGGAAGCCTGGATTTGGCATAGTGATAGACAAGTAGACCTTTAGAACAAAATGGCCCATAAACAGAACAGCCATGTATGTGCCTTGATTGTAGCAAAGTGATGTGAATATTACTGGAAAAAGGATTTACTTTTTAGAATAAGTGGGGGTTTGGAGACCAACCGAATATATGGGGGAAAATAGATGGGATTATTACTTCACATCAGTTCAGTTCAGTTGCTCAGTCCCGTTGGACTTTTTGCAACCCCATGGACTGTAGCACGCCAGGCTTCCCTGTCCATCATCAATGCTCAGAGTATACTCAAACTCATGTCCATTGAGTTGGTGATGCCATCCAACCATCTCATCCTCTGTCGTCCCCTTCTCCGCCTGCCTTCAGTCTTTCCCAGCATCAGGCTCTTTTCAAATGAGTCAGTTTTTCGCATTAGGTGGCCAAAGTATTGGAGTTTCAGCTTCAGCATCAGTCCTTCCAATGAATATTCAGGACTGATTTCCTTTAGGATAGACTGATTGGATCTCCTTGCAGTCCAAGGGACTCTCAAGGCTTCTCCAACACCACAATTCAAAAGCATCAATTCTTCAGCGTTCAGCTTTCTTTATAGTCCAGTTCTCACATCCATACATGAGTACTTGAAAAACCATAGCTCTTTTGGCTTAAAACTCAGCATTACTTCACATCATACACAAAAATTCATCCACAGTGGATCAGAGGCCTAAAAGTCAAAGGCAATGTTCCAAATAATTCAGGTGCAAATGCAGGAATATGTTCATTATTTTAGGGTAAGGAAAACACAAAACCTACTAACTGTAAACGTGTACATTGAATCAAGGACTTTTTCCCATTGAAGTATATTAGAAAAATGAAATAATGGTCTTCAGAGTAGGAAAATATATTTTCCAAAGAACTCAATTGAAGAATGGATGGAAAAACAAGTACTCATGAAAGAGCATATTTACGTGTGCTTAAAACATACAAAAAGATGTCCAGCCTCTTTCCTAATCAGGGACATACAAATTAAAACCACAGTGAGAATAGTATTTACCTTCTGTGTTGGCAGAAATCAGAATCTGATGATTTGAAGTGTTGCTGAGGATGTAGACTATGAACGTGTGTGCTAAGTCATTTCAGTCATGTCTGACTCTGCCACCATATGGACTGGAACCCTCCAGGCTCTTCTGTCCATGGGATTTTCTAAGCAAGAATACTGGAGTGGGTAGCCATGTCCTCCTCCAGAGGATCTTTGTGACCTAGGAATTGAACCCGTGTCTCTTGGCAGGCAGGTTCTTTACCACTGGTGCCACTTGGGAAGCCCCCAAGAATAAGGAATAGTACACTGCCTATGAAGAGGTAATTTGTTACAAACAGTTTGGTCCGACATAGTATTGGAAATCCTGATCAGGATTTAATTAGTCAAGAAGAAATAAAAGGCATCCAAATTGGAAAGGAATTAGTAAAACTATCACTGTTTACAGATTACTCTATTTGCATTTGACCCTTGACTAGTGCAGGGGTCAGGGGTGCCAACCCTCCATATAGTCAAAAATCCATGTGTAATTTATAGTTGGCTATCTGTATAGCCAGTTCCTCTGTATTAGAGGTTCCTCTGTGTTTGAAGTTTTGCATTCACAGATTCAGCCAACCATAGCTAGTGCAGTACTATAGTATCTACTATTAAAAAAATCTGTATATAAGTGGACCCACGTGGTTCAGACTCTTGATTGTTCAAAGGTCAGTTCTAACATAGAAAACTATAAAGACTTACCAAAAAACTATTATTATAACTAATAAGTGAACTTTGCAGGGTACAAAACTAGTATACAGAAATCTCTCTCATTTCTGTGTACTAATAGTGAACTATCAGAAAGAACAATTAGGAAAACAGTCCCATTTGCAATTGTATCAGAAAAATAAAATACCTAGAAATAAATTTAACCAAGGAGGTGAACACTGAAAACTGGTGTACACTGAAAACTACAGGAATATCCTAGGAGATATTTCAGATACCCTAGGTTCAGTTCTAGACCACCACAATAAAGCAAATACAGCAGTAGAATGAGTCACACAAATTTTTAGTTTCCCAGTGCATATGTTATGTTTACAATATACTGTAGTCTATTAAGTGTACAATAGCATTACATCCTTTAAATTGTTCATATAGTAGTAAAAATACTTAATTGATAGAAAATGCTAATATGACAACATAGGATTGCTGTAAATCTTCAGTTTGTAAAAATACTCAGTAACTGTGAAGCACAGTAAAGCAGAGCATAATAAATCAGGGTATACCTGTATTCTCATCCACTGGTCCATTTATTCCTGTGCTAATACTGCAGTGTGGTCATCACATCATAATGTCTTATATATGAAAGAGTGAGGGGCAGTTGTTAGTCATATTAAGAAAATCAAATTGGATCTCTACCTTCCATCATACATTAAAATCTATTCCACATAGATTAAATAGTTATATATGAAAGAAATTATACCACCCTTAGAACTATAAAATACAGGAGAATATATTTCTCACGAGGGATAGGGAAAAACTTATCAAAAACACTATAAAATGAAAGGTTGATAAATTGGATGCTGCTCAAAACAAGTAACCTGTTTTCCACAGAAATACTAAACTGAATTTTAAAAGACAAGGTACAAATTGAGAGAAGCTATTTTCAATACATAGAACTGATAGACAATTAGTGTCCACATACATAAAAAAGTATCACATGGTTAAAAAAAGAGATTGTCTTATTTTTTTACTGGCTCATAGGATAATAAGTTTTAAAAATAGATAAGAGACATCAAACATTTTACAAAACAGGGAAATATTAATAGCAAAAAACATGAAAAAATGTCCAACCTTGCCTCTGTTGGGAGAAATGCAAATGATGACCACACTGAGAACTTTCTTTCCCCACTCAATACATAGGCAAAAATTATGAAGTTTGGAAATACCAAGATTCAGAGGTTATAAGTCAAAGGAGTTATGGATTGGTTTACATTGGTGGAAATGTAAATTAGTACAAATATTTTGCATAAGTTTGTTGTTCTTGGAAATACATTATAACCCAGGAGTCAATAAACTTCTGTAAAGGAATAGGCAGCAGATATTTTAGGGACATATCAAAATCTCTTTCACAAGTACTGAACTGTGCCACTATAATATAAAAACAGCCATAGGCAATACATAAATGAGCATGGATGTGTTCCAATAAAATTTTATTTACAGAAAACTGCAATAGGCCCCTTTTGGGCTATAGTTTGCTGATCCCTGATAAGACCTGTCAGATGTATATGCCTAGAGAAACTTCCCCATGTATCCTGTAAACTGTGTGCTTAAATGTTTATAAATGTGTAACAGCCCAGCCAAAAATGGAAAAATCTAAGTGTAAATCTTCAGTGGAATGGGTAAATTTTAATTATAATCACACAATGGTTTATGCAGTAGTGAAAATTAGTGTATAAATCCAGGCAACAAAATAGATGAATCCAAAAGAGAATGTTAAATGAAAAAATCTTAGAACCACATCAAAGTGATACCAATTTTTTAAAACGTAAAATCAAGCAAAACTGAATACTCTTGCCAAAAATGTTTAAGCTACATATAGATCAGGTCTTAAGGTCTTTCGGGCTTCCCTGATAGCTCAGTTGGTAAAGAATCCGCCTGCAATGCTGGAGACCCTGATTTGATTCCTGTGTTGGGAAGATCCGCTGGAGAAGGACTTTCATGGAAGGACAATCCATGGACTGTATAGTTTATGGGGTCGCAAAGAGTCGGACATGACTGAGCAGCTTTCACTAAGGTCTGACTTCCATTTTAAGGGATAAATAGGGATTAGAAGCACAAGTTAAATTATACCTAATGGAATCAATGAGGCAAATCTAGAAGATGGACACTTTGTAGGACAGTTGGCCTGGTCTCTTCAGCAAAGTGTTATGGAGAAGGAAAAGTGGAGTGTGGGGAGGGGATGTTCTGGATTAAAGGAGGTGTGAGAAATGATCAGTAAAAGACAGTTTTGTACAATTGAAGAAATTTAAATATGAGTAGGTATTATAATGTTTTATTAGGTGTGATGATGTTATAGTTAAATTATAAATTTTTTTTTTTGTAGCTTACTCCATGTGAAGTTTGAGATGAAATGTCATGTTAATACTATAAAATAGCTAAGTGAAAAAGGGGATGGGATAAATTGTTAAGAAATTATAATGATTGTTAAAGTAGTTGTAGAGTATACAGGTGAAATTTTTCATAATAAAAAGTAAAACAAGCAAAATGAAAATATATTGTTTTCTGATGCATCTATAAAATAGTAAAAGATGAAAATGATAAACACTAAATTTGTTACTCTTGTGGAGGGCACATAATATAGTTTTTAAGTAAATTAGTGGAATCATGGGTGTCCTTTTTAAAAAAAGCTTTATTCAGTTATAATTTACATAGTGTAACATTCACCTATTGTAAGGATATAATCCGATAATTTATAATAAATTTAAAGAACTATGCAACCATAACCATAGTTTAAGACATTTCTGTCATCCCCCAAAGTTCCCTTATATCCATTTATAGTCAATCTCAACTCCATCTTCAGCCCCTGGCAAATTCTGATCTGCTTTGTGTTCCTAGAGATTTGCATTTTCTGGTAATCGAATGTGAATGGCTTCCCAGGTGGTGCTAGTTAAATAATCTGCCAGCCAATGCAGGAGACACAAGAGATGTGGGTTTGATGCCTGGGTTGGAAGATCCCCTGGAGAAGGAAGTGGCAGCCCATTCCAGTATTCTTGCCTGGGAAATCCCATGGACAGAGGAGCCTGCTACAGTCCCTGGGGTTGCAAAAAGAGTCAGACACAACTGAGTGCATGCATGCGTGTGCGCACCACACACGCACACACACACGCACACACACACACACAATGTGAATGGACTCATGTATTCTTTTACATTCGACTTCTTTCACTTAGCATAATGTTTATTTTGTTTGTTTGCTAGGCTGTGCCACATGGGATCTTAATTCCCCAATTAGGGATTCATCTCACATCCTCTGTATTGGAAACCTAAAGTCTTAAAACACTGAACTGCCAGGGAAGTCCCTAGCATAATGTTTTTGAGGTTTTTCTATGTTGTTCAGTTCAGTCGCTCCGTCGTGTCTGACTCTTTGCGACCCCATGAATCGCAGCACGCCAGGCCTCCCTGTCCATCACCATCTCCTGGAGTTCACTCAGACTCACATCCATCGAGTCCGTGATGCCATCCAGCCATCACATCCTCGGTCATCCCCTTCTCCTCCTGCCCCCAATCCCTCCTAGCATCAGAGTCTTTTCCAATGAGTCAACTCTTCGCATGAGGTGGCCAAAGTACCGGAGCTTCAGCTTTAGCATCATTATTTCCAAAGAAATCCCAGGGTTGATCTCCTTCAGAATAGACTGGTTGGATCTCCTTGCAGTCCAAGGGACTCTCAAGAGTCTTCTCCAACACCATAGTTCAAAAGCATCAATTCTTCAGCACTCAGCCTTCTTCACAGTCCAACTCTCACATCCATACATGACCACAGGAAAAACCATAGCCTTGACTGTCAATCTAATCACACTAGGACCACAGCCTTGTCTAACTCAATGAAACCAAGCCATGCCTGCGGGGCAACCCAAGATGGGCAGGTCATGGTGGAGAGGTCTGACAGAATGTGGTCCACTGGAGAAGGGAATGGCAAGCCACTTCAGTATTCTTGCCTTGAGAACCGCATGAACGGTATTTCTATGTTGTAGCATGTGTCAATAATTCATCTTACTTTATTGTTGAGTAGCATTCCATTGCATACATGTTGTTTATTCCCTAGTTGATGGACATTTGCTACCAACATCTGATGCATGTCTTTGTGTGGAGGTGTTTTCATTTCTCTTAGGTGGATACTTAGGAGTGAAATTGCTGGGTTGTATGGAAATTTGTGTTTGACTTTTATTTAAGTGTCTTGTCAAGCTGTTTTCCAAAGTGACTGTACTGTTTATCATTCCCACCAGCACCATAAGAGGGTCCCAGTTTCTCCACATCCCTGCCAACACTTGATATTGTCTCTTGTTTTGATTATAGCCAGTGACTATATGAGTGGCTGTATAATTTTAGCTTGCATTTCCCTAATGACTAGTGATTTTGAATATCTTTTTATTTACTCATCGGCTATTCTTGCATCTTATTTGAGGAAATATTTATTCATATCTTCTGCCCATTTTAAAGTGTGTTGTCTTATTATTGTTTCACGCCCAAGGTAAAAGAAACCCAAGTAAGATGGTAGGTGTTGCAAGAGGGCATCAGAGGGCAGACACACTGAAACCATACTCACAGAAAACTAGTCAATCTAATCACACTAGGACCACAGCCTTGTCTAACTCAATGAAACCAAGCCATGCCTGCGGGGCAACCCAAGACAGGCGGGTCATGGTGGAGAGGTCTGACAGAAGGTGGTCCACTGGAGAAGGGAATGGCAAACCACTTCAGTATTCTTGCCTTGAGAACCCCATGAACAGTATGAAAAGGCAATAGATTGGATACTGAAAGAGGAACTCCCCAGGTCAGTAGGTGCCCAATATGCTACTGAAGATCAGTGGAGAAATAACTCCAGAAAGAATGAAGGGATGGAGCCAAAGCAAAAACAATACCCAGCTGTGGATGTGACTGGTTATAGAAGCAAGGTTCAGTGCTGTAAAAAGGAACCTGGAATGTCAGGTCCATGAATCAAGGCAAATTGAAAGTGGTCAAACAAGAGATGGCAAGGGTGAATGTCGACATTCTAGGAATCAGTGAACTAAAATGGACTGGAATGGGTGAATTTAACTCAGATGACCATTATATCTACTACTGCGGGCAGGAATCCCTCAGAAGAAATGGAGTAGCCATCATTGTCAACAAAAGAATCCAAAATGCAGTACTTGGATACAATCTCAAAAACGACAGAATGATCTCTGTTTGTCTCCAAGGCAAACCATTCAATATCACAGTAATCCAAGTCTATGCCCCAACCAGTAATGCTAAAGAAGCTGAAGTTGAACGGTTCTGTGAAGATCTCCAAGACCTTTTACAACTAACACCCAAAAAAGATGTCCTTTTCATTATAGGGGACTGGAATGCAAAAGTAGGAAGTCAAGAAACACCTGGAGTAACAGGCAAATTTGGCCTTGGAATGCAGAATGAAGCAGGGCAAAGACTAATAGAGTTTTGCCAAGAAAATGCACTGGTCATAGCAAACACCCTCTTCTAACAACACAAGAGAAGACTCTACACATGGACATCACCAGATGGTCAACACCAAAATCAGATTGATTATATTCTTTGCAACCAAAGATGGAGAAGCTCTATACAGTCAACAAAAACAAGACCAGGAGCTGACTGTGACTCAGATCATGAACTCCTTTTTGCCAAATTCAGACTTAAATTGAAGAAAGTAGGGAAAACTTCTAGACCATTCAGGTATGACCCAAATCAAATCCCTTATGATTATACAGTGGAAGTGAGAAATAGGATTTAAGGGCTTAGATCTGATAGATAGAGTGCCTGATGAACTATGGAATGAGGTTCGTGACATTGTACAGGAGACAGGGATCAAGACCATCCCCATGGAAAAGAAATGCAAAAAAGCAAAATGGCTGTCTGGAGAGGCCTTACAAATAGCTGTGAAAAGAAGAGAGGCGAAAAGCAAAGGAGAAAAGGAAAGATATAAACATCTGAATGCAGAGTTCCAAAGAATAGCAAGAAGAGATAAGAAAGCCTTCCTCAGTGATCAATGCAAAGAAATAGAGGAAAAGAACAGAATGGGAAAGACTAGAGATCTCTTCAAGAAAATGAGAGATACCAACGGAACATTTCATGCAAAGATGGGCTCAATCAAGGACAGAAATGGTATGGACCTAACAGAAACAGAAGATATTAAGAAGAGGTGGCAAGAATACACAGAAGAACTATACAAAAAAGATCTTCACGACCCAGATAATCATGATGATGTGATCACTAATCTAGAGCCAGACATCTTGGAATGTGAAGTCAAGTGGGCCTTAGAAAGCATCACTACGAACAAAGCTAGTGGAGGTGATGGAATTCCAGTTGAGCCCTTTCAAATCCTGAAAGATGGTGCTGTGAAAGTGCTGCATTCAGTATGCCAGCAAATGTGGAAAACTCAGCAGTGGCCACAGGACTGGAAAAGGTCAGTTTTCATTCCAATTCCAAAGAAAGGAAATGCAAAAGAATGCTCAAGCTACTGCACAATTGTACTCATCTCACATGCTAGTAAAGTAATGCTCAAAACTCTCCAAGCCAGGCTTCAACAATACGTGAACAGTGAACTCCCTGATGTTCAAGCTGGTTTTAGAAAAGGCAGAGGAACCAGAGATCAAATTGCCAACATCCACTGGATCATCGAAAAAGCAAGAGAGTTCCAAAAAAAACATCTATTTCTGCTTTATTAACTATGCCAAAGCCTTTGACTGTGTGGATCACAAGAAACTGTGGAAAATTCTGAAAGAGATGGGAATACCAGACCACCTGACCTGCCTCTTGAGAAATCTGTGTGCAGGTCAGGAAGCAACAGTTAGAACTGGATATGGAACAACAGACTGGTTTCAAATAGGAAAAGGAGTACGTCAAGCCTGTATATTGTCACCCTGCTTGTTTAACTTCTATGCAGAGTACATCATGAGAAACACTGGGCTGGAAGAAGCACAAGCTGGAATCAAGATTGCTGGGAGAAATCTCAATAATCTCAGATATGCAGATGACACCACCCTTATGGCAGAAAGTGAAGAGCTAAAAAGCCTCTTGATGAAAGTGAAAGAGGAGAGTGAAAAAGTTGGCTTAAAGCTCAACATTCAGAAAACGAAGATCATGGCATCCGGTCCTATCACTTCATGGGAAATAGATGGGGAAACAGTGGAAACAGTGTCAGACTTTATTTTTTTGGGCTCCAAAATCACTGCAGATGGTGATTGGGGGCAGGAGGAGAAGGGGACGACAGGATGAGATGGCTGGATGGCATCACTGACTCAATGGACGTGAGTCTGAGTGAACTCTGGGAGTTGGTGATGGACAGGGAGGCCTGGCATGCTGCGATTCATGGGGTCGCAAAGAGTCGGACACGACTGAGTGACTGAACTGAAAGTTCCTTTAGATATTCTTGTTACAGAACCTTTATTAAATATATGACTTGCAAATGTTCTCTTCTAGACCATGACTTGCCTTCTAATGTTCTTAACGTTCTTTTGAAAACAATATTGCAGTCTATTGATTTTTTCTTTTATAAGTCATGCTTTTGGTGTTCATTTAATAACTCTTTACCTAAGCCAAGGCCACAATGATTTTATTTTATGTTTTTAATTATTCCTTGAAAGTCTATGATCCATTTATTTCATTTTAGTAAAATACACATAAAATTTACCGTTTTAGCCATTTTAAAGTATACAGTTTTTGATATTATGTTCATGTTGTTGTGTGCCCATCACCACCATTCGTCCCCACAGCTCTATTCATCTTACAAAACTGAAAATCTGTACCTATTAAATAATAACTCCTCATTTTCCCTCTCCAACACTGGCAGCTACCATTCTACTTTCTGACTTTGATTACTCTGTGTAGCCGATAGAAGTGGAATCATACATAAATATTTGTCTTATTGTGACTGACTTATTTCACTTACTGTAATATCCTCAAGTTTTCATCTGCGTTATAGCGTATTGCAGAATTTCCTTTGTTTTTAAGGTTAATGGTCCAGTTTATTTATATACCACATTTTGTTTATTCATTTGGTGCCGGTTACTTGGGTTGCTTCCATCTTTTAGCTATTGGCAATAATGCTGCTGTAAACATGGCTGATGTTCACATTTGTTCATTTGTTTATTGTACAAATACCTCTTTGATACTCTGCTCTCAGTTCCTTTGGAAATATGCCCTGAAGTAGAATTTCTGGATCATATGTAATTCTTTTTAATTTTTTGAGGTACTTACTGCTTTTATACAACAGCGATACCACCAACAGTGTGCAAGGGTTCCAGTTTCTCCACTTCATTGCAAACACTTGTCTTATTTTTTTCTGGCAGTACCCATCCTAATGGGTCTGAGGTAGTATCTCATTGTAATTTTTATTTGCCTTTCCCTAATGAAGTGATGTTGAGGATCTTTTCATGTGCTTATTGGCCATTCATTTATCTTCCTTGGGAAACTGTCTGTTGTAGTCATTTGTCCATTTTTAAAATTTAGTTGTTTGGTTGTTGTCACTGAGTTTTAGAAGTTCTCTGGATATTCTGGATATTAATCACTTATCAGATACATGATTGGAAGACATTTTCCCCCATTCTGTGGGTTGACTTGTATTCTTGTATTCAAGCAGTATACAGGATACTGCTGAATCCTGTTGCCTGGTATTTTGTTGAGGATTTTTGCTTGATGTTTCATAAGGGATATTAGTTTGTAGTTTTCTTTTCATGTAGTGTCTTTATCTAACTTCAATATCAAGGTTATGCTGGCCTCATAAAATGATTTAGGAAGTATTATCTTCTCTTCAGATTTTTGGGAAAATTTTGAGAAGGATTGATTTAGTTCTTGTTTTTCTTTTTCTTTTTTAGTTGGTAGAAAATTGCCTTACAATGTTGCGTTGGTTTCTGCTGTACAACAGTGTGAATCAGTTATTATTTTTTATATGTATATATTATCCCCTTTCTCTTGATCCCCTACCTCTCCCCCCATCCCACTGCTGAGTTAGTTCTTTAAATGGTAGAATCACCAGTGACACCATCTTGTCCAGGGCTTTTCTTTGCTGGGAGATTTTTGATTACTGATTCAGGCTCTTTGCTGTAATAGTTACAGGTCTGTTCCAATTTCCATTGTTTGTGATTTAGTCTTGAAAGGTTTTGTGTGTCTAGGAATTTTTCCACTTCATCTAGGTTATCCTGTTTATTTCACATATATGTGTTCATAATACTCTCTTATAATCATTTCTGTGTAATGAGTAGTAATGTCCCCATTTTTATTTCTGATTTTAGTAATTTGAGTCTTCTCTCTTTTCTTTCTAAGCCCATCTAGCTGAAGATTTGTCAATTTTAAAAATTTTTTTGAAGAACCAACTCTTGGTTTCATTAATTTTTTTTCCTATTTTTCTTTTCTCTACTTTGTGCTAATCTTCATAGTTTTCCTCTGTTGACGAAAAAAGATGCACAGTGTGGGCGCTGTGAGTTAAGTTTTCTTCCAGGGAAAATGACTGTAGTCTGGGAGACAGCACCTCAGATAGCTCTGAGAAACTGCTTCAGAGAGGAAGTGAAGGAAGGTCAACATATAAGATTGTGGTGAAGAGGGCGTTCAATGCAATCAGGTACTTATTTTACAAAAGATTTTCTGCTAGTCACAAGGAGCTGATGTCATCTTGAAGGAATTTAGTGCTTTTCTAGATATGAGGAGATGCAAGGATTGGGATCATGAAATCAGTTCCTGAAAATATCTGTCTAAAACCCTGCTCCACCAGTTTCCCTGGAGCACAGAGTGCCTCACTCTCCACCCTGAATTCCTCTCAGGGCATGTCAGAGGTCAACAGCTACAGCAGCACAGGGTTCAAACTCTGCAGAGGCAGATGGCAAGTGCCCTTGGCAAGTGCCAATTTGTAGTTGACAAGGGCCCATCATGGTTATAAATTTGACCATATTGGGAGCTGTGAGGGAAGCCCCAAGAAGCTTAGTGTCCTTAAAATTCAGTTAAATTTTACATTAACGTAACATAACAGCAAAAAACTATTCAGGAAATGAGTCTTAGTAGATATAGACCTCCATTAACAAAGTCTTCCCTGATAGCTCTTTTGGTAAAGAATCATCTGCCTACAATGCAGGAGACCCCAGTTCAATTCCTGGGGCAGGAAGATGCCCTGAAGAAGGGATAGGCTACACACTCCAGTATTGTTGGGCTTCCCTAGTGGCTTAGCTGGTAAAGAATCTGTCTGTAGTGTGGGAGACCTGGGATCAATCCCTGGGTTGGGAAGATCCCCTGTAGAAGGGAAAGGCTACCCACTCCAGTGTTTTGGCCTGGACAATTCCATGGGCTGTTTAGGCCATGGGTCGCAAAGAGTTGGACTCGACTGAGCGACTTTCACTTTTCTATTAACAAACCAGCATTTAATATTCATTGAAACATCTTTTCTTCCCAAAATTACCCTTATTTTTACCAAATGTAACCAAATTAAGACTAGATTTTCTCAGAATAATTCTGGTTACGATAAACTTGGCCTGACAATCTATATAACCATAATTGATCTTAGACTTTTTAGCTATGCTGAAACTTTTATGAAGAGTTTTGGACTGAACTTCTCAGGGCCAGGAGAGTCATGCAAAAAGCTTATCACAGATTTCACCTAACAGATCTATGTGAATTCCTCCCTTATTAAGGTCTCTAAAATTTGAGATTTCTGTTATCTGTTAGAGATAGCCTTCCTAAATTATCTAATAAAGCTACTGGAAACTTGAGAGTTTCCACTCTTTGGAGGGATCAGATAGTAAATGTTTCAGCTTTGCTTACAAAAGTATAATTTATCAAATTACTGTAAATAATTAGTCATTAGTTTGAGGGGAAAGGTTTTCTTACACCTGGAAAACAGGCTTAAACCAGTAGTTTTTCAGATAGAAACCATGTAAGTTATAAGCATATTCACCAGTTCTTTCAGTCCTTTTGTTAATCTTGGTAAAGCCATCAGGCTTCTCATTAGAATCCTTTCATTTCTTACCTAGTTCAGCATTATGGTCTGAAAATAAGAAACTTGTATTTATCCAAAAGTCCTTTCTATAAATTTTCTTGAAGAGGAAGCATTTTTGCAAAAGCATCAGAATAAAACCATAACTGTCTATAACAGTAAAAGACTTAAAAAGGCACTTTTAAAATCTGATTACAGTGCAATTAACAAAGGAACTTGGTTATGGCTGTGACAACACTTTGGATAACTGATAACATTTATCAGAATTTTAGGCACTCCATTTAATTTCTGGGATATCTATATTAGTAACATTTACCATACTGTATAACCTAAGGAGATTTATTACTTATTCAACAATACCTCCCATGAATTCAACATACCAAATGAACCTTATTAGTTCAATCTCTCTCTCTAGGATGTTTGAGAAGCCTCCTAAAGCATCCCAAAGTTAGCTAGTGGTCAAAAGTGCTTCATTAGAATTTGATTTAGGACGTTTTGTCAATAAATATCAAAGGGATTTAGGACACTCAGAAAGGTCCATAAGTCACTGTGAAACAGTAGTTACTTGGCCAAAGTAACAATTAAATACTGCAAGGGCAAATGTAGAACAGATTGTTTAAGAGGAAAAGAAACTTGAAAATCCGTTATCAAAGGCAATTTAACATCTTCAGAAAACTTGTCTCTTTTTTAACAGAAAAGCCAAATTTAAGTTTTATACCAGCTTACTTTTAAAGTTCATTTACTCAGCTAAATTTACCACCTAATTTATTTTAGCACAGTTTTAACTTTCAAGTTGTTGAATATCTGGAGAGACCCTAAAATATAATCATTTCTGAAAGTTCACCTAAAGCTTTTTATCTCATTTGTATTTTGTTTCCTTAAAACTTTTTCCACGTTGAGTTAGTTTTCTTGTCAACAAATTTGTAACAGATAAAATAAGGTCTTATTTGACCTCTAGTAAACCTAGGTTCAGGGCTTCCCCTGGTGGCTCAAATGGTAAAGAACCTGCCTGCAATGCAGGAGACCCAGGTTTGACCCCTGGCTTGGGAAGATCCCCTAGAGAAGGGAATGGCAAGCCACTCCATTATTCTTGCCTGGAGAATTCCATGCACAGAGGAGCTTGGTGGGCTACAGTCCATGGAGTCACAAAGAGTCTGACATGACTGAACAGCTATCTCACACACAAACCTAGGTACAACAGGAATATTATACTTAACATTGATAAGCCTAGACATATCTATATAAATCAAACCAACAAGCTTAAGCCACCTTCAATAATTACAGATATCAATTCAGTACTGAATATTTCCCAGATCATGGATCCTAAAATTTATCTTGGGCCAGTTTTTATATATTTAGATTTAATTTGTAAGCTCTTACTTTCAAATCATGGAGAAGGCAATGGCAACCCACTCCAGTACACTTGCCTGGAAAATAACTATGGATGGAGGAGCCTGGTAGGCTGCAGTCCATGGGGTTGCTAGGAGTCGGACACGACTGAGCAACTTCGCTTTCACTTTTCACTTTCATGCCTTGGAGAAGGAAATGGCAACCCACTCCAGTGTTCTTGCCTGGAGAATCCCAGGGACGGAGGAGCCTGGTGGGCTGCCTTCTTTGGGGTTGCACAGAGTCGGACACTACTGAAGCGACTTAGCAGCAGCAGCAGCAGCAGTAGCATCCAGTCTATCAGAGAAGACAATGGCACCCCACTCCAGTACTCTTGCCTGGAAAATCCCATGGACAGAGAAGCCTGGTAGGCTGCAGTCCATGGGGTCACTAAGAGTCGAACATGATTGAGCGACTTCACTTTCACTTACTTTCAAATCAACTAAAATAATTCATTTACAAGTTAACTTTTACACAGAGATCGAACCAGAAATCTCAGTTTTTTTCCACTTGAGTTCAAAAGGCTTTTTCCCCACTCCCCACTTTTTTTTTTTCCTGAGGGCCTGGCCACAGGAGACTGTGTCCCCACTCAGTTGTTTGGCATGAAGCATCTCAACACTGTAGCCTGCAGGCCAGGTCTTGGAGCTAGTGAGCCCAGATGTCAGCTGCCACATCAGCAGTATTCACATCACTGAATTTTCCCCAGTATGTCTGTCACCAGTGTGTGTCCCCAGGGTGAACCGCAACCACCCCTCACCTTTGCAGGAAACTCTCTGAGATGAGCAGATAGATATAGTTCAGGTTTCTATCAAATTACTGCTTTTTCCCTTGGCCTTGGTGTGTGTGAGGTTTTGTGTTCAGCCTTTAAGAGTGAGATCTCTATTTCCCCTAGTCCTGTGGGGCTCCTGTAGTTAAGTAAGCCCCACTAACCTTCAAAGCCAAATGCTCTGGGAGCTCATCTGCACCTGTGGGTTAAGGGGCCTGACTCGGGGCTCAGAACTCTTATTCCTCTGGGAGAACCTCTGAAATATAATTACTCTCCAATTTGTGGGTCACACACCTGGGGAGTTTGGGATTTGACTATATCACAAGTCCACCCCTTCAACTCATCTCATTGTTTTTTTTCTTTTATGTCTTTAGTTGTAGAAAATCTTTTCTGATAGGTTCTAGTTTTCTTCATAGTTTTTTTTTTGTTTGTTTTTGTTTTTTTTAAACATACTAGTCTCTTAAATCATGTAGAAAACAAAAAGTATAGTCACGTGTCATTGTTACAATAATACTGGCTTTTATAATTACCCATTTATTATAATGTTTGTTTCCCCATGTGGCTTTGAGTTACTGTCTAATGTTCTTTATACCTTCCCAGCACTATCTTGAGCACTTCTGGCAGGTCTAGTGGTCACTAACTCCTTTGGATTTTGTTTTTCTGGGAATGTCTTGATTTTAGATTCTTGGTTGAAAGTTTTTTTTAATCTTCAGTATTTTTAATATTTCAGCCCATCATCTTCTGGCCTTCAAGTTTCTGCTCATGATTTTATTGAGGATCCTTGTATATGATGACTTGCTTCCTCTTGCTGCTTTTATGATTTTTCTCTTTGTCATTGTCTTTTGAAAATTTATTATAATGTGGCTTGCTGTAAGTCTTTCTTGAATCCATCTTACTTGGAGTTCTTTAAGCTTCTTGGATGTTTATAGTCATATCTTTCATCAGATTTGGGAAGTTTTTAGTTACTATTTCCTCATATAGTCTGGCACTTCCTCTTTCTTTTCTCCTCCTAAGACTCCTACAGTGTGTCTGTTGTCCTGCTTGATGGTGTCCCACAGGTCCCTTAGGCTCTGTTTGCATTTCTTTAATCTTTTTCTTTCTGTTTCTCAGCCTAGATAATTTCTGTTTTCCTATCTTTAAGTTTATTGATTCCTCCTTCTGCATGCATATCTCTGCCTTTCAGTCTCTCTAATGAATGTATTGTTTCAGCTATTGTACTTTTTAGCTCCAGAATTTCTTTTTGGTATCTTTTGGATTTTTTAATCTCTATTTATATTTCCATTTTGTTCACACATTGTTTTAAAGTCTTTGTTGAATATAACTGCCGTAAATAAGTCTTTTCCAGGAACAGTTTCTATTGATTTTTTTTTCCTTTCAATGGCTTGTACATTCCTGTTTCTTTTATGCCTTGTGATTTTTTTGTGGAATATGAATCTAGTACTGAGTCTAACATTTGAGTGTAGTAATGTGGTAACTCTGGAAATCAGATTCTCCACCTTCCGGGGATTGGTGGTGGTTGTTTTTTTTGTTGTTGTTGTTATCAGCTGTGTGTTTCACAGAACAACATAACATGTAAGCTTAGTGTCTTAGGTATTTAATGAGCCTTTCCTTAGGTATTTGTAGTCACTTTCTAATTTTCCCCTTATAGGCAATTGTTTTTTAGTGGCCTGTTTTTTAATGTCTGGTTCTCAAAAATGGAAAAGCAAAAAATGAAGTGGGTGTGGGGAGAGGACTAGCCTTTTAAATCCACTGGAAGTCACTTCAGCTGGAGGGGGAAGGTCTTACAACAATGAGGGGGAAGTACAGCAACAATGACTGCCTATCTGTCTGTCTCTTGGTCTGCATCTCTGTGATGAGAAACAATAATTAGTGACCAGAGTACAGATCCCCATTATTTGGAGGAGAAGTTCCTTTCTGCCCACCCTGGCTCCCATAAGTTGTGTTCAAACTACTCCAGGAATATGCACACATCACTAAGAGTGGTGGATGGGTAGTTGCTATTGTACTGAGATATAAAATTGACCAAACTTTACTGCGGTATACCACCCAAGTGTTCCCCTGAAATTTGCAAGCCTTCAACAGACTTCAGAGTTCCAAAATAGTTGTTTCAAAATCAGACAGATTCTGCCAGTGCAATTATTGTCTGTGTGAGGACTCAGGTTTCTGGTGCTTCCTACTCTGCCATCTTCACAGAATCTTCTCCATGATCTAATTTTGAGTTAATTTTTATGTGTAATGTGAACAGTTCACATTCAGTTTTTGCGTGTCTGTATCCAGTTTTCCCAGAACCATTTGTTTAAAACAATTTTATTTCTTTAATGAAGTACCTTGACGTTTTCATGAAAAATTAACCATAAATGTGAAGGTTTATGTCCTATCTCTCAATTTTGTTCCAATGATCTATACAGCTATACTTGCACAAATACCATACTGTCTTTTTAATTATATTCTTGACACATAATAGGTGCTCAAAATTTTAGTTAAATTGAAATTGACTCTACCAGGAAAATGTTGCAGGGAAGAGAACACTTACTCTGCTGCAGTGGGTGAATCACTGGAGTTACCTGGTAGCATTGAGGGCAGCTACCTGAGGCTCCTCGTGGGCTGTGCGGCAATGGTAAGTGTGGATGACAGAAGACATATGTATATATACATATGGATATAGATACAGGGATCTGTTATATGTGTATATACATATTAAAGGTTCTGATGTCCCTTTACATTTTTAATTCCATCTAAAACTTCTTTTAACCAAAAGAATTAAATTTCAGCTGATTCCTCAAGAGAAAGAGAAGGACCCCAAAGGGAGGAAATTACTTTACCTTATGTATATCACAAACAAACCAAAATATAACACTCTCATTTTATTCTAAATCCTTGTGTCATATCACTCTGAAACTATTCTAAACATTTAGTGGAAATTACCAGTGTTTATGCTTTTAACCTTAATTTCTGGATTCCAGCCTATACGTAAGTCTTTGTTGGGGAGGGGTAACTTTGACAATATGACTTTTAAATTTGCATATTCTGAGGTAAATCACGCAGTTTCTACTCAAAAATAACTTTTTAAGAGGTTTTGAACTTAAGGCCAGTTATTCTCTTATTTTTTCTGTTTCTCATACATACATAACTTAGTTATTTTTTGTGGCCAGAATAGATGTTTTCTTATTTTGTGTTTGCCAGTCTTTTTCTCTTCTGACTTACTGTTAGTGTTTAATAATTGGGGGCTTATAAAATTAAATGAAAAGTTCTAATTTTGATTATTTGGACAGAAAATTGATATTGAATTGGCTAGACTTATTAAAGAATATGTGTTCTTACACTTGCTGCATCTTTGTCTTTTTTCTTTTGAGGTGTGCATGTTGTGAAAGGTGGGGTGGTATGTGGTTTATTTATTTTTGTTTCATTTCTCTAGTTTCCTATCAAGGCGTCTTTTGAGAACTTCTGTCCTTAGGCTGAAAAGAAAGTTTATGCCTCACTAAAAAAAAAAAAAATCGAGGACAAAATTTGGGATAGGCATGCTGGTAATGGTTCACTTCAGTTCAGTTCAGTTATTCAGTCGTGTCTGACTCTGCAACCCCATGAATCGCAGCACACCAGGCTTCCCTATGCATCACCAACTCCCGGAGTTCACCCAAACTCATGTGCATCAAGTTGGTGATGCAGTCCAGCCATCTCATCCTCTGTTGTCTCCTTCTCCTCCTGCCCCCAATCCCTCCCAGCATCAGGGTCTTTTCCAATGAGTCAACTCTTCGCATGAGGTGGCCAAAGTATTGGAGTTTCAGCTTCAGCATCAGTCCTTCCAAAGAAATCACAGGGTTGATCTCCTTCAGAATGGACTGATTGGATCTCCTTACAGTCCAAGGGACTTGCAAGAGTCTTCTCCAACGCCACAGTTCAAAAGCATCAATTCTTCAGTACTCAGCTTTCTTCACAGTCCAACTCTTACATCCATGCATGACCACTGGAAAAACCATAGCCTTGACTAGATGGACCTTTGTTGGCAAGGTAATATCTCTGCTTTTCAATATGCTATCTAGATTGGTCCTAAGTTTCCTTCCAAGGAGTAAGCGTCTTTTAATTTCATGGCTGCAGTCACCATCTGCAGTGATTTTGGAGCCCAAAAAAATAAAGTCTGACACTGTTTCCACTGTTTGTCCATCTATCTCCCATGAAGTGATGGGACCAGATGCCATGATCTTAGTTTTCTGAATGTTGAGTTTTCAGTCAACTTTTTCACTCTCCAGTTTCACTTTCATCAAGAGGCTTTTTAGTTCCTCTTCACTTTCTTCCATAAGGGTGGTGTCATCTGCATATCTGAGGTTATTGAGATTTCTCCCGGCAGTCTTGATTCCAGCTTGTGCTTCTTCCAGCCCAGCGTTTCTCATGATGTACTCTGCATAGAAGTTAAGTAAGCAGGGTGACAATATACAGGCTTGACGTACTCCTTTTCCTATTTGGAACCAGTCTGTTGTTCCATGTCCAATTCTACCTGTTGCTTCCTGACCAGCATACAGGTTGCTCAAGAGGCAGGTCAGGTGGTCTGGTATTCCCATCTCTTTCAGAATTTTCCACAGTTGATTGTGATCCACACAGTCAAAGGCTTTGGCCTAGTCAATAAAGCAGAAATAGATGTTTTTCTGGAACTCTCTTGCTTTTTCGATGATCCAGTGGATGTTGGCAGTTTGATCTCTGGTTCCTCTGCCTTTTCTAAAACCAGCCTGAACATCAGGAAGTTCACGGTTCATGTATTGCTGAAGCCTGGCTTGGAGAATTTTGAGCATTACTTTACTAGTGTGTGAGATGAGTGCAATTGTGTGGTAGTTTGAGCATTCTTTGGCATTGCCTTTCTTTGAGATTGGAATGACAACTGACCTTTTCCAGTCCTGTGGCCACTGCTGAGTTTTCCAAATTTGCTGGCATACTGAGTGCAGCACTTTGACAGCATCATCTTTCAGGATTTGAAATAGCTCAACTGGAATTCCATCACCTCCACTAGCTTTGTTCGTAGTGGTGCTTTCTAAGGCCCTCTTGACTTCACGTTCCAGGATGTCTGGCTCTAGGTGAGTGATCACACCATTGTGATTATCTGGGTCGTGAAGATCTTTTTTGTACAGTTCTTCTGTGTATTCTTGCCACCTCTTCTTAATCAGTAGCCATCAAAAAATAGACGACAAAAAGACTGGAGCTGCTGTCTTTAAAGTAGTGAAATCCAGAGGCTGATTAGTTACCATCATTATGCTATACCTGACTTTCCCAATGGCTCAGCAGTAAAGAATCTGCCTGCAGTGTGGGAGAGGCAGTTCGATTCTTGGGTCAGGAAGATCCCCTGGAGTAGGAAATGGCAACTCACTCCAGTATTCTTGCCTGAAAATCCCATGGACAGAGGAGCCTGGCATGCTAAAGTCCTTGGGGTCACAAAAAAGTTAGACACAACTTAGCAACTAAACAACAACAACAAAGGCAAGAATACTGGAGTGAGCTGCCATTTCCTTCTCCAGGGCGTCTTCCCAACCCAGGGATCAAACCTGGGTCTCCTGCATTGCAGACAGACGCTTTACCATCTGAGCCACTAGGGAAGCCCGCATGGACGCTCAACAGTGTTTTAAGCATTGTTGTATTCATTGCTTTAAAATGAAACGTTATCAGAATACACTGGAAGTATTTTATGAAGCAGATTTAGAGTTCTATCTATACCACTTAGCAGGAGAATCACTAATGGGTAAGTTAAACTTCTTGTGACCATTATTATTTTCTGGGGAAATTATTCTTGCTCTATCAGTTTCTTAATGATGTTAATGAGATTCAAATAAAGGGATGTTTCTGTAAGTGTTTTGAAATATGAAGTGCTTTACAAGCATTTTAAATATCATTTGTATATATTAAACACTGATACATAAGTTTTTTTTCTTTCAAACTCTTTCTAAAAGATAATGTAAAAGGAAGAGGATGAACAGTCATTGAACTGTTGGATTATTTGCTCACAAATATAATTGAAATGGGTAAAATAGGGAATATTAAAGCTCAAGAATGTGGGACATAGGGAAAACCTGTGAGAGAAAGGAGCATTTTCTTCAGTCTGTCTTATGACAGGAAAGGAAATGATACTTTTCTTAGAGAACATATAAAATCTGTAATTTTGCATAGTTGAGTAGATTATGATAAAATCATCTCTTTATCATTCATGTGTAAAATATATATAAAAATTGTTTTCAAATATACTGTAAAACTTTGAGTAATACAAGGCTAGAATAGTTAAGGCAATGTGGTATGGCACAAGGGTAGACATGTAGGTTGACAGAGTAAAGTTGAGTCTAGAAAGAAGCTTTAATATTTATGTTGAATTAATTTTGAACAAGAATGTCAAGACAAGTTCAAAGGGAAATAATAATCTTCTTAACAAATAATGCTAGGTAGCCACATGCAAAAGAATGAATTTGGACCCCTTCTTCATATCATACAAAAAAAATACCCCAGAAACTTAAAAGTAAGAGCTAAAATTATAAAGCTCTTAGAAGAAAATGTAGAAGTAAATCTTGGTGACCCTGAGTTAGTCAGTGATTTCTTGGATAAACTGGATTTTGTCAAAAGTAAAACTTCTGTGATACCAAGGATACTTTTCACATCAAGAATGTGAAAAGACAAGCCACAGAATGGGAGAAAGTATGTGCAAGTCATGTTGTTTTTAGAATATATAAAGTACTCCTGCAACTCAGAATAAAAAATAACCCAATTAAAACTTGGGCAAAATATCTAAGTAAACAATGATATACCAATGTCCAGTAAGCACATGAAAAGATACTTAGCACGATTAGCCATCAGAGAAATACAATTCAGAACCACAATGAATCTCATTCACACACACTTCACTCACTGGAGTATTTATAATTTAAAGAGATGCATAATAACAAATGTTGGTGAGAATGTGGTGAAATTAGAACCCTCATTCACTAGTACACTGATAGGCTGTAAAATAGTACAGTCACTTTGGAAAACTATTTGGCAGTTTTTCAAATGGTTACACAGACCATATGTCCCAGAAAATCTACTTACAGATATATACCTGGATATATAAGAGATCTGAAAACATGTCCACACAAAAACCTGCATGAATGTTTATAGCAGCAATATTCACGGTACCCAAAAGAAGGAACAATTCAAATGTCCATCAACTGATGAATGGAGAAATAAAATATGGTGTATCCATTAATGGGATATTATTTGGCAGTAGGAATGACGTGCTGATAGATGCTATAATATGGATGAACCTTGAAAACATTTTGCTAAGTGAAAGAAGTCAGTCACAAAAGACCTTATACTATATGATTCCATTTATATCAGATATCCAGAATAGCCAAATCTATACAGACAGAAAGTAGATCAGTGTTGCCTAGAGAACAACTGAGGGGTCAGGAATTAGGAGAGAATGGGAGATGATGCTAGTAAGTTGTGGGTTTCTTTTTGGGCTGATGAAACTTTTTGAATGGGTTATGGCTGTACAACTCTGAGTATATTAAAAAATAATTGTGCTAATTAATTAAATGGATAAATTGTATGGTACATGTATAAAAATAATTTTAAAATAAAGCAATTACCCAACTCAAAAAATGTAAAGAAAAGGACATTTGCATATGTGTTTCTGCTGATTATCACCTGAAGATAGAGAAGAATCAGATGGTTGATTTGTCTCTTAATTATAATTTTTCTTTCATTTTCCATGCTTCTAGTGGCCAACTAGGTTTATTCAATGCGTGCACTTTTGTGTTGATTGATAGTGAATCTTAATTCATTTTTGACAGGAATTGGGTTCTTCTCAGACTTTGTCCCATGATGGAGGATTCTTCAATAGACTGGAAGATGATGTTCATAAAATTCTTACTAGAGAAAAAAGAAGAGAACAGCTTACAGAATATAAAGGAACAGATAATTACACAGCTCATGAACACAACCAGGCATGTAAAATAGAAAATTCTCTTAAAATCACAGTGAAATTATTTTTCATTTTTTAAAAATGTAAACAGTAGAATTCAGTTATGATTGTATAAAACTATAGTTTTAGAGTATTATCTTAGTCATTATTACACATAGATATTTATATTAAAAAGTGTGAGGTACTTCATTAATTGGTTAATATTTATTGAGCATGTGCTATAGTGCTCAGTATTGTTAGGCATCTGTATCGGGGAGTGGGAATATCAAGATGGTTAAGACCATCCTTGACTTGGACACTCAGGGTAGTTAGGGATAGGAGGAAGTAGACTGTAAAGAGAATATCACTCAGCATGATAAAGGATTTAAGAGGGAGAGGAACAATTAAAAAAAAATTTTTTTAATAGAAAAGGTAATAGACCACTCCTTGGGTAATTGGGAAAGGTATATAAAGAAGTGACATTTGCAGTGGAGTTGAATGCAAATAACTGTATAAACTGAGAAATAGAGAAAAACCTAAGGGAGCTGCAAGAGCAATGGCCCAGAGCAATGAAAAGCCTTTAGACTGAATATTCAGGAAACTGAAAAATTATGCATCTAAGAAGTAAAGACTTAAGTGAGTGTGGGATAACATGATTAGAGAAATAAATTGGAATTAAGTTATAAATGTCTTTTGATATGAAAATAAGAAGTTAGAATTTTGTCCTGCAAACCAGGGATTACAAACTATAGTTGGTCTGCAGTCTGATTTTGTAAGGCTCACAAGCTAAGACTGGTACTCACGTTTTAAGATACTGTTTGGAAAAATACAGAAAAAAAAAAAACAAAACAAAAGATATTATCATATAGAGACCTCTGAGTTTGCATTTATTTTTCCCACCATAAACCACCAGTCTTCTATTTTACTTCCTCTTAAACTATGAATCTGTTTTTTACCTTCTTTTGCCCTCTAGTCTATCAGTAACTATCTTCTCAGCCTGGAGCTTGTAATAAGTAATTTCAGTCATGTCCCCATGAACGCTTTCCCTTACTTCCTTGATTTTCTGGCATTCCCTTCACGTCAGTATGCAGCATTTGCTTTCACAGTCCTGTCTGCCTTCTCTATTACAATTTAATTTCTGTCTAACCAGGTATTCCTAGACAATACTCTTTCCCGTTTATATTCTTTTCTGAAAATCAGTGCTGTGTAACTTTTGCCATATCCTCATTTCTACTTAATGGTGGTTTGATTCATTTTTTTCTGACTTCATTCCTTCCAGTGGCTATTTCACATTGAAAAGCCCATTTTCCATCCTTTTACTGTCTTCAGTGGATGTTAGTTTTTTGTTTCCTCTGATAAATTTAGTCATTCAACAAATTAAATAGTTAAACTGTGTTGTTATATAGGACACACAGACGGAGCCAGACTCTTAAGAATTTTTTATTCCAATACAGCAATAATATCGCTTTATAAAAACACTGTATCACATGAAACTTTATTTTCAGCTTAGTATGGGACATCCTTGCCTGCCCTCAGGTACTTGTGAGCTTTGTCCTTTCTAGCACTGAATTAAATTTGGTGTTTTCCTGAGTTGCCTTGACTGTCAAATTTTGTGTACAATGCAAGCAGCCATGTTAACATTTATAGGTAGTGTATTTGTTTCCTCTTTTTACGTTGATTTTGATTTTTCCCTTTGTGGTTTATATCTTATTCTTTAAGCCATCTCAGATCATTGTAAGAATGATATTAATATACTCAAGCAAGTAATTAGGTGTTTCACATCTTTTGTAGAGCAAAATTGGGTACACATAAGTTAAATTATTAATTAATGTTAATGATATTTTAAAGTCAAAGTGACAGTCAGTGTAGTAGAAAGAGAATATAGTCTCTGAAATCAAAGAAGCCTAATAACACAAAATACAGCACTGCAGCTTGTCAGCTCTGTTATGTTGGAATGAAATTACCTGCCTTTCATGGACTATTGTTATGAAAGTTAGCAATCATGGTATAAAATATTAGAGCATTTGTACACAACATGTGCTTAATAAAGATCATTGTTTTTGTACAAGGTAGGAAAAGTGGAAAGTCAAAAAAAGGTAATTCATAGGAATAGAGATGAGAGATGGCTTTCTTAGGAGAAAATAATTTTTGAATTGGAATTTAAAGGACAGTAGAATTTGAACATGCGGAGGTGAGGGAGGAGAAGCTGGAATGCCATGAATAAAAGGATTGAGGCAGTCAAGTATAAACCAGTTTAAGACAAGATTCATTGAGTGTAGTATAAGTTTGGCACAGTGGGTTTGGAAGGATTATGGAGGACTTAAAAGCCTGATTTATGATTTAGTCAGGAGATAAAAAAGAATTTTTTAAAGTTTTTGAGCAGAAGACAAAATTCTACATGGTAATATTAATTTCACTGCAGTGCCTAGGAATAACTGAAGGAAGGTGAAGACTAGTGATGGGAATCAGACAATAGGCAGTATGGTGAGGATGTAGAAGAGCAAGAACAGATTACTAGTAGTACTGTCACTTGGTGTAGCCATTTTGGAGAACAATGTGGCATTAACTTTCACAGTTGAAGATGATGGGTGGACTGTGTGTTCTAGAAATTCTGCCTTAGATTAAACCCTGGAGACATCTTCAAGAAGAATGATTCAAGCTCAGTTGTTTGTGACAACAAAGTCAGTAGAAGAAATGAATGAGTTATAGCAATACATAACAACATGAATGAATATCAAAAACATAATCTTTAATGAAATAAGCAAGTCACCAAATAGTAATAGTTTGATACAGTTTATATAAATTTCAAAAAATAGAAAGTTTAACTGATTGCTCAGGGATACATCTGTATGTTGTAAAAGACTATTAATAATGAAGAGAGTGACACAAATTCATAACAGAGGATAGTCTTAGCAATGGGGGAAAAGAATACAATTGGGGAGAGAAATGTGGGGGATGCCAAAATATTGGTAATGTTTACATAATCTGCATATTAGTTTATTTTTCTTTTTACTTGTCATGTCAATTTACATATTCTTTGGCACATGTAAAATTTTTCATAAGTAAAAAAGCTGAGTATTTTGTCATGTCATTGAGTGTAGTGGGGGGAAAAGGAATATTTGAGGCCATTTAAAAATACTCTTTTTTTATCTACCTCCTTCCTCTCCTCCTCACACTCCTTTTTCAGGGAAACCCTTTTTGCAAACATTAAAATCATTTTAAACTGTGTATTAGTGTACCAGAAATTTTTAAAGGTGAAAAATACATCCACGCTAATTCAATCAGTCTTTAACATTTGGTTTCATTTTTGTATAGTACTTTTCCAGTACTATACATTTTGTATAGTACTTTTAAAACACTACATGCATAGGTATTTTTAAAATAACTAACAATAAGGAATATAGTTTTTGTGGCCCCTTTTCTAAACTGTAGTTATATTCTGTCAAGTCAACATTCTGTAATTGTTCATTACTATTTTTTTTAACTATTTTCTGTAAGTTTTTTTTTTAAGGTTTATTGTTTTATTTATTTTGGCTCTGCTGGGTCTTTGTTACTGCACACATGGGCTTTCTCTAGTTGCAATGAGCAGGGGTTACTGTTTGTAACCCTATGGTGCGCAGGCTTCTCATTGTGGTGGCTTTTCTTCTGCAGGGCACAGGCTTTAGGTACTTGGGCTTAGTAGTTGTACCAAGGACCTAGGGCACAGGCTCAGTAGTTATGGCACACTGGTTTAGTTGTTCCAAGGCATTTGAGATCTTCCCAGACCAGGGATCAAACCCATGTCATCTGCATTGGCAGGCAGATTCTTAATCACTGGACCACCAGAGAAGCCCTACTACCCTATTACTGAACATCTAGGTTGTTTAGAATTGGTCACCTGGTATTCATTGAATATATTCATTTATTTACTTTTTTGATGAATTTGTCCTTGGAATAAATATATTCTTAAAAATAGTAGTTGCATCAAAGCATGTAAACACCTGTATTGCTCTTGATATGTATCAACATTGTCTTCTGGCAGCAGGATATGAAGTTACTAACTTCGCCACAGCTTCGTTGTATGTGTTTGTGTGTGCGTGTGTATGCATGCTGACTCACTTCAGTCGTGTCCAACTTTGTGACCCCATGGACTCTGTAGCCCATCAGGCTCCTCTGTCCATGGGATTCTCCAGGCAAAAATACTGAAGTGGGTAGCCAATCCCTTCTCCAGGGGATCTCCCTGACCCAGGGATCGAACCCAGGTCTCCTACATTGCAGGTGGGCTCTTTACCGTCTGAGCCACCAGGGAAGCCCACAGCTTCACTGGCATTCCCTCTAATGGTCTTTAGTGCTCTGTTTTATTAACTGCCTTTGTAGCGTATTTCACTCTGTTGTTCCATAAATACCTTAGGCTCACTATGCTGAAACTTGAGGTCATCATTTACTTCCCAAACCAAGCATTCAACTTGACTTCATCATTTCTGTTTGGGGTTTTGTCATTTTATCCAGATATTCTGACTGTGAATCTCCGTTTTCACTTTTCTGTTTCTCAAAGTTTGGGAATTTTTAATCTCTGAAATAGTTCTCAGATATATCTTCTCTTCCACTTTACATTTCTCTTATTTAGAATCTCATTATCTCTTACTGGTATTATTTCAGTAACCTAATAAGACTTCCTGCCTCCTGCCTTCTAATTCTAGGTAATTTATCTTATACACTGTTAATAGATGACTTTTTAAAGAGTAAGACTTCCATCCTGCCACACCATGTACTTAAGCTTCAGTGGCTGTTGAATCATTCACTAAAGCCCTCAAGCTTTTCAAATGAAGAGTCCCAATCCATTTAACCAATCCCAAAATAAATTTAGTAGGTTGCTACTAGCACTCTCAAAAAAAAGTCATCAGCATATATGACATCTTTTCATATTTTATGACATTTGTTCCAGTGTACATATGTTTATATATATAAATACAAATATATATACATACACTGACATGTTTATGTATTGAGTCATGATGTAAAACATTCCTTAACGTGGGTCTCGTCAAATAAGTTTGAAAACATTGTTCTACAGTGTAGCTTCAGCCTAAATAACTTTAGTCATACTCTTTCCAGTTTTTTCTTCTAGCCAGATCAGAGCACTCCTGTCACAATGCTGAATCGTTCCCAGCTTTGCTCAAGGTTCATTTCACATGTCATCTACCCTGATGTTTTTTCTCATTTCCCTGTTCCAGCCCCAAACACAGAAAACCTGGATATGATCTTTCCTTTTTTCTCTATATCCTGTAGCATTTTGGTTTTCTTATGGCACATTTCACACAGCACATTTTTATTTGTTGTTTGTAGACTACAGATCCCTTGTGGACATAGATTTATATACCTTTTTATTTTCATTTTAGTATAGTCCATTTAGAAGATAATTTTAAACTTTATTTAATGAAATATAACACTTCATAAAAAATGAGTGTACCTTATAACAGTAAGATTTTCTGTTTTAAAAAGTGCCATTTGTTGTAAAAATTCTAGAAATAACTAAGTGAATAGCTTAGTTAGAAATAGCTAAGTGAAGAACTTATAATGCAAAAATAAATATTTGAGGGCTTAATATATATTTGCTAGATATTAAGTACTTAAATTTATTATTTCATCTAATTCTCACAGTTAAATAAGCAGGGTGACAATATACAGGCTTGATGTACTCCTTTCCCTATTTGGAACCAGTTGGTTGTTCAATGACCAATTCTAACTGTTGCTTCTGGACCTCCATACAGATTTCTTAAGAGGCAGGTCAGGTAGTCTGGTATTCCGATCTCTTTGAAAAACTTCCACAGTTACATTGTGATCCACACAGTCAAAGGTTTTGGCATATTCAATAAAGCAGAAGTAGATGTTTTTCTGGAGCTCTCTTCTTTCTTGATTATCCAGTGGATGTTGCCAATTTGATCTCTGGTTCCTCTGCCTTTTCTAAATCCAGCTTTAACATCTGGAAGTTCACAGTTCACATACTATTGAAACCTGGCATGGAGAATTTTGAGCATTACTTTGCTCGCATGTTAGATGAGTGCAATTGTACAGTAGTTTGAACATTCTTTGGCATTGCCTTTCTTTTGGATTAGAATGAACACTGACCTTTTCCAGTCCTGTGGCCACTGCTGAGTTTTCCAAATTTGCTGGCATATTGAGTGCAGCACTTTCACAGCATCATCTTTTAGGATTTGAAATAGCTCAACTGGAATTCCATCACCTATACTGGCTTTGTTCATAGTGATGCTTCCCAAGGCCCATTTGACTTCACATTCCAGGATGTCTGGCTCTAGGTGAGTGATCACACCATCATGGTTATCTGGGTCATGAAGATCATTTTTGTATAGTTCTTCTGTGTGTTCTTACCACCTCTTCTTAATATCTTCTGTTTCTGTTAGGTCCATACCATTTTTGTCTTTTATTGAGCCCATCGTTGCATGAAATGTTCCCTTGGTAGTTCTAATTTTCTTGAAGAGATCTCTAGTCTTTCCCATTCTATTGTTTTCCTCTATTTCTTTGCACTGATCACTGAGGAAGGCTTTCTTATCTCTCCTTGCTATTCTTTGGAACTCTGCATTCAAATGGGTATACCTTTCCTTTTCTCCTTTACCTTTCACTTCTCTTCTTTTTTCAGCTATTTGTAAGGCCTCCTCCAACAGCCATTTTGCTTTTTTGCATTTTTTTTCTTGGGGATGGTCTTGATCCCTGTCTCCTGTACAGTGTCACGAACCTCCGTCCGTAGTTCATCAGGCACTCTGGCTATCAGATCTAGACCCTTAAATCTATTTCTCACTTCCACTGTATAATCATAAGGGACTTGATTTAGGTCATACCTGAGTGGTCTAGTGGTTTTCCCTATTTTCTTCAATTTCTGTCTGAATTTGGCAATAAGGAGTTTCTGGTCTGAGCTACAGTCAGCTCCCATTCTTGTTTTTGCTGACTGTATAGAGCTTCTCCATCTTTGGCTGCAAAGAATATAATCACTCTGATTTTGGTGTTGGCCAGCTGGTGATGTCCATGTGTAGAGTCTTCTCTTATGTTGTTGGAAGAGGGGGTTTGTTATGACCAGTGCGTTCTCTTGGCAAAACTCTTATTAGCCTTTGCCCTGCTTCATTCTGTACTCCAAGGCCAAATTTGCTGGTAACTTCAGGTGTTTCTTGACTTCGTGCTTTTGCATGCCAGTCCCCTATAATGAAAAGGGCATCTTTTTGGGGGTGTTAGTTCGAAAAGGTCTTGTAGGTCTTCATAGAACCATTCAACTTCAGCTTCTTCAGCGTTACTGGTTGGGGCATAGACTTGGATTACCATGATATTGAATGGTTTGCCTTGGAAACGAACAGAGATCATTCTGTCATTTTTGAGATTGCATCCCAGTACTGCATTTCGGACTCTTGTTGACTATGATGGCTACTCCATTTCTTCTAAGGGGTTCTTGCCAACAGTGGTAGATATAATGGTCATCTGCATTAAATTCACCCATTCCAGTCCATTTTAAGTTGCTTATTCCTAAAGTGTCGACTTTCACTCTTGCCATCTCCTGTTTGACCACTTCCAATTTGCCTTGATTCATGGACCTAACATTCCAGATTCCTCTGATATTGCTCTTTACAGCATCAGACCTTGCTTCTATCACCAGTCACACCCACAACTGGGTGTTGCTTTTGCTTTGGCTCCATCCCTTCATTCTTTCTGGAGTTATTTCTCCACTGATCTCCAGTAGCATATTGGGCACCTATCAACCTGGGGAGTTCATCTTTCAGTGTCCTATCTTTTTGCCTTTTCATACTGTTCATGGGGTTCTCAAGGCAAGAATACTGAAGTGGTTTGCCATTCCCTTCTCCAGTAGACCACATTTTCTCAGAACTCTCCACCATGATCTGTCTGTCTTGGGTGGCCCTACACAGCATGCCTCATAGTTTCATTGAATTAGATAAGGCTGTGGTCCATGTGATTAGATTGATTAGTTTTCTGTGATTGTGGTTTCACTGTGTCTGCCCTCTGATGCCGTCTCTCACCACCTACTGTCTTACTGGGGTTTCTCTTACCTTGGACGTGGGGTATCTCCTCACAGCCGCAGCTACTGACCTTGGACGTAGGGTATCTCCTCTTGTCTGCTCGCCTGGTAGATTTATTCCTAAGTATTTTATTCTTTTCATTGCAGTGGTAAATGGAATTGTTTCCTTAATTTCTCTGTTTTCTCATTATTATTGTATAGGAATATGAGGGATTTCTGTGTGTTAATTTTATATTCTGCAACTTTACTATATGCATTGATTAGGTCTAGTAATTTTCTGGTGGTGACTTTAGGGTCTTCTACATAAAGGATCATGCCATTTGCAAACAGTGAGAGTTTTACTACTTCTTTCCAATCTGGATTCCTTTTATTTCTTTTTCTTCTCTGATTGCTGTGGCTAAAAGTTCCAAAACTATGTTGAATAGTAGTGGTGAGAGTGGGCACCCTTGTCTTGTTCCTGACTTGAGGGGAAATGCTTTCAATTTTTCACCATTGAGGATAATGTTTGCTGTGAGTTTGTCATATATAGCTTTTATTATGTTGAGGTATGTTCCTTCTGTTCTTGCTTTTTGGAGAGTTTTTATCATAAATGGATGTTGAATTTTGTCAAAGGCTTTGTCTGTATCTATTGAGATAATCATATGGCTTTTATTTTTCAATTTGTTAATGTGGTATAGTACATTCATTTATTTGTGGATATTGAAGAATCCTTGCATCCCTGGGATAAAGCCCACTTGGTCATGGTATATGATCTTTTTAATATGTTGTTGGATTCTGATTGCTAGAATTTTGTTAAGGATTTTTGCATCTATGTTCATCAGTGATATTGGCCTGTAGTTTTCTTTTTTTCGTGGCATCTTTGTCTGGTTTTGGTATTAGGGTGATGGTGGCCTCATAGAATGAGTTTGGCAGTTTACCTTCCTCTGCAATTTTTGGAAGAGTTTGAGTAGGATAGGTGTTAGCGCTTCTTTAAATTTTTGGTAGAATTCACTTGTGAAGCAGAAGGGCTTTCTTATTCAAAGATTATAGCTATTCATATTATATAGAAACTGAAAGTGAAGTCGCTCAGTCATGTCCGACTCTTTGCAACCCCATGGACTGTAGCCTACCAGGCTTCTCTGTCCGTGGGATTTTCCAGGCAAGAATACTGGAGTGGGCTGCCATTTCCTTCTCCAGGAGATCTTCCCGACCCAGGGATTGAACCCTAGTCTCCTGCATTGTAGGCAGACGCTTTGCCGTCTGAGCCACTAGGGAAGTCCCATATTGTATAGATTTCATGTTAATACTTCAGTGGTTTCATTTTTTTAATTAAAATAGTATTTTATATTATTCAATGATTATATACTTAGTATAAAACAATTTTGATGAATGGAAATTTTTAAACAGTAAAATGAAATCTTCCATAGTCTCACATTCTAAGAGAGTGTTAAAAGTGGTGTTGTATATCCTTCTAGGATTTTTTCTTTGCATGTAGTATTATAATTTGGGGGTCATGGGGCCATATTTTATGATTCTGTATTATCATATTTGGGCTTCCCTGGTGGCTCAGCCTTTGACTGTGTTGATCACAATAAACTGTGGAAAATTCTGAAAGAGATGGGAATACCAGACCACCTGACCTGTCTCTTGAGAAACCTGTATGCAAGTCAGGAAGCAACAGTTAGAATTGGACATGGAACAACAGACTGGTTCCAAATAGGAAAAGGAGTACGTCAAGGCTGTGTATTGTCAACCTGCTTATTTAACTTCTATGCAGAGTACATCATAAGAAACGCTGGGCTGGATGAAGCATCAGCCAGAGTCCAGATTGCCAGGAGAAATATCAATAACCTCAGATATGTAGATGACACCACCGTTATGACAAAGTGAAGAAGAACTAAAGGGCCTCTTGATGAAAATGAAAGAGGAGAGTGAAAGAGTTGGCTTAAAGGTCAACATTCAGAAAACTAAGATCATGGCATCTGATCCCATCACATCATGGCAAACAGATGGGGAAACAGTGGCTGATTTTATTTTTCTGGGCTCCAAAATCACCGCAGATGGTGATTGCAGCCATGAAATTACAAGAGGCTTACTCCTTGTAAGGAAAGTTATGACCAACCTAGACAGCATATTGAAAAGCAGAGACATTACTTTGCCAACAAAAGTCCATCTAGTCAAGGCTATGGTTTTTGCAGTGGTCATGTATGGATGTGAGAGTTGGACTGTAAAGAAAACTGAGCGCCAAAGAATTGATGCTTTTGAACTGTGGTGTTGGAGAAGACTCTTGAGAGTCCCTTGGACTGCAAGGAGATCCAACCAGTCCATCCTAAAGGAAACCAGTCCTGGGTGTTCATTGGAAGGACTGATGTTGAAGCTGAAACGCCAATACTTCGGTCACCTCATGCGAAGAGCTGACTCATTTGAGAAGACCCTGATGCTCGGAGGGATTGGGGGCAGGAGGAGAAGGGGACGACAAAAAATGAGATGGTTGGATGGCATCACCGACTCAACGGACATGGGTTTGGGTGAACTCTGGGAGTTGGTGATGGATAGGGAGGCCTGGTGTGCCGCGGTTCATGGGATCACAAAGAGTCAGACACGACTGAGCGACTGGACTGAACTGGTGGCCCAGTGGTAAAGAATCCACCTGTAATGCAGATAACATGGGTTCAATCCCTGAGTCAGGAAGATCCCTTGGAGAAGAAAGTAACAACACAAACCAGTATTCTTGCCTGGGAAATCCATGGACAGAGGTGCCTGGTGGGTACAGTTCATGGGTTCACAAAAGAGTAGGACACAACTTCACAACTAAATAACAAAACATCATAATATTTGGTGATTTCCATCCTTATTGTTGGGCATTAAATTGATTTCCACTTTTTTGTGGTAATCTTCTATGGACACTCATAGATACTCCCCCCTCACTTATCTATTTAGATGAATTCCTAGAAGTAGATTCCTGGGCCTCGCTTATCTATTTAGATAAATTCCTATTAATGAGTTTCCTGGGCCATTAAATAGTATGTATATTGCTAATTTTGATCCACATTTTTTTTTTTTCCAAAATCATATTATACTGTCATGTTTTTCTCTAGGCTTCAACCATGCTTGCCTCTTTACTAGCCTTCAAACGCTCTAGCTCTTTTCTGCCTCAGGGCCTTTATATTAATACATGCTCTTCTTTCTACCTGGAAGGCTCTTACCTCCCTCCACTTTTTACTTAGGCAGTTCCAACCCAGTCACTCAAGGTTCATCTTTAAAGTGTCAGGACCTCAGAGAAAGCTTCTCTGATCCACTAGGGAATAACCCACATTATTCCCTTTATAGCAGTGTGTTTCTTTTCTTCATTGCTTAATTTCTAATTTCAGGATTTCATAATGTAATATCTGCCTTCTCCACTAGACAAATCCCATGAGGGCACGAATCTTTTCAGTTCGGTTCACTGTTGTATACCCAGCACCTAGCAGCTAGGTGCTCAATGAGCATTTTGTTTTATTTATTTTTAAATTGAAGGATAATTGCTTTACAGAATCAGTGAGTATTTTTGGAATAAAATTATGTTGCCATGTTACTCATTAGATAAAGAGAACCAATATATATTCTTATGAAATATGACTTTTGGTTGTTTTTTTTTGCATTTAAATTAAGATGGCAGGGATTTAACTTGATTTTTCCCAGTTAGCCATTTGTCCCATATCCTACCATTATTCTGTAATTCAGTCTTTTCTGACTTTAAAGTGTTATAGTTGGTTATAATAAATTCTCAAACCTCTTTCTGGACTTCCTTTTCGGGTACATTGCTTTGTCAACCTAGGTACCATGACATGCTATTTTAATCATTTTTGCTGTATAGTATATAATTACTTGATAGGCAGATTCTACTGCATTAACTTTTGTTTCTATCCTGTATTCTCTCAGATAAAATTTTGACTATCTTGCTAAGTTCCAAAGAAGAAAACTCTATTGTAATTTTATTGAATGTATAAAGTAATATTTAGTATTGCCATCAACAAACATTCTTTGTTCTATCCTTTTCAATATTTTACCATTCATTGATCCTGAAAATTACTAAATTTTATTCTTAGGATTTTTTTTTTTAATTGCTGTCAGGATAAAATGTTTTTTCTTACTATATCGTATATGTGTTAATTGATGATATAGTAAAAAAAACTAATTTGGGGTTTTGTATTATTATTTGTTTTGTACTTTTCTCATAAGTTTTCAGTTCTTTTAGGTTTTTAAGATAAACTAATAACAACTTGTCACAAACCACTTTTAGTATGTTTATTCCAGGATGGAAATATTTCAAAGCTCTCATATTGTTCTAGATTACATTTGTAGTTTGAGATTAGGCATAAATATCTTATTTGCTTGTACTGTCCACAGTTACAGTTTTAAAATTGAGTACAAGTGGAAATGTAGTTAACAGTTTAGGTTGCTTTAGAAAATGAATTAAAATTGTGATTTTTTTTCCTGTTAAACCTTTCGTAAAGGATATTGTAAATCAGACTTGACAAAACTGTCTTAGTTCTAAAATGTTGTTTTCCCTGTTTAGGAAGTAGTTCTAAAAGATGGAAGAATTGAAAGATTAAAGTTGGAACTTGAAAGAAAAGATGCTGAAATCCAGAAGCTGAAAAATGTGATTGCTCAGTGGGAGGTTTGTATATATTTAGTGTTGTAAGCTAAAAAATTCTATAAATTTGTACATTTTCTGTTTTTATTATATGCAAATATGTTTAATATTTGATAGAAATACTATCTGCTATTTAGGTTTTTAGCTCATTGATTATATATAATCTGAATGATAATATATTTTTATCATAGTAAAATAGGTATAACATTAAAATTGCCATTTTGACCATTTTTAAGCATATAATTCAGTGGCAGCAAGTGTTGTATAACCATCACCACTATCTGTTTCCAGAACATTTTCATCATCCCAAACAGAAACTCTGTACCCATTGAACTCCCTATTTTTCCTTGTACTGCAGTCCTTGACCTCTAATCTCTGTGCATTTGCCTGTTCTAGGTACTTCATATAAGTGGAATCATGATATTTGTCCTTTTGTGGTCTGTCTGTCTTCACTTGCCATAATGTTTTCAACATGTATATCCATGTTATACTATATATCAGAACTTCATTCGTTTTTCTGGCTGAATAATACTTCACTGTGTGTTTATACCACTCTTTTTTATTCATCTGTTGATGGACACTCATATTGTTTCCACCTTTTGGCTATTGTGAATAATATAGCCATGAACATTGATACTAAGTATCTGAGTCCTTGCTTTCCTTTCTTTTGGTATATAGAATTGTTGAATCATATGGTAATTCTGTGTTTAACTTTAAAAAAATTTTTAAATGTTTTTAATTGGATTATAATTGCTTTACAATGTTGTGTTAGTTTCTGCTGTGCAACAGTGTGAATCAGCTATATGTATACATACATACCCTCCCTCTTAAGCATGCCTCCATCCCACCCTTCTTGGTCATCACAGAGCACTACGCTGTGCTCCCTACGCTAAGTAACAGCTTCCCACTAGCTATCTGTTTTACACAAGATAGTGTATATAATGTCAGTGCTACTCTCTCAATTCATGTGGTAATTCTGTTTAACTTTTTAAGGAACCATCAGACTTTTCCGTAGCAGTTGCACCATGTTACTTTTCCCCCAGCAATGCATAAGGTTACCAGTTTCTTCATACCCTCACCAACACATATTATTTATACAGTTTATTTTAACCACAGAACTAGTACTCTTCTCCTTTCTCAGGCTTTAAAAAAAAATCTCTTATTCATCTCAAGTAGAATTCTTTTTTTGAACTAATATTTCTTCACTCAACAATTATTTGTTGAATGCCTATAATATACCAGGTGCTTTTCTGGGCCTTGTATGAAGAAAAAAATGTCAGGTTCCAGCTCTGACGGTTCTTACATTTCCCTTCCTTTTATACTCGTGCCTTTAAGAATCATTCCTGTTAAAAACCCTCCTGAACTTCACCCACTTCTCCCTTTTCTTGTCATTTATATTTTATTTTGCTTTTGTTGAGCACTTACCAGGAGTTAGACACAGTGAGTGCAAATGAATTAGTAAGAAGTTCATAGTCTAATGGAGAAGATAAATCATGTAAATAAATTTGAAGTACAATGCAGAATTTGTGACAGATTTGACAGAGTGTTCTAGAAACAGGAATGAATCTGTTGCTGCTATTGAAAATTGCTAAGGATTTCACCCAAAAAAGAGATTGTTTTCCCACACTGAACATTGCATAAAAGGAACAGAATGGGAGGAAATGCATTGTTGCTGATATTTAGAGAAATGGGAAGTTGTAGGAGAGATTAGAGATGTTAGTTGAGGTAAGAATATGAAGGTATTTGCATTTGAGACAAGGAGAGGGCAGTAAAGGTTTTAGAAGGAAAGTGACCTAAGAGTTGTTTTGTGGAAGGTAATGCACATAGCTGAGGCCTGGAATAAAGACAAATCTGGTAACATAATTAACAGGTATTGAGTGTTAAGAGGAAGAACACATTTTTAACTGGTTTGGGAAATGGGAACTAACAGATTGTGTTTAGACATGTTGAGTTTGAAATGGCTGTGGATGTGGGCATAGATGTTCAGGATGTTGAACATCTGTGTTGGACACTGTGGAGTCACAACATATGTGTATTTACTTTGTGTTCTCTTTCATGAAGTTAAAAGTGCTAATGAGGACATTATATTCCATATGTTCTTTGTTATAAATTGCATAGTACTAGGATTTTATACTTTTAGGTTTTCACAGATATTAATACATTTCCTGTTCAGGATTATATTTGCAAAACTATGTTATTTTTATGAGCAATATAAAGAATTTTCATGGATTATTTTGATCATTTACAGTCTTTCCTTTATGAACTGGCTTTAGACCTTGAAGAGTAACTAAAGATATGCCTCCCTATATACACTGATCTGAACCTTGGACAAAGGCTTGAGCTTAAGAAACAGTTTGATAATATATTAACATTGATTGAAGCCCTGAGAGTGAGAATTTCATAATGGATACAGTACTATATTCCCAGTAGATATATTTCTGTATTCATAATGAGTATAGTTGTAATTGACTGTATGTTTTCCCCTTCATATTTTTGTCTCCCTCCTTGTCTCCCTCCTTCATTTCTTAGCTTCTCAAAAGTCCAAAAGTCCTACTACCTTTGATGTTCACTATGCTTGCTTCTTCCATTCAGTGTGCTGTCTGCAGTATCGCTGACTTACATTATTGCTTTATCCTCACCAATTTACTGGACATAATATTTAGTAAAAGTCATCTGCTGGACTTAATTTAAAATACATCAGATTTGTTTTATAAGGAAGATTTTTTAATCTGGTAACTTCTGTACATATCTGTGTACATGTTGAGAGAAGAAATGAGAAGTTTCTTATATTAATCTATATTGTTTGACCTCCTCTATTTCTATAATTATTAAATATATTGTTTTCTCTAATGTATTAATTTATTAAATATTTATAAATAGTTCAGTTTGTGCTATATGTTGAATAAAGGTACTATAGGGGGAAAATTCTCTGGAATCTTGATGTTAATGTGGGAATACAATTCCTAAATTGTTTATAATGTATAACTGTGTCATTTGTGTAGTTTGAAAAGAAATTAAGCCATTTTTTAAAAGTTGAAAATAACTGAAAGATATTTCAGTAGATTACTCATTTCAGCCCAAAATTATTTTAACAGTATTTAGTTAATGAAATAACAAAAGATTAGTAAAGCCTTAATTGATCAAATATAGAACTGTACTGTACAGTAACCACTACATGTGTTATAAAATTAATATGCTACATGAATTTTAAATAAAAATAAAATTTTTAATTTGTATAAGTAAAGGTTAAATCAATTAAAAATTTAATAAAACTGAAAACAATTAAAAGTAATTTTCTCAGTAACACTGGCTACGTTTCTAGTAGTTAGTAGTCACATATTGAACAGTGGCAGTTATAGAAAAGAACAGAGAGTTCTAGTATAGTACTGTATAGAACTGTGCATCATTTTTCTTTTTGTTTTCATGTAATTATTTTGAATTGTATAAGGATTTTATTCAAGGAAGAAAAATGACTCTTCAGAAAAATTTAGTTTTATTCTCTTTTCTCCACTTTTATCCTACTCTATTTATTCAGTCACCTATAATATTGATATATATATTATTATACTGGGGATTTAAATAATATTTTTAAATACATTTTCCTTCATCTTGGTTCTTTCAGAAGTAATTTATGTCTTTGAGCAAGTCTAGAATTCATAGCTCCATAAATTGGTAATAAGGCATTTATCACATGATATACTTTTTAAAAAATTAAATCTTTTTATTTGATTATTAGGCAAAGTATAAAGAAGTAAAGGCAAGAAATGCACAGTTATTGAAAATGCTTCAGGAAGGTGAAAGTAAGTGATTTCTGTTTTTAGAATTAATCTTAAAAATATTTGAAGATAACTTTCCAAGATATATGATTTATTAACTCAACAAAATAAAAAGGTTTCCCAAAGTGGTACAAACTGGATTATTCTTGATAATTTTATGATTACAAGTCTCTCTTACAGCACCTTAGTATTATACAAGTTTACAACTATTGAGGTAAGAAACTCTTGAAATTTCAGTTCTTATAAATTATTGGACTACATTTAGAGGGAAAACAGGAATAACATTTTCTTAAGATTCTATTTCTTAATAGAGGAGAAGGCCTATCATCATTTCAGCTTCTCCTTCTCCCCTGTCTCCCTGCCCCAACTCTTCATATTTTAGTGGCCACTCTAAACTTTTGCCTATAGATCACGAGTAGGAAGCCAAGGAACTCAATCAAAAATGACTAGAGATAATAACATTAGTAAAGTTGATGTTATATGAAACTCCCCAAATCAGCTGCATTTCTGAATATGTATACCAAATAGCATTGATCTTGAAAGCTCTGTGAAAAATTTACATTAAGAATAAGTGTGTATTAAATTTGTAAAAGAAAATGATGAACCATATAAGACATAAAGACATGAATAGATGAGAAAATGTTTTATATAGATGAAATTAAGTATAACAATTTCCCTTGTTTACAAATGTTAATGAAATCCCAAATATAGCTCCTGTGAGTACTGTATAGCACTTAAGAAATTAAGAGTTTATGAAGCACACCTTAAAAGATAAGTAAACAAGATACCTAAAATTGTTTCAGATATGAAGATATTGGGAGTGGAATTGTCCAACCAAAATTTAAACTATATTAAATAGCAGTTATTAAAACAATATGAGTAAAAACCAGAAATCCTGTCCAATTGAATAGAATAGATAGTCTTAAAGTAGAGTCAAACATTTTTTAAAATTTTACTATTTTTATAATGTAACTTAACTGTTACACAGCTTAACTATGATAAAATAGAAGTTAAATAATAATGGGAAATGACATTATTTGAACAGTTAGATATCAACATCCTGAGATGAATTTAGATTTATGCATATCACTGAGCTCCATGTGGATCATTTAATGAATAACGGTATGAAAAAAAAATAATGTTTACAAGATACATTTCTAATTGAAGAAATTAAGGATATCATTGAATACTGGATGTATGATTTTTAAATATGTAAAAATAAAGTAATATTCCTTAGGGAAACAATTGTGAAAAGTGAGAAAGTTAACTGATAAAAACTTACTCTCAAAAATAGACTAAAATGGCTACCATAAGTAATATCGGTGTCCATACTCCATACTATAAGTTGTCCAAGTAGAATAATTTTATATAGAACTATTACATGAAAAATACAGTACGTTAGAGTATAGACATTAGCATTTATAATATAAATGTAAATATAGTCAGTTCTATTATAATAACAATATGTGTTCCTAAAAATCACTAACCTTTACAAAATCATACAGTTAAAGACCACAGAATTTATACAAAAAATGGAATTAGCATACAACATTTAAAGGTTTCATCAATGACACATGAAAAAAATTGGGAACTTAATTAAAAAGGTAACAGTTTTATTCATGTTAAAATGGTTAAACACATAAATACTATAATAAATATGGCACTTTACTTTGAAGACAACCTGAAGTTTACTGTAGAAGTTGGTTTCAGAAGGGTTGCAGCTTGTGTTTGTTATTATTAAGTGATGGAATGATGGAAAGTAGTGTGGTTCTTGACATAGTGAACTGAAATAGCTGATAATTAATTTCAGGTGTGTGCATGGCTGCAGTTTTCTGTGTTCATGAAATTGTGCTTAAAACAAGTATACAGTTCATGTTATGTTCAAGTTGTTCTCTGTATCAGTCTCTTTGAAACACAAAAAAGCATTACAGAAAAACTAGTTAAAATATGACATAATTGTTAAAAATCACTTATTTCTCAATGAGTGTGCTTAATTCTGAGGATGAAGGAGTAGAAGGTATAATTTGTAAAAGTTCCCAGTTTGAGTCTTGAGAGACTGTGATTTGTTTCTTGATACAGCATCTCACCTTAGTGCATATCAAACTGGGAAAAATTTGAATGACAGTGTTACATTGGAAGAGCTGTGGTGATAGAGATTTCTTGCTTTCTTAAAGAGGGAAAAACCTTTAGACAAGTGCATAGTTCTGAAACTAAAGATGTTACATGATTAACTGTGCTCATATGAGCTACATTTATTTGATAGTTCTTTAATGGTATGAATTGAGCTTCCCAGGTGGCTCAGAGGTTAAAGCGTCTGCCTGCAATGCGGGAGACTCAGGTTCAATCCCTGGGTTAGGAAGATCCCCTGGAGAAGGAAATGGCAACCCACTCCAGTATTCTTGCCTGGAGAATCCCGTGGATGGAGGAGCCTGGTAGGCTACAGTTCACGGGGTTGCAGAGTCAGACACGACTGAGCGACTTCACTCACTTCACATTAATAGTATGAAAAGTCAGATGAAAATAATTTTTGTGGGCCTTAGAGTATGCACAATTGACAATTTTAACAACAACCAAAAAAACACAGTATGTTTTTCAAATCTTTGACTAGTCTAGGTATTTAAAGTTTTTTTTCCCTATGTGAAATGTTTTATTTACTCTGTCCTTATCCTTTTTAGTATAGATGGAAAAAATTAATCTTTTATCATAGCTGTACAATTAATATTTTACCACCACAGAAAATGTAAATTTTCCAATGAAAACTGTTGTGGTGATGATAATGATCAGAATTTACCAGTGGAAATAAAGAGGTATATATAGGTTCAGGAATACAGTCATTAAGTATGAGGACAATTTAATCTTTGCCTGACTGTACTGCTGTCTTGGTTCACCAAAAGTATTATTAAAGTATCTGAGTGATTGAAAAGATTATACTGCTGTTTTTCCTTTTTTGTCAGTGAAAGATAAAGCAGAAATACTTCTTCAAGTTGATGAATCACAAAGTATCAAGAATGAGCTAACAGTACAGGTAAGGAAAACTATTTATTCTTTTGTCCTGAATTAGGAAACTTGACTAAACAAAAAGACAGCCCTTCAGTACTGCAAAAAAAATGTTTTAAACTATACTTCATTATCACTGTGCTGTGCTGTAGCAAATGAATGAAGATTCTGTTTACTGTGCTAAGAGAGGTATATATGTCCTAAAGAATAGGGGAAGATAAGGTTCTATTTTAGTTGATGTGGACTATGAATATAGAGACAGAAAGGGCAGATAGAATTTACCATGTTCATGTACTTGATTTTCTCCCCTTCTCATCCTTATCCTGTGATCTTGTCTTAGAACAGTGAACTTGTCCTGCCTATCTTTATAATATACAATTGAGCAAAATGCCTAATTGAAATTGTATGTGGGGAGAGAGGTTCTCTTCTGATGCTCCTTAATCTAGTAGTCAAAAATCATCATTGCGAATAAGTGTTAAGAAATAGAGTATTGATCAAAAAAGTCTCTTTTAATTGAATATTTGGTTATAGGTAACTTCACTTCATGCTGCATTAGAACAAGAAAGATCTAAAGTGAAAGTGTTACAAGCAGAATTAGCCAAATATCAGGTATGCTTTTATAAGTGTTTTCATCACAAATAATACATTTAGAAAAGATACATACATGTGAGGATAAATGTACTGTTTTATTCTTAGGCCACAGTTTACTCACCAAATTTGTTATTGGTTATGTAGTTTACATATTAGAAAATGTTAATTCTAGATATTGGTATATACAGCAGTAACTAAAGTAATTCAGCATGGTCTTTGGTGCTACATAGATGATGTGGTGTACGTGCCAGTGCATCCTATTGAGGGAAGGTATATAATAATGTTCATCCCATTACATTGTAAGTTTGATCATGTGGGTACAGCAATATCTTTTAGATATCTTATGATAAAGATATCTTCCCCCTTTGTAATCAATAAATAATATGTGATATTATAGTTTGAGATTGTGTGAGTATTCTTTTCTTTTTACTCAGTGGTTTTAGCACCCATTGATGATATTTGTAACAGTTATTATTTTGGTAGTTACAAAAGAGTGATTTTTCTAATTCTGTCATTTCTTCTGCATTTACAAGCTGGCATTGAGTATTTTTTTCTGGATGAAGCCATAAATAATGTTATGGCTTTCTTTCAGTATATGTGTACATGTGTGAATAAATACAAACACATATATATTTGTGTATACATATGTATGTGTGTCTATGTCATGATATAAAATGAGTTAATTAGTGTGGAGTCATAGTCAAAAAAGTTTGGAAGCCACTACTGGTGGACTAGAGAACATAAAAGTTGGTTAGCTCCAGCTTTTGACATCTCATCAGTCCAGGAAGGAAGATTCCCTTTGTCTGGGAAGCTCTGAAAAGGATTGTTGAATTATTATTATTTTTTAAAAAACTCTTGTTTAGAAGTGAAGTAAGAGTTTTAAGCTGTATAACATTGGTTAATATGTATAGTGAGTATCTACCTTGTAGAAAGTTTTTTAGTAACTTTATTTTTTATTTCCCTGCTGTCACGAAATAAATCTTGTTTTTAATACCTGTCATTATACATCTCAAGTTTTACATAACCTTTTCAGATTTTTTCCTCTGGATAAATCTTTTCAAAACTTTTATTTGTTCAGGAGTGAATAATAGCATTATTTGATTTTTTTTTTTTTAAGGAAGGTTGGTATAGATATGTTTTTGAAATCTGAGAGGGAAGTTATAGGCAGAAAAAGGATGGAACAAAGAGAAGCTGCCAACATTATTAAATGGGTCTGGGTTCCTTGTGCCCCTCATATAACCACCACTCTGAGAAATGTACTTTCACAGGCAAGTCATTCCCAAATTTGGCTGATCATCAGAATCTCTTGGGAACTTTTTGAATTACAGATTGTTCAGCCCACTCCTAATTATCATAAATAAATAGGTTGGGACAAAGTCTGGGCATCAGAATTTTAAAAATATTACTACTTAGGTGATTCACTAGGTACTTTTGCCATAGTTTATAAAAATGAAAAATTATTAAATTATTATAAATACCTTATACCATTAGTGTTAGTCACTCAGTCCTGTCTGATTCTTTGTGAGCCCATGGACTGTAGCCTGCCAGGCTCCTCTGTCCATGGAATTCTCCAGGCAAGAATACTAGAGTGGGTAGCTATTCCCTTCTCTAGGGGGTCTTCCCAACCCAGGGATCAAACCCAGATCTCCCACATTCAGGCAGATTCTTTACCGACTGAGCCACCAGGGAAGCCCCCATCAAACCATTATTTATGGTTAAAATGGAGGGTAGAATAGTTATGGATGATTAAATTTTCTTTTTTGTACCTTTGTGCTTTTCATATTTTTAAAATAAGTATTTGCTTTTTGAATCAGAGTAAGGCAGAAAATGTTACATTAAAAGTAATTAATGAAAGATTACTTTCTGTCTTTTAAGCTAGAACAAAATCAGATTTCTAATGCTGTTTTATATGAACAGAACTATACAACACTTGAATTTGAAATTGAATTACCCAAAGGGATAAGGATGCAATTCCCCAAATTTGCTGATCATATGGAGCAAGTTATTTTAGCATTGATCAAAATTTTTATTTTTTAAAAAGATCTGGGACAGTGCAGATGAACTCTAAAAAATAAGACACTGGTAATCATAGTAAATCCAGACTAATTCAAATAGATAGCTGTTTTCTACAGCCTACTTTAACCATTGATAAAAGCCATGTAAAAATAATTTAGTTGTATGTTAATTCAAATTTGCAACAAACTCAAAAAGAAGTTCCTTCCTTTTCATAGTCAAAAATGCCTTTGATCTCATTTATTCTTAAAAGGAAAATTCCCTCCAAAATGTTACTTTCTAAATAATTTACCCTATTTCTTTTTGCAGGGTGGCAGAAAAGGGAAAAGAAACTCTGAATCCGACCAGTGTAGGTGATTCCATTAGCCTTTGAGGTCAACACAAAAGGAAAACTTTCAGGGTTTTGCAAAAATGTATATATTTAATGCTGTGCAACTGCTGAACTATGCAGTTTTTGTTGAAGAAATTTCAAATGATTAGCTCACTAACAGTCTATAATTTTATGTCCTTTTGGCTTAAAGTGAAAAGAATAAAAATAGAATTCCAGGAGAACTCACTGATTATTGTATACTATTCATACTTCTTATCACTTTAGTTTTTCATCAGTCAATAAAATTAACTTACTCTTCCATTAATATGTTTGGTTTTTTAAATTTCAGAAACAATGTGAAAGTGTGGTTTTTGTTCATAGCACAATCAGTTACTTGGATTTAAGCTCACTGAATATTTACTTGTCCATCCTGAACCTTATAGGACATACAGTATATTGCCAAATGGCCTATGTTCAGGCAAAACAGAAGACATATTAGAGTGTGATTTCACGTTGTTTGGAAATTGAGAAAACTTGCATGAGATGGTTTTTGGAGGGTAGATACCTTTTCTGTAAATTTTTTGAGAAGCATCCCAGGCAGAAGCAGCAAAATCTGGGCAGAAATATTAGTAAAGAATAGTCTGACTTGAGGACCAAAATGTGACACACCGAGAATAGGAAGAGTGTTGACTAGGGGGGAGTGAAGATAGACTTTTCATTGGTATAATTAATTAGTAGTTTATGGGATTGAATTTTTTTTAGTGTAGTCAGTGAAATACAAATATGATTCATTAAAATACAGAGAGTTTTTTTGTTTTATAACAAAGATAAACACGTAAATACTGGTACTGGCCTCCAAAACCAGCATTATAAGAAAGACTCCTTTCATGACAGTCTTCAGGAAAAATACTTTATGTCATCATTACTTACATGTCTGGCTTCTTCCATCAGGTTACATGAAAGTGCAAAGAACTGTGACTTACTATTCTCAATGTTTAGGTCTCTATGTGGCACAAAGTAGGTGTTAAATAATTATTTGTTTAATTAATTGATAAAGTAGTAAAGATTTTAAAGATAATTTCCCTCTAATTTACCTTTGATTAAGAGTAGGTACCATCAGAACCTAATTAATTAATTATATTTGGTAATCCATGATACCGTACTTTTCTACCCAGTGATGAACAAAATCAAATTTCTCATGTTGACTTGTATAAACAAGCTATTCAATAGAACTTGAATAGTTTCAATTATAATTGAATTACCAGCACCCATCATATTATCATCTGCTTTTGATTATCTACCTGTACACTATCCGTTTGGTACATTATCTAACATCTAGCACAGTGCTTGGCACATATTTCAATAAACATGCCATTTTCTACTAGTGTGAATATCAGGCTTCACCGGTGGCTCAACAGTAAAGAATCCGCCTGCAACACAAGAGATGCGGGTTCAGTCCCTGGGTTAGGAAGATGCCCTGGAGAAAGAAATGGCAACCCACTCCAGTATTCTTACCTGGAAGATTCCATGGTCAGAGGAGCCTGGCTACCATCCATGCATTTGCAAAGAGTCGGACATGACTTGGTGACTAAATGAGGACAACTAGTATGTATATAGTTTAAAATCACCTAGGCACATAGAAAATTTCATTGATTATTCTCTTTTGCCTTGAATATTCTCAGGAGTACTGCATTCATGACTTTTTTTTTTTCCCCTGAATTTTTTTTCCTTGATTTATGTATCCACTCCTATGGATAATCTATTACTTCCAGGCCAGTGTCTAAACAGAGAAAGCTTTCTCTATTAAGAGATAGAAAAGACAGTCAGTGATCGGTTTTTGAATTCTTCTGTTTGATTTCTTAGGCATTCTCTGTTATTAAATACCATTCCTCAGATTCTTTTCTGTTTCCTGAATGTTCAGTGAAATTATTGATAGCTTATTATGTGCTAGGCACTGTGCTAAGTACTAGAGATGTAAATATGTCCACAATGAATTGGAAGAAAATAGAAATATAGAGAAATATTCATAAAATAGTCCAGTAAATAATGATATATTCAAATTGCTATTGGGGTACAGAAGAAAATACATGTTATTATTTTAAATATTTTAGATATCTTCTATGGGATTTTTTACATTTTCTATAGTATGTTAGTAATAGCCAACACTCATGAACTACAGCTATGTTCAAGTCCCTATATAGCTGTATGGCCTTGGCTCATACTAAATATGCATGAAATTGCAGCATGAAATTTGGCATCAAATGAGAACAGCTAGTGAAAGTATTGGGTAAAAAACTGTGTAAGATGTCATTTTAACCTTCAAATTATTTTCCGTCTAGTTTGAATAAAAGCATAGCACATAAGTAAAATCAAGATAGAATACAGTAGATTCCATAACAATTATATGGAAGTAAGAGAGTATATTTGTTCAGTGTATTTTATACTCTTATTAAAACAATAATGTTTTAATTGGTTAATAGGTAGCTTTTCCAAAGAGTTTTAAAGGGCAGAGGTTGTTTGATGAGAAAGGAAAATTTAAAAAGTCGGGTAAAGGAAAAGCAATGTATGTGTTCAGGGGATAGAAAGATAGCAAGGCATGTGTTGAGCAAATTGAGTGTCTTTATTTTCCCTGGAGCATAGGAAAGTAATGAGATAGCCAGAAAGGTTATTTGGGGATAGCTACCCTTCATCTGAAATTTTAGATTAAGAAATCTATGCATAATTTGGTAGGCATGTGGAAACCATTAAAAGTTTATATACAGAGAAGTGATGTAATCAGAGTTGTCCTTTAAGAAGATTGAAAAGGCAGTGATGTAATAGGAATTATTGAAGAATAAATTTGGAAATATCAAGGAAGTTTTTATAATAGTAGAAACAGGAGGTAAAGAGGTGGCGGTGGGATTCAGAAAATGAGATAAAGAAACATTCTCAGGGTGGAATCAAACAAACTGGGGTAGAGGAAAAGAACAAGGGCATCAAGAGATGAAAACAAGATCTCAAGCCTAAACGAGAGTAAGTGTGAGAGTGCCATTAGTAGGGTACACTGATGGAGGAATTGACTTTTGATTTTTTAAGCTGGGTTTGCCTACAGAGTATCTAAAAGTAGAGTCCAAGAAGTTGGAAATACAGATCTGGTCCTTTGAAGGAAGGCTGGAGTTACAGATTTGGGATCCATCTACAATTAAGTTGTATAAATAGTTGATATACCCAAAGGAAAAAGGTTTTGAAGAGAAATATTGCTGAGAGCAGACTGAAAATGGTAGGAAACACGTGAGAAAGGTGGGAGATGTGGTAATGAATGTTGCATAGAGGTCTCAAGTTATGTCTGAGAATAACTATTCAATTTAACAACTAAAGAATATGACCTTCAGAATCGCTTTTTCAATGGCACAGAGCAAGGCATTGAGGAAAAAACTCAACACTTTTTTGGCAGTTACAAGACAGAGGCTCCAAGGTGCTTTGAAGGGACTACAGAATTGAGTGAGGGTTGGTCAGTTTAAATTTAAGACTTTTGCGACAATATGTTCATGAACCAAAATGAGCCAGTTAAGAAAAGAATGAGACTAGGGAAATGGTTGGAGAAGGCAATGGCAACCCAGTCCAGTACTCTTGCCTGGAAAATCCCATGGTTGGAAGAGACTGGTAGGCTGCAGTCCATGGGGTTGTGAAGAGTCGGACTTGACTGAGTGACTTCACTTTCACTTTTCACTTTCATGCCTTGGAGAAGGAAATGGCAACCCACTCCAGTGTTCTTGCCTGGAGAATCTCAGGGATGGGGGAGCCTGGTGGGCTGCTGTCTATGGAGTCTCACAGAGTCAGACACAACTGAAGCGACTTAGCAGCCACAGCGGCAGCAGCAGGGGAATGGTGGGCTTGCTTCAGAGCTCATCAATTAAGTATTTACTTTGTTGTTGTTGTTTAGTCACTGAGTCTTGTCTGACTCTTTTGCATCTCCATACCCGGTAACCTGCCAGGCTCCTCTATCTATGAGATTTCCCAGGAAAGAATACTGGGGTGGGTTGCCATCTTCTTCTCCAGGGGATCTTCCTAACCCAAGGATACAACCCATGTCTCCTGCACTGCAGGTGGATTCTTTACCGCTGAGCACCAGAGAAGCCCTAAAATCACCTGGGAGATTTATAAAAGAAAAAGTACCAATACCTGTGCCTCATCCAATACTAATTCATCCGAATTGGTGAAAAGTGGGGCCCAGAAATAAATATTTCTTACACTTCCAAGTGGATTAGTTGGATGCTAATTGTGTAGCATCCAACTTGGATACCAACTACCACTTGAACAGAGAAACTCAATACATATGTCAAACAAATGCATTTTGGTTGTTTTGAGTGGGACATTTTATAAGGTACACAGCAGTTTGTCTTAAGACTTAACATTCTGCCAAAATTTTTGCAGAATTTCTATCAGTTATGGAGATCATTAAATTTATCACATGTGATAGTGTTTGGAGATCATTAAATTTATCACAAGTGATAGTGTATACTTCTGTACTATTTTACAATAAACATGTATTATTTTTATAACTTTTAATAAAAGATAAAAACATTCAATAATTAACATTTTATAAGATAAATTTGCATTGCAGGCAGATTCTTTATCACTAAGCCACTTGGGAAGCTCTAGGTATATAATTTGCCCTTGTGTAATCTGGTTTCCTTATCAACAGTTTGATTCATAGTTTAATTCTAAATTAAGCTGGTTTCTATTAATGGAGTTATTGCCTTTTCCATATAACAGTTTAAGAATGTTTAAGCAGAACTCAAGGGCTTAAAAAAGAAATGTAAAATGGTTTTATAATCAGACATTAGTAAACTTCAATGAAGAAATAATTCCTGAAGCAACAGACAGAAAGTGAATGATCCTCCAAAGTCTGTAAATTACTGAGGGATGGTCCTGGGGTAAATTTTTAAGTGGATTTAAAATGTTATTTACTTAAAGTTAACACTCACTTCTAGTATGGTTGTTATGAAGTAGATATCCATATGTACTACTAGCAACCTTGTACTTAGATTTCTGCCTTTTGGAAAAGCACTATAGTAATACGTTTCAGGAGCCAGAAAAATGTTTATACCCACTGATTCCCAATATTGGATAATTTATCCTAAGAAAACAGTTTGAGAGAAGAATAAACTTTAAAACATTTATACAGGTGTAACAGTAAGTATAACAGGGAACCATGGAGTAACCCTGATGTAGTTTCAGTGCCTAATATAAATACCCAGCTCAAATGATAACACAGCAATGGGATTACTGTGTAGCCTTTTAAAAAGGTATAACTGTAAAAACATTGAATATCTTGAACAAAGTTTAAGTACAAAGACAAAAATCTGTACACTATTTATAGCTAATGTGAAAAAATATATATGTATATGGATAAATTAGAAAGTAGTAATTCCCAAATAAAACTGCTTGTGTTGGGATGGGGGAATATGGAAAAGTATGGATGGGTTTTCCCCCTAAATTTTATCTAACATACCATTTTTTTTGTAATTAAAAAAAGGAAAAAATACTGCTGCTTGGATTTGTGTTAAGTAATTTCCTGTTATGGAAGTAGGTTATAGTAACTTGTTTATTTTTTTGACATGTTCAACTGAATTGTGTTAATATACAACATCTCCTGGACATGGAGGTTTTGTTTTTTAATCTAGGACTCTTGACTATAATAGAACTGAACCAGGGAAGGCGGCTTTGTGAATCAAAATAACTGTGAGGCTGCAAGAAAACTTGTAAAATTGTAGTCATTTTAATGATTTTTCCTTGCTTGATGATTTCCTTTTGATGATTTTCCTAGCTTGATGTTTCCCTTGTTATACTTCTCATTCAAAAAATTTCAGAACTTTAAAAGTTTTATTAATGACATCTATTCAAAAATTAGTTTTTCAATATGTGTATTACAAACTAAAATGTGAATTATTTTATTGTATAAATTTTGGTATGCTCCCTACTCTGAACTGGTTAAGGAAGATGTAATTTTCTTCTTGATACCTCACTGTACATAATATGTAGTGATTATACCATTTTATATAAAATTTTTATAACTTTATTGAGATACAATTAGCATACAACTGCACATGATATATGGAATAAATAAACATATCTGATTTTAGTACTTTGAAATTTATGCACCAATATATCATCTAACTAGTACATGTTATGTGTGGGCTCAAAAGGAATATGTATTATGCAGTTGTTGGGTGCAGTATTCTACAATGTACAGTTAGATTGAGTTTCTTCAAATCTGCTATATCCTTAATTATTCTCTGTGCTTTTTCCTATCTGTTTTTGAGACACATATGTTCAAATCTGACAGTGATTGTGGATTTGTCTTTTTTAAAATGTTTGTCACTTCTACTTTTGAGGTACATACAAATTTAAAATTGCTTTCTATTCTTGGTGATTTTATTTTTACAAAGTGACTGTCACTAATATGTTTCTTTGCCTTAAAAGTATTTCATCCAGTATTATATCCACATTCGTTTTTAAATAGATGCTTTCTAAATAGCACAGTACGCTGTTTTTAAAAATCCGAGTCTGACAAACTATTTTGGATTATTTTTCTCATTTTCTTTGAGTGACTAACTTCCTGACCTCTTCCTTTGTTCGCTCTTCAGTGCTTTTAAGAAGTCCGTCAACCTTTTAGCTTTTCAAACAGAAAAATTTGTCTAAATAAGCTGGTTTATCATATCCCTGGAAAAGGAAAAATAAGAATTCTATTTTTTCTATTTCCTTAATGGACTTATAATTACCATTTATAGTACAAAAAGTTGATTTCAGATACAGAGTTGACATTTTTAAAAATTTCTTTTTCCAATTTGTTAGTAAATTTTGTTCTTTAAAAAAATTTTTTTTAATTGGTGAAAAATTTCTTTCCAATTTTGTGTTGGTTTCTGCTGTACAGTGCGGCTTCCCCGATTGCTCAGTATCTGCCTGCTAATGTAGGAGTGTGAAGTGTGAAAGTTGCTCAGTTGTGTCTGACTCTTTGCCCACTCCATGAACTCCATGGAATACTCCAGGCCAGAATACTGGAGTGGATAGCCTTTCCCTTCTCCAGGGGATCTTCCCAACCCAGGGATTGAACCCAGGTCTCCCTCATTGCTTTTGAACTGTGGTGTTGGAGAAAACTCTTGAGAGTACCTTGGACTGCAAGGAGATCCAGCCAGTCCATCCTAAAGCAGATCAGTCCTGGGTGTTCATTGGAAGGACTGATGTTGAAGCTGAAACTCCAGTACTTTGGCCACCTGATGTGAAGAGCTGACTCATTGGAAAAGACCCTGGTGCTGGGAAAGATTGAGGGCAGGAGGAGAAGGGGATGACAGAGGATGAGATGCTTGGATGACATCACTGACTCAATGGACATGGGTTTGGGTAGACTCCGGCAGTTGGTGATGGACAGGGAGGCCTGGCGTGCTGCAATTCTTGGGGTCACAAAGAGTCAGACACGACTGAGCGACTGAGCTGAACTGAACTTCCCCATTGCAGGCGGATTCTTTACCAGCTGAGCTGCAAGGGAAGCACGAGAATACTGGAGTGGGTAGGCTATCCCTTCTCCAGGGGATCTTTCCAACTCAGGAATCAAACCAGGGTCTCTTGCACTGCAGGCGGATTCTTTACCAGCTGAGCTATTAAGGAAGCGTGGGTTCAATCCCCGGGTGAGGAAGATCCCCTGGAGAAGGAAATGGCAACCCACTCCAGTCTTCTTGCCTGGAATATCCCATGGACAGATGGTCCATGTGGTTGCAAGGAATCAGACAGCGCTGAGCATGCACACTGCTCTACAACACTAATCAGTCATAATTATATATATCCCTTCCCTCCTGAGCCACCTCCACTCTCCCCATCCCATCCCTCTAGGTCATCACAGAGCACCAGGCAACTTCTCAGTAGCTATTTTACACATGATGGTGTATATATGTCATGGCTACTTTCTCAGTTTGTCCCATCCTCAGCTTCCCTACTGTGTTCACCAGTGCATTCTCTGCTAGGTTCATCAGTAACCATTTTTCTTGACTCCATATATATGGCTTAATATACAATATTTGTTTTCTCTTTCTGACTTCACTGTTTAAGAGGCTCTAGGTTCATCTGCCTCACTACCACTGACTCAAATTCATTCCTTTTTATGGCTGAGTAATATTCCATTATATAAATGTACCACAACTTCTTTATCCATTCATTTGTTGATGGCATCTAGGTTGCTTCCATGTCCTGGCTATTGTAAATATTGCTTCAGTGAACTTTGGGGTACATGTGTCTTTCAGAATTGTGGTTTTTCTCAGTGTATGTGCTGAGTAGTGGGATTGCTGGGTCATATGGTAGAGTTATTCCTAGTTTTTAAAGGAATTTCCATACTGTTTTCATAATGGCTATATCAGTTTACGTTCCCACTAACAGTGCAAGAGGTTTCCCTTTTCTCTACATCCTCTCCAGCATTTATTATTTGTATATTTTTTGATGATGGCCATTCTGATTGGTGTGATGTCATGCCTCACTGTAGGTTTGATTTGCGTTTCTCTAAGGACTGATGCTAAAGCTGAAACTTCAGTACTTTGGCCACCTCATGCAAAGAGTTGACTCATTGGAAGAGACTCTGATGCTGGGAGGGATTGGGGGCAGGAGGAGAAGGGGACGACAGAGGATGAGATGGCTGGATGGCATCACCGGCTCGATGGACATGAGTTTGCGTAAACTTTGGGAGTTGGTGATGGTCAGGGAGGCCTGGCGTGCTGTGATGTGATGCATGGGGTCACAAAGAGTCGACTGAGCGACTGAGCTGAACTGAATAATGAGCAATGTTAAGCATCTCTTCATGTGTTTATTGACCACCTGTATGTGAGTTGACATTTTTAAATAACTCATTTAAGGGCCTGTCATTAAAGCAGGTATTGCTGGAGAAAAAAATAGCCAGCAAATAGAGTTGAGGTTACTCTTCTTTAACAGTGTGGTTCATTTTGAGCCAGTGATTCTAATGTTACCAAATCCAACGTTGTCTAGTTGCCTGATACTGAGACATCTTTGGTTTCTATGAAGAACTGTGCTACTCATACTGTTTAACATCTAGACTTACGTAAGAGAAAAGGGATTTTTGTTAATATTGTTTGGTCAGAATAGCAGGGTTTTTTCCTGCTTATTTCTAAATGTTATAGTATCAGCCTTTTATACCTATATGATATCAAACAATATTACCATGGGATATTATGGTGAATCAATTCTCCAGTGACTTGAAAACTTCAGCCAGTCATGTTCACTATTAGGCTAAAAAGCAAAACAAAAACAGACTTAGGGGAAGAGTGTGTGTGTGTATGTGTGTGTAATCATCACACACAAATATTCTTAACAGCCCCTTGCTCTAATTTGCCCATGAAGTCTGTGCTCTTTTATCAAGAAGTTGCATCTACAGTCTCCCAAGTCGAAAGAGAAGTAAAAATTTTAAATGAGACCTAATCAAACAAGCTTTTGCACAGCAAATAATAATAATAAGCAAATGAAAAGATAACCTATGAACTGGGAGAAAATATTTGTGAATGATGCAGCCAACAAGAGATTAATTTCAAAAACATTCAGACAGCTCATATCAGTTTAGTCGCTCAGTTGTATCCAACACTTTGCGACACCATGGACTGTAGCACTCCAGGCTTACCTGTCAATCACCAACTCACAAAGCTTAATCAAACTCATGTCCACTGAGTCAGTGATGCCATCCAACCAACTCATCCTCTATCATCCCCTTCTCCCACCTTCAATCTTTCCCAGAATCAGGTTCTTTTCCAATGAGTCATTTCTTTGCATCAGGTGGCCAAAGTATTGGAGTTTCAGCTTCAGCATCAGTCCTTCCAATGAATATTCAGGACTGATTTCCTTTAAGATGGACTGGTTGGATCTCCCTGCAGTCCAAGGGACTCTTTCAAGAGTCTCCTCAAACACCACAGTTCAAAAGCATCAATTCCTCTGTGCTCAGCTTTCTTTATAGTCCAACTCTCACACCTATACATGACTACTGGAAAAACCATAGCTTTAACTAGATGGACCTTTGTTGGCAAAGTAATGTTTCTGCTTTTTAATATGCTATCTAGGTTGGTCATAACTTTTCTCCCAAGGAGCAAGTGTCTTTTAATTTCATGACTTCAGTCACTATCTGCAGTGATTTTGGAGCCCTCCAAAATAAAGTTTGTCACTGTTTCCATTGTTTCCCCATCTATTTGCCATGAAGTGATGGGACCAGATGCCATGATCTTTGTTTTCTGAATGTTGAGCTTTAAGCCAACTTTTTCACTCTCCTCTTTACTTTCATCAAGAGGCTCTTTAGTTCCTCTTCGCTTTCTGCCCTAAGGGTGGTGTCATCTGCATATCTGATGTTATTGATATTTCTCCTTGCAATCTTGATTCCAGCTTGTGCTTCATCCGGTCTAGTGTTTCTCATGATGTATTCTGAATATGTTAAATAGGAGGGTGACAATATACAGCCTTGACATACTCCTTTCCCAATCTGGAACTAGTCTGTTGCTCCATGTCCAGTTCTAACTGTTGCTTCTTGACCTGTGTACAGATTTCTCAGGAGGCAGGTCAGGTGGTCTGGTATTCCCATCTCTTTCAGAATTTTCCACAGTTCATTGTGATCCACACAGTCAAAGGCTTTGGCATAGTCAATAAAGTGGAGTACATGTTTTTCTGAAACTCTCTTGCTTTTTTGATGATCCAACAGATGTTGGCAGTTTGATTGCTGGTTCCTCTGCTTTTTCTAAATCCAGCTTGAACATCTGGAAGCTCACAGTTCATGTACTTTTGAAGCCTGGCTTGGAGAATTTTGATCATTACTAGAGTGTGAGATGAGTGCAATTGTGCGGTAGTTTGAGCACTCTTTGGCATTGCCTTTCTTTGGGATTGAAATGAACACTGACCTTTTCCAGTCCCGTAACCACTGCTGAGTTTTCCAAATTTACTGGCATATTGAGTGCAGCACTTTCACAACATCATATCTTAGGATTTGAAATAGCTTAACTGGAATTCCACCTCCACTAGCTTTGTTCGTAGTGATGCTTTGTAAGGCCCACTTGACCTCACATTCCAGGATGTGTGGCTCTAGGTGAGTGATCACATCATTGTGGTTATCTGGGTCATGAAGATCTTTTTTGTATAGTTATGTGTATTCTTGCCACCTCTCCTTAATATCTCCTGCGTCTGTTAGGTCCATATCATCTCTGTCCTTTATCGAGCCCATCTTTGCATGAAATGTTCCCTTGGTATCTCTGATTTTCTTGAAGAGATCTCTTTCCCATTCTGTTGTTTTCCTCTATTTCTTTGCGTTGATCACTGAGGAAGGCTTTCTTATCTCTCCTTGCTCTTCTTTGGAAGTCTCTGTTCAAATGGGTATATCTTTCCTTTTCTCCTTTACCTTTTGCATCTTTTCTTTTAAAGATATTTGTAAGGCCTCCTCAAACAGCCATTTTTCCTTTTTGCATTTCTTTTTCTTGGGGATTGTCTTGATGGATGGTCTCCTGTACAGTGTCACAAACTTCCATCCATAGTTCTTCGGGCACACTATCAGATCTAATCCTTTTAATCTATTTGTCACTTCCGCTATATAATCATAAAGGATTTGATTTAGGTCACATCCGAATGGTCTAGTGGTTTTCCCTACTTTCCTCAATTTAAGTCTGAATTTGGCAATAAGGAGTTCATGATCTGGGCCACAGTCAGCTCCCAGTCTTGTTTTTGCTGACTGTATAGAGCTTCTCCATCTTTGGCTGCAAAGAATATAATCACTCTGATTTTGGTATTGACCATCTGCTGATGTCCATATGTAGAGTCTTCTCTTGTGTTGTTGGAAGAGAGTGTTTGCTACGACCAGCACATTCTCTTGGCAAAACTCTTAGCCTTTGACCTGCTTTGTTTTGTATTATAAGGCCAAATTTGCCTGTAACTCCAGGTATCTCTTGACTTCCTACTTTTGCATTCCAGGCCCCTATAATGAAAAGGACATACAGCTCAAACAAAAATGGTCAGAAGACCTAAATACATTTTCCCAAAGAAGACATACAGATGGCCACCAGGCACATGAACAGATGTTCAACATCATTAATTATTAGAGAATTGAAAATCAAAACTACAGTGAGGTATCACTTCACACCAGTGAGAAAGGGCCATCATAAAAAGTCTAAAAATAATAAATACTGGAGAAGGTATGGAGAAAAGGGAACCCTCTTACACTGTTGGTGGGAATGTAAATTGGTGTAGCCACTATGGAGAACAGTATGGAGATTTCTCAAGAAAACTAAAAATAGAGCTACTATATAGACCAACAATCTCAATCTTAGAGACATACTCAGAAAAGGTGAAAACTCTAACGTGAAAAGGAACATGCACCCTGATATTCATAGCAGCACTATTTATAATAGTCAAGACATGGAAGCAACTTTGTCACTCAACACATGAATGGATAAAGATACGTGGTGTACACACACACACACAATATGAACTACTACTCTGCCATAAAAGAATGAAGTAATGCTATTTATAGCAACATGGATGGACCTGCTATTGTTCAGTCTCTCAGTCAAGTCTTAGTCTTTGTGGCCCTATGGACTACAGTATGTCAGGCTTCCCTGTCCTTCACTATCTCCTGGAGTTTACTCAAATTCTTAGAGTCAATGATGCTATCCAACCATCTCATCCTCTGTCACCCTCTTCTCCTCCTGCCCTCAATCTTTCCCAGCATCAGGGTCTTTTCCAGTGGGTCAGCCCTTTGCATCAGGTGGCCAACATATTAAGAGTTTAAGCTTCAGCATCAGTCATTCCAATGAACATTGATTTCCTTTAGGATTGACTCGTTTGATCTTGCTATCCAAGGGACTCTCATGAGTCTTTTCCAGCACCACAGTTCAAAAAGAAACAATATTCCAATACTTAAAACTGCTTTAGCCCTACTTTCCATTTCGGCATCAACTGCTGACTTATGAAGAATCAATGAATGTCTTGAAATTGCAGTAACATTAAGGCTGTAGTACTTTTTAAACCACTTTTTAACCTGTGTTATATGGAAAAAACATTTCCCTAATTTAGGATGATGTTAAATTGCAAGGTTCTTAAATTCAGATAGTTAATATCTGGGTTTTTGTTGTTTAGAATTTTTTGAATTGTTGATTCTTTGGACTAGCTGACCTTTCACTTTATTTCTACATGAATGACATTCATGACAGTTTTATAAATGAAACATTGAAAAAGAGGGGTACTTCTACATAGGGCAAGAAAATGATTTATGGCATAATATGATTTTTATCTTTCAAATGCTGGTACAAGCCCATTTTTCTGCTGTAGTACTTACTGTGATATAAGTTTAGTATAAATAAGCTGCACTCTACCACAAACGTCTTATCTTACTTGAAGCCTGGATATCCCAATAACACAAATAAACCTTGACATCTTGTTGAATAGCAGACATTTCGTCTTACACATTCCATGGATCTCAGAATTTGGAGGTGAATTTCTTATTCTTTGCTGCCCAAGCAATTTTTTTGCTAACCTTTGTAAGCCAAAGCTCTTTTGAAGCTTATACCATAAGTATAATTTTTCCAAAAATTAAAAAAATTAAAACTCACTTATCTAAGAGCTCAACAAACCTCAAGCCTAAGAAAATGAAGGAAATGACACCAGGCACATCATACTCAATGACTCTAATCTAGTGAGAGAAAACTTTATAAGCAGCCAGAAAAAAACAAAAAAAAAATTGCTTACAGAGAAACTAAGATGAGGTTGAAAGCAGATGTCTCATTATAAACAAAAGAGGTAAGAAGACAGTAGAGCTACATCTTACCTGAAAGAAAAAAATGAATTGTCAATCTACAATTCTATACTTAGCAAAAATTCCTTTTAAAACTGAAGAAAAAAGACATTTTAGAGAGAAAAAGGGTGAAACAATTTATCACTAGAAGACATACTACAAGAAATGCTGAAGGAAGTTCTTTTATGCAGAAAGAAAATTATAGCCAATAGAATTATGGATATATATATAAAGGCATTAAAAGCATAGATAGGGTAATAAACTCCATGGGTAAATATATGATTTTTTTCTTTTGAATATTCAGTTGCTCAGTCGTGTCCAACTCTGCAACCCAATGAATCGCAGCACACCAGGCCTCCCTGTCCATCACCATCTCCCAGAGTTCACTCAGACTCACGTCCATCGAGTCAGTGATGCCATCCAGACATCTCATCCTCTGTCGTCCCCTTCTCCTCCTGCCCCCAATCCGTCCAAGCATCAGAGTCTTTTCCAATGAGTCAGTTCTTCGCATGAGGAGGCCAAAGTACTGCAGCTTCAGCTTTAGCATCATTCCTTCCAAACAAATCCCAGGGCTGATCTTCAGAATGGATTGGTTGGATCTCCTTGCAGTCCAAGGGACTCTCAGGAGTCTTCTCCAACACCACAGTTCAAAAGCATCAATTCTTCAGCGCTCAGCTTTCTTCACAGTCCAACTCACATCCATCCATGACCACAGGAAAAACCATTGCCTTGACTAGATGGACCTTTGTTGGCAAAGTAATGTCTCTGCTTTTCAGTATGCTGTCTAGATTGGTCATAACTTTTCTTCCAAGGAGTAAGTGTCTTTTAATTTCATGGCTGCAGTCACCATCTGCAGTGATTTTGGAGCCCAAAAAAATAAAGTCTGACACTGTTTCCACTGTTTCCCCATCTATTTCCCATGAAGTGATGGGACCAGATGCCATGATCTTCGTTTTCTGAATGTTGGGCTTTAAGCCAACTTTTTCACTCTCCTCTTTCACTTTCATCAAGAGGCTTTTTAGTTCCTCTTCACTTTCTGCCATAAGGGTGGTGTCATCTGCATATCTGAGGTTATTGAGATTTCTCCCGGCAGTCTTGATTCCAGCTTGTGCTTCTTCCAGCCCAGCGTTTCTCATGATGTACTCTGCATAGAAGTTAAATAAGCAGGGTGACAATATACAGCCTTGACGTACTCCTTTTCCTATTTGGAACCAGTCTGTTCCATGTCCAGTTCTAACTGTTGCTTCCTGACCTGCATACAGATTTCTCAAGAGGCAGGTCAGGTGGTCTGGTATTCCCATCTCTTTCAGAATTTTCCACAGTTTATTGTGATCCACACAGTCAAAGGCTTTGGCATAGTCAATAAAGCAGAAATAGATGTTTTTCTGGAACTCTCTAGCTTTTTCAATTATCCAGCAGATGTTTGCAATTTGATCTCTGGTTCCTCTGCCTTTTCTAAAACCAGATTGAACATCTGGTTCACATATTGCTGAAGCCTGGCTTGGAGAATTTTGAGCATTACTTTACTAGCGTGTGAGATGAGTGCAATTGTGCGGTAGTTTGAGCATTCTTTGGCATTGCCTTTCTTTGGGATTGGAATGAAAACTGACCTTTTCCAGTCCTGTGGCCACTGCTGAGTTTTCCAAATTTGCTGGCATATTGAATGCAGCACTTTCACAGCATCATCTTTCAGGATTTGAAATAGCTCAACTGGAATTCCATCACCTCCACTAGCTTTGTTTGTAGTGATGCTTTCTAAGGCCCACTTGACTTCACATTCCAGGATGTCTGGCTCTAGATGAGTGATCACACCATCGTGGTTATCTTGGTCGTGATGATCTTTTTTGTATAGTTCTTCTGTGTATTCTTGCCACCTCTTCTTATTATCTTCTGTTTCTGTTAGGTCCGTACCATTTCTGTTCTTTATCGAGCCCATCTTTGCATGACATGTTCCCTTGGTATCTCTAATTTTCTTGAAAAGATCTCTAGTCTTTCCCATTCTGTTGTTTTCCTCTGATTCTTTTCATTGATCACTGAGGAAGGCTTTCTTATCTCTCCTTGCTATTCTTTGGAACTCTGCATTCAGATGTTATATCTTTCCTTTTCTCCTTTGCTTTTTGCCTCTCTTCTTTTCACAGCTATTTGTAAGGCCTCCTCAGACAGCCATTTTGCTTTTTTTGCATTTCTTTTCCATGGAGATGGTCTTGATCCCTGTCTCCTGTACAATGTCACGAACCTCATTCCATAGTTCATCAGGCACTCTGTCTATCAGATCTAGGCCCTTAAATCTATTTCTCACTTCCACTGTATAATCATAAGGGATTTGATTTAGGTCATACCTGAATGGTCTAGTGGCTTTCCCTACTTTCTTCAATTTAAGTCTGAATTTGGAAATAAGGAGTCATGATCTGAGCCACAGTCAGCTCCTCGTCTTGTTTTTGTTGACTGTATAGAGCTCCTCCATCTTTGGCTGCAAAGAATATAATCAATCTGATTTTGGTGTTGTCCAGCTGGTGATGTCCATGTGTAGAGTCTTCTCTTGTGTTGTTGGAAGAGAGTGTTTGCTATGACCAGTGCATTTTCTTGACAAAACTCTGTTAGTCTTTGCCCTGCTTCATTCCGTATTCCAATGCCAAATTTGCCTGTTACTCCAGGTGTTTCTTGACTTCCTACTTTTGCATTCCAGTCCCCTGTAATGAAAAGGACATCTTTTTTTGCATGTTAGTTCTAAAAGGTCTTGTAGGTCTTCATAGAACCGTTCAACTTCAGCTTCTTCAGCGTTACTGGTTGAGGCATAGACTTGGATTACTGTGATATTGAATGGTTTGCCTTGGAAACGAACAGAGATCATTCTGTCATTTTTGAGATTGCATCCAAGGACTGCATTTTGGACTCTTGTTGACCATGATGGCTACTCCATTTCTTCTGTGTGGTCCACTGGAGAAGGGAATGACAAACCACTTCAGTATTCTTGCCTTGAGAACCCCATGAACAGTATGAAAAGGCAAAATGATAGGATACTGAAAGAGGAACTCCCCAGGTCAGTAGGTGCCCAATATGCTACTGGAGATCAGTGGAGAAATAACTCTCAAAAGAAAGAAGGGATGGAGCCAAAGCAAAAACAATACCCAATTGTGGATGTGACTGGTGATAGAAGCAAGGTCCGATGCTGTAAAGAGCAATATTGCATAGGAATCTGGAATGTCAGGTCCATGAATCAAGGCAAATTGGAAGTGGTCAAATAAGAGATGGCAAGAGTGAACGTCGACATTCTAGGAATTAGCCAACTAAAATGGACTGGAATGGGTGAATTTAACTCAGATGACCATTATATCTTTTTAATATAAATCTCTATAAATGACATTTCTTTGGTAAGTAATTTGTGGAACTTATTAAAAAGTATGACAACAAAAGTTAGCAATGGATAAATGCAAATACACTTTTATAAGTTTCTTATACTTTATATGAACTTATATGAAATCATTTGAAGATAAACTGTGATAAATACTATAACCCCAAAGCAACTAATAAAATAACAAGACAAGATGTGGTTAATACAATCAACACAAGAGATAAAATCCTAAAAATATTCAGTTTATCCAAAATAAAGCAAAAAAAGGAAACAAAGAACAGATGGGACAAATTTTTAAAAAAAAATAGAAAAAGATGGCAGATTTAAACCTACCAATATAGGCAATTACATGCAAATGACCTAAATACCACAATGAAAAGAAGGATCATATTTAATTCTTTAAAAAGGCAAAATCCAGCTACTTGCTTCCTGTAAGAAATGTACTTTAAAGATACAAAGAGAAATTGTACTACTTCGTACTAGCAGTGAACAAATGGAAATTGAAATTAAACGATACAAACTCCATGGGGATTTTGACTCTACCTTTTATTATCTGCTTAGTGGCCTTTTAGTACAGTAACCTTTCTTATTGAAACACTTTCTACTTATCAGAGATCAACAGAGAAAACAGAAACCATTCTAGGATTTCAAATAGAAAGAAATACAGGAATTGGGTACTTAGAAAATCATTGGAATGAACAAAGAGTGGACTTCATTCAGAGGTTAAAGCGTCTGCCTGCAATGTGGGAGACCTGGGTTCGATCCCTGGGTCGGGAAGATCCCCTGGAGAAGGAAATGGCAACCCACTCCAGTATTCTTGCCTGGAGAATCCCATGGACGGAGGAGCCTGGTAGGCTACAGTCCTTGGGGTCGCAAACAGTTGGACACGACTGAGCGACTTCACTTCAGGGAGCTAGTGGTATACCTTCGGTTCTGAAAGCTACTACCCCAGGTCTCTGCAGGAAATCCCTACCAAAGTTATATCTGTTTCATAGCCCAAAAGTGAATCATACACTAACAAACACAACCTGTGCTTTTCAAGGAAAACATAGCCTGTGCTTTTCAAGCCTCCATGCAAGCCTTTTGAGTCTCACAATGGAGGAACCTAAATTATACCCAGAACCCTTGTAGAAAGGGCCTCTTGAATACATGATCTCTAGTTTCCATCTTCTGAGTAACATATTTGAACATAGAAGGGCTTGAGAATAGATGCTGATCACAAACTGACTATGCTATAGCAGGTTGACTTGTGTCCTTCCTAAAGATATTTTCAAGTCCCAACCCCAATGCTTGTGAATGTGGCCTTATTTGGAGTAAGGATCTTTGCAGATGTAATCAAATTAAGATGACTCATACTAGATTAGAATGGGCCCTAAATCCAATGACTGATACCTTTTTGAGAGAAAACAGAGGGAAATGAACATATAGGGAAGAAGGCCACATGGCAGTAGAGACAAGAGATTGGATGATGCCAGGAATAAGCCAGGGAACACCAAGGATTGCCAGGAGAAAACCAGAAGCTGGAAGAGGCAAAGAAGGACTCTTCCCAAGAGCCTCCATAGAAGCATGTCTCCGCCAACACTTTGATTTCAGACTTCTAGCGTCCAGAACTGTGAGAGAATATATGTATGTTACTTTAAGCCACCAGTTTGTAGCAACTTGTTATGACAGCCTTAGGAAATTAATACATCAGCTTCTACATCATCAAACTCCTAATTTTCTTCCTACTTTACTTGCTACTCCTATGGTCTCCTTTGTAGGATCTTCCTTTCTGACCTGTAAATATTGTAGTGCTCCATGACTTAGTTCTGGCTGTCTGCCTCTCTCACTCTACATTATCACCCTAGGTGAGTTCATCCACTGTTGTTGTTTAGTCATTAAATTGTGTCCAACTCTTGTGACCCCATGGATTGTAGCCTGCCAAGCTCCTCTGTCCGTGGGATTCTCCAGGCAAGAATACTGGAATGGGTTGCCATTTCCTTCTCCAGGAGATCTTCCTGACCCAGGGATTGAACCTGTGTCTCCTGCATTGGCAGGTGGTTCTTTACCAGAGTCACCTGGGAAGCCCCAGTTAATCCATTCAGTTCAGTTCAGTCGCTCAGTCGTGTCTGACTCTGTGACCCCATGAATTGCAGCACACCAGGCCTCCCGTTACCATGCTTTAAATACTAGCAATATGTTGATAATCTTGCAAATTTATATTTTCCAAACCTGATTTCCCCTGATTACATATCCACTGCTTTATCCTCACTTGGATATTTAAGAGACATCTCAAACTCATTTTATTCCCTCCCCTCCCAACTTTTCCTCTCTCAATAAATGATACTAATATCCCCGTGTAGCTGCTTAAGTCAAAAATCTATCATCATTGATCTTTTCCCTCTCTGTCATTCCATCCCTTAGGAAGTCCTCTCAAGTTTTCCTCCAAATATATCTCAGATATGCTTGTAATCTCCAGCTCCATTGCCAACATCCTGTTCCAAGTCATTGTTATCTCTATGTTGGACTAGTGCTATCCTTCTAATTGGTCTTCTTGCTTTTGCTTATGTACCCACACTATTCATTTACATACAACCAGGGCAAATTTTAAAAATATATAAATCAGGCCATGTCACTCTGCATAAAGTCATTCATTGACTGTGCATTGCCTGGAAAATAAAATTCAAACCTACCTCTGTGGCATATAAGATCCTGTATGCATGGGCTGCCCTCTGTCCACTTCTCCCATCTTCTTGGACTATAATGCTCCAGCTACACTGGCTTTTTTCTTTTTCTTTTTTGATGCCTGAACACACTAAGCTCTTCCGTACTTCAGGCAGGCCTTTGCACTTTACCATGGACTGAAAGTTTGTGTCTCTCCCATCCTGCCAGCTTTATATTTTTAAACTGGATCCCCAGTGTGATGGTATTTGGGGGTGGGACCTTTGGGTAGTGATTAGGTCATTCAATCCCTCGTGAATAGGATTAGTGCCCTTAAAAGAGTCACAAGAGAGTTTGCTTCCCCTCTGTGCTGCCATGTAAGACACAGTGAGAAGGCCGTCTTTGAACCAGAAAGTCTTCACCAGATGCTGAATCTACCAGCACATTAATCTTGGACTTCTTAGTCAAATTTCTGTTAAGTCACCCAATCTATGATATTTTTCTCATAACAGCCCAAATAGACTAAGACACACTTGATACTTTCTCTGCTTACAATACTCTTTCCTCAATTCTTAATAGATAACTCCTTCTCATACTTCAGGTCTCAGTTCAAATGTCATCTCCTTCGAGGGGGCTTTTCTTCACTATTCTGTTTTAAGTAACTTATTAGTTACTCCCTACTACATCTTAACACTAAAGAAATTTTGGCACTTATTTAAAATTATCTTATTTTTTCAGGTTCTTAATTATGTTACTAGAATGTAAGTTCTATGAGAGCTAAGATCATGTCTTTTGGTAATGCTGTATCCACAGTACTTTGCATGTGGCATGTTGTGGATTCTTGATGGAAATATCTTAATAAATGATGAATGAATCTAGCAAATCTTTAGGTCATGAAAAGTTCTAGATTCTCACAGTGAGAAATGAGTAAACTTAGAGGCTAATTTAAAATCTTTGTCATTTAAAAAAAGAAACCATCATAGCCAAGTGTTCATAGTCTAGCATCCAGTGGAACCAGAGAATATTAAAGGGTGAATAAATCTTAAGAATATATGCAATCTACTCAATTTACAGCTGAGGAAATTGAGACCCAAAGTTACAGCATGTGTATTGATATAAATATCTGGAATATTCCCCCTTTGGAGGACCTCTTTCTGTGCAAACAAATGCCCCTTTTAACAAAGACTATCTTTCCCTTTGGGCTTACCGGGTAACTCAATGACAAAGAACCTGCCTGCCAATGCAGGAGATGTGGGTTCCATCCCTGGGTCAGGAAGATCCCCTGGAGAAAGGAATGGCAACCCACTCCAGGATGCTTGCCTGGAAGTATCCCATGGACAGAGGAACATGGTAGGCTACAGTCTATGGGGTTGCAGAAGAGTTGGACATGACTTATTGACCAAACAATTTGTTGCTTTGCTCACTATGTTAGCCCCCCAAATGCTGTATGTTTTAATAATTTAATAAGCAAGAAAATGCTAAATGCTTAAATTAAAAGTGGTTTGAATTCAGGAAAACATGCTGTCTTAGGTACATAAAAGTTTGAGTGGCCAACTACACAGACACAGTCAAGCCCATAAATATAGTGGTTCTCACTATGAGTTCTTAATACAGTACATCCAGTTAGCCTGAAACAGAGGAGTCTATGGCCCTCTTCTGGGCAACCTGAATTAACAAAGTCACATAGTTTGGTACATATTAAATATGCTCTAACTCAGTGATTAAACTGTCCCTCTCTGACTTCCTCAGATGCTCCTTCCTTACCACTAGGTTGATGGAATATTATCTTTCCTCCAGCATATCCCATCATCAGAGTGTACTGTATCTGCCTAGAGTGGTGAGAGGTTTCCTTCCCTTTACCCTGGGCTAGAGACCTTCATCTTGACTCCCCATTGAGAAGACAGAATACAAGTTTGTTGCTTATGGATAAGTTTATATTCTCTATGAAATGATTCACTAGAAGAATGAAAAGGATCTGCTCTCACCCGTGGAACCACAATATTATTAGTTTTTAATTAGAATAAACTGTGACTTACAGAAGATCTTTCAGTGACCAAATAATGGAGCTAGGTACTAAAATTCTGAATGTAGTTCCATTCCATTATATCTTTCTCAAACTGGTTTGCAGATCAGCTGCATTAGACTTAATCGGTGGTACTTGTAAAATGTGTCATTTTGATCTTTACTCCAACCATGATGAACCAACACTTCCAGGTCTGGGTATCTGAAAATTTGAGAAACTTCCTTGAGAAATGTTTATGCATGTTAAAATGTGATAATCACTACACTACTACTGTTTTTTATGATATCTACATTAAAATAATCTTTTCCATTGGCAGTTTTCAAAGTACTTCTCAAGTATCATGAAGTTCACAAAACTTCAATTTCCCCTGTAAAATTCACCTTGATTTCTTTATCTTTAAATTAAAAGTTTTATTAATGTTTTCAGTTCTAAAGTTAAATGTTGCTCTTCCCAGAACTCTTGAAACTACAGAATGCACATTTAGTATTCAAACAGTGACTGTCGAGGTTTACTTATATTAAATGATTGGAATTACCATTATCACATGATTGAAAGTCACGTCAAAGTTTAAAGAATAAACTATTTACAGAACTACCAGCTGTCTACAGATGTATCAGCTTCATATAACACTTCTTTGGATGAAGTAAACTACTGTCACAAATAGTACCATTTGTTGTAACACCTCTGAAGTAATGAACTTCATGTAGAACCTATTTCAAAGGAGTCTCATTTGAGCTAGAATTGCTGTCAATGGGGCACTGTGAATAAGATGAACTCCAACTGAAGAACAACATTCCTAATATACAAAGGAGAAGAAAGATTTTAAATTACATAAAGGAAATATTTCAAAAATAAGTTATCACAAATACTGTCTTGTAATAACTGCCCTTTTTTTTTTTTTTTTTTTGCTTTCAGAAATTGACCTATTGTACCTTGTGGGAAAAAAGTGTCAAGTAGCTCTAGTCTGACTTCTTAAAAGTGATATTTACCACATAAAAATAAAGCACTTTACTAATGTCACCAAGATTATCTGAGAGAACATTGGGTACTGAATTTCCAGCAGTCACGGGAACTCAAAACAGAAGTGTGGTTGATCTAGATCAAAAGAGCAAAATGAAATTCAAGTGCAGGAGTATTTGTACTAATTTTCAAGCAAATGTAACCTCCTACAGCAAGGAGAACAAAGCTGGATATAATCTGTCAGTTCTTTTAAATGTCCTACAAACCTGTCAGTTTATTTAATGATAAATATATATTAGATCATGCAATTTTTTTCTTCTCACTTCTAAGTAACAGTTGGAATTCAAAACTCATGTGAACTAATCAGCATTAACAACATCCAACATCCAATAAAAAAATCACTAGTCATGCTTAGGAAGCAGCAAAATGTTACCCATAATTAAGTGGAAAATCAGTCAACAGAAGCAGATTCAGAATTGCAGAGTTAATGACAACAAGGATGTTAAAACAGCTATGATAAATAAGATAAAAGAGAAACATCTTAATAGTAGTTGCAGGGTAAAAGAAATTACTTAACAGCTGAATAAAGTTAAGAATTTACACAGACTTCTTGTCAGAAATATACAAGCCAGAAGACAATAGCATTATATCTTTGAAATGTGAAAGGAGAAAAGAAACTGTCAATCCAGAATTTTACAACCAATGAAATATCATTCAAAGATAGTTGAGATACATGAACAAAAGCTCAGATAATTCATCACCAATAGGTGTGCACTATAAAGTAATGTGAATGAAATCCCCTCTGCAGAAAGAAAATACTACCAGATAGAAACCTAGAGCTACACAAAGGAATGATGAGCAGCACCAAAATGGAAATATTGGGTAAATTAAAAAATATTTTTCTTCATGTTCTGATTTTTTAAAAAAGATAACTAAGTATAAATCTAATAAAGATTGTAGGGCTTATTATATATATAATATAGAACAACATTGCCTTGCACAAAGGACAAGAGAGGGGAATGAAGTAAACACTCCCAAGATTCCTACATCCTGTATGAAGTGGCATATTATTTGAAGTTAGACCGTGATAAATTAAAATTCAGGGTTTCTTAATCTTGGCACTACTTACTTTGGAGACTGGATAGTCATTTCTTGTTGGGGGAGGGGGGCACTATCCCAGGCATGGTAGGAGTTTCAGCAGCATCCTTGGTCTCTAATTATTAGCTGCTAATAGCGGCCCTACCCCCATCCACACCCCAATTGTAACAACCAAAAATGTCTTTGGACATTGCCCAAATGTCCCCTGAGGGGCAAAATCACCCCTGAGGTTGAAAAAACAATGCCTTATTGCAACCACAAAAAGGGGAAAATTATATATATATGAACCAGGGTGGAGATCAAATAGATACTAAAAAATACTCCAGAAGAAGGCAGGAAAATAGAATAAATGAAACAAACAGAAAACAATATAAAATGGAAGATTTAAAACCTAAACCAACCAACCAAAAAAAAAAAAAAGCCAAACCTCTAAACACATTGATAAGTGCATTAAATGCAAATATTAAACAAATACTCCAAATGACAGGCAGAGATTGTCAGACTAGATTGAAAAAAGCAATAGCAATAGCATGTTTAAAAAAACATTCTAGCTACAAGAACTCTCACTTTAAAGACACAGATAAACTAAAAGAACACAGTAAGATATAATATGTAAACAATCATCCTAATAAAGCTTAAACACCTAATAGCAACATATATGATCCAGTCATATGCATTCCATCTACTCCTTGGTAGAAAAATATGCCAACACAAAGATATGTACATGAGTTCATAGCAGCTTTTTTCCGCATAGCCACAGGCTGGAAGCTACAATACATAAAAGTCTATCAAGAGTTGAATGGAATCACAAATTGGAGTATATCCATATGATGGAATACTGAAAGAAACCACTAATAGGCACAATACAGAAGAACTATAAAATAATTTTCCTGAATAAAACAAACCAGACACAAAAGAATACATACTGATTCAATTTATATGAAACTCTAGAAAAGATTAATCTTATAATGACAATCAAGACATCAGTATTTTCCTGGGGCCATGGTTGGAGGTATGGATTGACTGGAAAATGAGAAAAGGAAATTTTCAGACTGCTAGAATGCTTTGTATCTTGATTGTGATAGTGGTAACATAGATGAATACATTATTAAGGTTCATGGAATTGTGCACTTAAAATAGAGTGTGCTTTATAAGTGTGTAATTATCTCCAAACAATGGACTTTAAAAATTCTTGCCACACATTTTGTTTAGTCACTAAGTCATGTCCAACCCTTTGTGATGCCATAGACTGCAGCATGCCAGGTTCTCCATCCTCCATTACTGGAGTTTGCTTAAATTCGTGTCCATTGAGTCAATGATGCTATCTATCTGTCTCATCCTCTGCTGCCCCCTTCTTTTGCCTTCACTCTTTCCCAGCATCAGGGTCTTTTCCAATGAGTTGGCTCTTCGCATCAGGTGGCAAAATTATTGGAGCTTCAGCTTCAGCATCAATCCTTCCAATGAATACTCACTGTTGATTTCCTTTAGGATTGACTGGTTTGACCTCCTTGATTCCAAGGGACTCTCAAGAGTCTTCTCCAGCATCACAATTTGAAAGTATCAGTTCTTCAGCACCCAGCCTTCTTTATGGTCCAACTCTCACATCTGTACATGACTACTGGAAAAACCATAGGTAGCTTTGACTACATGGACCTTTGTGAGCAAACTGATGTCTCCGCTTTTTTGACATGTTGTCTAGGTTTATCATACCTTTCCTTCCAAGGAGCAAGCATCTTTCAATTTCATGGCTACAATCACCATCCACAGTGATTTTGGAGCCCAAGAAAATACAATCTGTTACTGCTTCCACTTTTTCTCCTTCTATTTGCCATGAAGTGATGGGCTGGATGCCATGATCTTAGTTTTTTTTTTTTTTTTCATGTTGAATTTCAAGCCATCTTTTTTACTCTTCTTTTTGACCCTCATCAGGAGGCTCTTTAGTTCCTCTTCATTTTCTGCCCTTAGAGTGGTATCAGCTGCATATCTGAGGTTGTTGATATTTCTCTTGGAAATCTTGATTCTAGCTTGTGACTCATCTAGCCCAGCATTTTGCATGATGTACTTACTCTGCAAAGAAAAATAAGCAGGGTGACAATACACAACCTTGCCATACTCCTTTCCCAATTTAGAACCAATCAGTTGTTTCATGTCCAGTTCTAATTGTTGCTTCTTGACCCACATACAAGTTTCTCAGGAGACAGGTAGGGTGGTCTGGTATTCTTTCTCTTTAAGAATTTTCCAGTTTGTTGCGAGCCACTTAGTCAAAGGCTTTAGTGTAGTCGATGAAGAAGAAGTAGACGTTTTTCTGGAACTGCCTTTCTTTCTCCATCATCCAATCAATGTTGGCAATTTGATCTCTGGTTCCTCTGCCTTTTCTAATCACAGATTGTGCATCTGGTTCATGTACTGCTGAACCCTAGGATTTTGAGTATAATCCTGCTAGCATGTGAAATGAGTGCAATTGTATGGTAGTTTAAACATTCTTTGGCATTGCCCTTCCGTACATATTCCATATTAAAAAAAGATCAAGTCAAGCAAAGAAAACAACTAAAAGTTATCTTTAGTCAAACATAAAACAATTAGTATTTTATTCTTATATATCCCATTAAATAATTAATATTTAAAAGATAGTGTATAAGATAACATAAAAACTTTAAAAATATCATTTAAGGTAATATAGCACTAATCCCAAAACAAGTGTGCAATACTACTGTTAACGAGAAAAGTATAAAAGTTTACTGAGAGACAGTAATGATCTAAATAGACAGATAAGCAATGTTCCTGGAGTAGGAGGTCTAATGTTTTAAATATTTTAATTCTCTCCAAATGGGTTTATAGATTTAAAGCAACCTCAAATATCCTCAACAGAATATTTACTTTGTTCTGTGGTACTTGACCAGCTGAAGGAAAGGGCCAGGAAAAGCCAAGACACTCTTGAAGGTGAAAAGTTATTTTGGAAGATTTGTTCTTCCAGCTACCAAGAACTCTTACAACATTACATTAACTATAACTATGACACTGCCTCAGAAGTAGACAAGTAAAGTGATAGAATGAAAAGTTTATTTAGAAGACGCTTGTATCAGTATTTGGTTTAGAAGAGTGGCATTATGGCTCATTTGGGGAAGGACTATCTTTTCAATATGTTGTCCAGGTACAACTGTACAAAAAATGTTTACCTCATACCATGCAAAGAAATTAATTACAGACAAACTGAAGAGCTACTTGTGAATAGCAAACCCTAAAGCTTTTAGGAAATAACGGTCATGAGTTGCATAGTGGCCCTCCAAAAGATATATTCATCTGAAACCCCACAATGTAAATTTACTTTGAAAAAGTCTTTGTAGATGTTTCTAAAATAAAGCTCTTGAGATGAGATTATCCTGGATTAGGTGGGTCTGAAATCCAATGATGAGTATCTTCATAACAGAAGAAACAAACAAGACATGCAGGAGAAACAGAGAAGGCCATGTGACTAGAGGCGAGACTGGAGTCAGGCAACGATAGCCCGGGAAGGCCCAGAGCTGCTGGCAGTCAGCAGAACTCTCAGCAGGAGAGGCAGAGCCTCCAGAAGGAAGTGACACTCCTGATACCTCAGTTTCAGACTGCTGGCCCCAAGAATGGTAGCGAAAAACATTTCTGTTGTTTTAAGCCATGAGGTCTGTGGTGATTTGTTGTGGCAGCTCTAGGAACTAATAACATAATATCTTCCTGAAAAAGCACTAACTATAAAGGAAAAGATTAACTATCTTAAATTAAAACTAAAAGAAACTCTTTTCATGAACATATTCTATGAAAGAATAAAAAGGCAAACAACAGAATGGGGAAAGCTATTTGAATATATAGCTGACAAAAGAACAAAGTTGAAAAATGGGCAAAAAACTTGAACAGACACTTTACAGAGGAGGAAATCCAAATGGCTGGTAAACATAAATAAAGATGATCAGCTTTATTAATAAAGGAAATAAAAATTGAAACCAAAACAAAACACCATTACACACCCAGTAGACTGTTAAAATCAGACAGAAACTCCCATATCAGGCTCTTTACAAAAAGAGAAATCCAAATGGCCAATAAAAATATGAAAATGGGTTCAGTCTCATTTAAATTCAAACCACAATGAGAAACTATTTATCCCTGTAACCAAAATGGCAAAAATTTAAAGGTCTAATATGACCAAAAGTTGGTAAAATTTTGAGTTAATCAAAATTCTCTTACAGAACTGATGGGACATAAATTGTTACAACCATTTTGGACAACATTTTAGCATTATCTTGCAAAGCTTTGACATTTGGATATTTCTCTTTGTCCTGGTACCCTCAAACTGTTTAATAAAGCCCCCTAAAAGTTTATTGCTCTTGTATTAAGCAGAGAGTGAGAAGTATCATTTATTCAGCCTTTCCACTAGATGGAAAACAGTAGCTTTTCTAAGGTGAGATGTAGATACTGGTGAGATGCAGCACCCTTCAGTAAGCAAGTGTTTAATAAGAAGGCACCTGTGATGAGCACCAAGAAAACCCAGACTGTGCACTTTGTCTGTGCTGACCATTTACCTGATGATAATCGTTTCAGTGTTCATTGCCTTAGTCTCTCCTTTCTAAGTCTTAGATTCTAAGTCTTAAAAATAAAGTGGTAAAACAGATGTAATAGTCCAACTGTAAACAAAAAGAATACCTTTTAGTTTTCAGCAAAGCCTATATTCTCTTCCTTTTTACTGCAATTATAACCCATTTCTTTTCTTGTGCAGTTAGTACACTGGATCCAATAGATTCAGTTTCTACCTTGAAGAGAAGCTACTCCTTTTGAAATACTAGTTTTTTCCCCCATAGCCAGCAGCCTACAAGGGCTCCCCTTGTAGCTCAAATGGTAAGGAATCCACCTACAATGCAGGAGACCTGGGTTCGATCCCTGGGTTGGGAAGATTCCCTGGAGGAGGGCATGGCAACCCACTACAGTATTCCTGCCTGGAGAATCCCCATGGACAGAGGAGCCTGGCGGGCGGGCTACAGTTCATGGATCGCAAAGAGTTGGATACGACTGAGCAACTAAGCACAGCACAGTGCAGCAGCCTACAAAGCATGCTTTCCCTCCTCCATCTCTCTCTCTCTCCTTCTATACCCCCTCTCCCTCCATTCCCCTTTTCCCTCTCTTTCTCCCTCTCTCCCTTTACCTTTCTTTCCCCTTCCTCTCCCTCTCTCTAATGCTTTCTCCCTCCTTGTACTAGCTTGTATAGGAGATTTTAAAGTTATAGCAATCTAGGCCATCATTTTAAAAAATCTGCAAATAACAAATGCTGGACAGTGTGTGGAGAAAAGGGAACCCTCCTACATTGTTGGTGGGAAAGTTAATTGGTGCAGCCACTATGGAAAACAGTATGGAGTCTCCTCAAAAAATAAAAATAGAGTTGCCATATTGCCGGGGTCCAGCCCTGGTGGATCCAGGGAATTCAAAGGGGAGACGGAGTAGGCGAGGAAAAACTTACCTATTTAGAAATATAAAGAGAGATTAGGAAAGAATAGTGTAGTAGGAAATTTTAGTGGAGAAAAGAGGCTGAATAACTTGCTTTACACGGAAAGCTAATAAAACCTCGAGACAAGAGGTTTGCACCATCTACATAGGCCACCGGCGCCCACTTGAATAGCGGAGGGTGCCCCGCCTTGGGCTCCCTCTCGCTTGGGTCTTAGAAGCCAGGGCAAGTAAGTAGACATGGTGAGCCTCCACGCTCCAGATGGGAATTCAGCCTGAAAAGGAGAGTGAGGGAGAGGGAGAAAGGGAGAGAGAGAGAGTCGACACAGGGGGAGCCAGATTTCCAAGAAACCAGTTCAAGAAGCTGGTCTGAGAAATTGGTCCATCCTTTATTGTTCAGGAAAGCTTTTTATACTTTTGGTTGTACATAGAGATTGATGGATAATACAAAGTTATGCAGCATCAGCCGCCCTGACTCTTATCAAGACCAGGCTTTCTCTCTGCATACCTAGCTGTATACACAAGTCTTAGGTGATTTACATCATCTTCTGGCCAGGAGGCCAATTAACATTTTATGGCCCTTTTCTGATAAGGGTCTGTCAACCAGAAAACTTATTTGCCCTTAAAAGTGTTGTTCTTCCCAAAGTCTGATGCCACTCTCAGAAAGCACTAATTAAGGTCACATTCTTACATAGCAAGGACACAACGATTTATAACAAAGAAGGAGTACAGTGATTTATAACAAAGAGAAAATTAATTAACTCAAAAGTCTAGTGTTGCTAACATCAAAAACTACTATATTCCTTTTTCTATTGGAGAAGGAAATGGCAACCCACTCCAGTGTTCTTGCCTGGAGAACGCCAGGGACGGGGGAGCCTGGTGGGCTGCCGTCTATGGGGTTGCACAGAGTCGGACACGACTGAAGCGACACAGCAGCAGCAGCAGCAGCAGCATATCCCAATTACATTGATTTAATATCCTCCAGGTGCCTAAAAGATAAAGAATATGGAGGCCTGGCAGCAGTCATTGACTCAAGAATGAAACCCATCACCAATATAATTTTTAGCTCTTTAGAAAAGGCTCTCTATCTTTAAGATGCTTTAAGCTTCGTACCTCTAGCAGTTGGGGGGCTGTAAACAATCACAAGTGTAGTTAAACCTGTCAGGCAAGTTAGAGAGCCATCAAAGGGGTTTGAGCTGAAACATTCTTTTCATATGCAGGAGACTAATTGGAGCTCTAAGTTATCTTTTTCCAGAGAAAGGTGGTCAGGGATAGCCCCCTGTTATGTCAGAAGAGTGGAAAGCACAGTACAATAAAGCAGGCAGACTCTGGTTTTGGGGTGTAGATGCTCGAGAAAATTCAGCGAGGCTCCCTTAAGGCCCGACTTGCCTTTGCCTGTTGGACCCCTTAACCTCATGACCTTTGCCATGGGCGGGACTCCTCGTGCTGGCTCCCAGCACTATATGATCCAGCAATCCCATTCCTGGGCATATATCTGGACAAAACTATAATTTGAAAAGATACATGTACACTTATATAGTAGCACTATTCACAACAGCCAAGACATGGAAAAAAACTAAATGTCCATCAATAAATGAATGGATAAAAAAGATGTGGTATATATATATATATATATATATACACACAATGGAATACATATACATTGTACATAACTGTATATGAATTGTATAACTGTATACAATTGTATATGAATACATTGTATATAAAGTGATATATATATATATATATATATATATACACACACACAATAGGATAAAATAATGCCATTTGCAGCAACATAGATGGACCTAGAAATTATCATATCAAGTGAAGTAAGTCAAAAAGAGAAAGACAAATATCACATGACTCACTTACATGTGGAATCTAAAATATAACACAAATGAGCTTAGGTACAAAACCAAAATAGACTCACAGAGAACAGAGTTGTGGTTACCAGTGGAAGGGTAGGAGACAAGGCCTGGGAGTTTGGGATGAACAGAGGCAAACTGTCATCTACATGATGGACAAACAACACGGTCCTACTGCATAGCACAGGGAACTGTACTCAGTGTCCTGTGATAACCACAATGGAAAAGAATGTGACAAAGAATGTATTACATATGTATCACTGAATCACTTTGATGTATAGCAGAAATTAATACAACATTGTAAATCAGCTATACTTCAATAAAATAAAAATTTAAAATAAACATAGCTTTCCTCAAAAGCAGCCAGGTATGACATATTTTATAGACTCTAAACTCCTACAAAAATAGGTCTAGATGCAATCTACCTCTCCTAAGTTTTCATTTAATTATCAAATTCAGCTTGTATGTACAATAAAAATCTAATTACGTTGTTTCTTTAGATATATTTTTACACTGTCTTTCTTTTTTTTTAATTCACAAAAACTTCCAGATACTAGGAATAGATACTACACAGACACTAGGGCACAACTCAGCCTTTTTGGAAGTTGAAAAACAATACTTGTACTGAAAATTCTTAGCTGTTTTTTCCTCCACTGAATTTTAAAGTGAGAAGTATATTACTTTGGCTGGTTACCTAGCCCAGCCAAAGCAGGAATCCTTCTGTAACATCTGTGATACCAGGTTTTCTCTTGCCCTCTGCATGAACATTCACAAGTCAATTTTAGTCAGCTCTGCTGCTGCTGCTGCTGCTGCTAAGTTGCTTCAGTCGTGTCCGACTGTGCGACCCCATAGACGGCAGCTCACCAGGCTCCCCTGTCCCTGGGATTCTCCAGGCAAGAACATTGGGGTGGGTTGCCATTTCCTTCTCCAATGCATGAGAGTGAAAAGTGAAAGGGAAGTTGCTCAGTCGTGTCTGACTCCTAGCGACCCCATGGACTGCAGCCCACAAGGCTCCTCCGTCCATGGGATTTGCCAGGCAAGAGTACTGGAGTGGGCTGCCATTGCCTTCTCTGTTTGGTCAACTCTAAGCACCTTTAATTATTAAAGGCTCTTCCTTTAGGATGTACTGAATCCGCCTCCTTTTCATTTCTCCTTACTGGTCACAGACCACATGACTGCTTAACATCTATTTGAAAACAACTACCGTGCTCACACTGAAACTTTTTTCTCACCCAAGTAGAACTTTCCTAGGGTTTTCAAGGTTTTTATACATGTATCTATTATATATTTTTAAACTCTCCTCACTTGTCATTGCAGAAATTTTTAATGATTCTGTCATTCATTATATTGCTAGTCTCCTAAGTATTATCTTCTGTACCTTTGCTAAAGATGACTCTTATCTCCCATGATGACAAAAATGTTGAACAGAATAGGACCAAGTACAAAGTCCTGTGGACTTCCCAGGTGGCTCAGTGGTAAAGAATCCGCCTCCAGTGCAGTAGACAAAAGAGATACAGGTTCAATCCCTGGGTCGGGAAGATCCCCTGGAGTAGAAAATGGCAACTCACTCCAATATTCTTGCCTGGAAAATTCCACAGACAGAGGAGCCTGTGGACTACAGTCCATGGAATTGCAGAGTCAGACATGACTGAGAATATGAGCCACAGTCCTGTGGCATGCTGCTAGAAACGTTCTTTCAGGTGGACACTTTTTTTAAGGCATTTTTTTGGTATAAATATTAGACAAGCTTTGAACCCACCTAACTTTTCTATTTTCCAGCACACATTTCCCCATTTTATTTACAGAGATGTTGTTTAAGGTTCTTGTCAAAATATCTTGCTGAAATTAGGGTTATTATGCCTGATTATCAGCCCAGTAATGCTATCAAAACCTATCAATAAAGTTACTCTGGCACAATCTTCTCACCAAACTCATTTTGTCTTCTAGTGCATGCACGCTCAGTTGTTTTAGTCATGTCCGACTCTTTGTGACCTTATGTAGCCCACCAGGCTCCTCTGTCCATGGGATTCTCCAGGCAAGAATACTGGAGTGGGTTGCCGTCCCCTTCTCTAGGGGCTCTTCCCGACCCAGGGATCAAACCTATGTCTCCTGTGTCTCCTGCATTGCAGGTGGATTCTTTACCACTGAGCCATCTGCACACAATTTAATTTGGTCTAATTTTAATGGTTAAACAATTTTGGAGGGAAAAGTTACAACCTAATATATAATCTATACATACAAAAAAATTTCTTTGCCCATGATCATTTGAGATAGTCCAGAATACTTTCTCTGTTTTGTTAAAACAAGAACAGTCTCTTATATAACCACAATACAACCATCAAAATAACGAAATCAACACTGCTATATTACTACCATTCAATTCTTAGCCCCCATTCAGGTTTCTGAAACTGACCAAACAATATCCTCTATAGAAAAAGCACTCAGCTCACAACCATAGGTTGCATTTTGTTGGCCTGTCTTCTTGCTCGTCTCCTGTGTGGAACAGTTTCATAGCTCTGCTTGATTTTGATAACTTTGGCATTTTTTGATTATTACAGACCAGTTATTTAATAAAATATCTCTCAGTTTGGGTTTACATATTTCCTCATGATTGGATTTAAATTATGCATTTTAGACTGGAAAATCACAGAAGTGGGGCCGTGTTCCTCTCTATCCTATCAAGTGATGCCTGATACAGGTTTGTCTCATTTCTGAAGACATTTCCTTTGATTGCTGAATTGAGATGGTCTTCTAGATTTACCCAGTATAAAGTTACTCTTCTCCCCTCTGTAATTAATAATTTATGTTTGTTGGGGGGAGGTACTTTAAGTTATGTAAATGAACTGATCTTTATCAAAATTTCAATTTATTCATTCACTTATGTCTTATGGACTTGTGCTTTCCTAAGTGGCACTAGTGGTGAGGAACCTACCTGCCAATGCAAGAGACATAAGAGACACAGTTTTGATCCCTGGGTTGGGAAAATTCCCTGGAGCAGGAAATGGCAACCAACTCCATTATTCTTGCCTGGAGAATCCCATGGACAGAGAGCCTGGTGGGCTACAGTCCACAGGGTTGCAAAGAGTCAGGCACAATGGAAGCGACTTAGCATGCATGCATTCTATTCAGTGAGTTGTAATCATTATTTTGTTCTCAAATTGTCCCCAACTTAGTTATAGGGAGCCTCTTCAAGCTGACTTTTGTGTACTTTGAGTGTGCATCTGTTTGTGTACTTTTGACACATCCCATCATTCTTAGCAGTATTTTTTGTTTGCTCTCTGGGACAAAAAAAAGTACTTTTCCTACTACAGCCCTCTGAGTCAGGTATTTTACAGGGAACTGGAAGGTGATTCAGTACCTTTTGTAAGGAGGGAAAAACTCAAGATCTGTGTGCTTGATGTGCTGTCTTCCTGAAAGAGTCCTAACGTTATTAGGTGAGTAGAGAGTAAGGAGAAGAGGCTAGGTGGGAGGTTAGGACTCTTTCAGGAAGACAGAGAGGAAGGAGACTACTTTGTTTTAAAGGATTTAAAAACATCTCTCTAAGTTAATGAGATATTTCAGAGGTACAAAAAATCAGAGAAAGATGCAACAAACATTTGTGTATCAATGTGCTTAAAGAATAAGACAATATGGATAAATGGAAGCATCTCCCCCATGTTCTTCCCCAATGTCATTCCTTTCCCTACAGCCCTGGGCTAATTACTACCCTGACGCTTCTGCTGTTGTTTCTACACACACTTTTACACTTCAACCTTGTTGTGCATGTTTAAAACTTGATATAAATGATAAACTATAGATCATGATGTGCAACTTGCAGTTTTAGGTCAATGTTTTTATTACACAGCAGGTAAAATGAGAAAGCCAGAGACATATGTATCAATTCAATGTTTTTAAGATTAAATTTGTATTTTCCATATAAACTAATGAGGTTTTAGCATTTCCATTTGAGTCAAATGTCCGTTCTTTTTAGGTATCTGTTTCTTATCCATATACAGGCATTTTTTGTATTTTCTGGATACTACTTCTTTCTTGCTTATAATTTTCCCATATATATTTTTTAGCAGATAACTCATCTTTTCATTTTGTTTTGAAGTTTTTGATGCACATAAATTTTTTATCTTAATATAATTAACTATGTCAGTGTTTTATGATTTGTGCTTTTTTGTGTTTTTAAGAAATCCTTTCTTAGCTGTTAAAAGCTATGAAGTTTTGCTTTCCACATTTGAGTCACCAATTCCATACAACTCCCTCCCTACCCAACTCTAGCTATGATACCATCTGCTGACATGCATATTAATACAGTCATACTTTTCAGGGATTACACCTTGGTTATCCATAATTGAAACTGAGTCTTTAATCTTCTAAAAAAGCTAAAACTTTATCTTGTAAAGCATTTCCCCTTAACTTTGTTGAAGAATATTAGGAAGGTCTTAATATAACTCATACAGCCTATATACGTTATGTACTATATATTATAACATATAAGGTCTTTTATACTAATCAGTTAATATAACTAATTAAAATAGTCATACAATACATGGTCCTTCAGAGACACAGAAGCAATCAGTGTGTATGTGTATATGTGTATATATATACTATATCTAGAGAATCAGCTCATGCAATTAAAGAGGCTAAGAAGTTCCACAGTCCATCATCTGCAGGTGGGAATCCAGAAAGTCATCAGTGGAGTTCTGAGAACTGTAGGGCCAGTGGTGTAAGTCCTAGTTGAGAGCAGTCTATCTGACTGTTTGAGCTGATGTCTCAGTTTGAACAATCAGGCAGAGAGAGAGAATTCAACCCTCCTCTGCCCTTTCATTCTAATCAAACCCTCAAAGGATTGGATGATGCCCACTCACACTGGGGAAGACTGTCTACTTTAGTGAGCCTGCTAATTCAAACTCTAATCTCACCCAGGCACATCCTCATAGATACACCCAGAAATGATGTTTGATCTGGGCACCATGTATCCTCGTCAAGTTGACACAGAAATTTAACCATCACATCCTACAATTAGCAGTTTTATAAGCCTTGGTACTTAAGTGGTTTTATTTTTCTGTAACTGTAAATTCTCCTGACTTGGAGAACAGAGAGTCAGAAAGAAAGAAATGAAAAATGTTGCCATCTCCTAACTGAATTCATGCCGATTTATGAGAATCTTATTCTTTAAAGAATCCTGGACCAATTCTGGCCTGTGGCTCAGTTTTCTACCTATTTTTCTATAGCCCAAGAATTAATAACTGTTTTTACATTTTTAAAGGTTAAAAATCAAAAGGGGATATATTTCATGACCTATAAAATCACATAAAATTTAAATTTCAACATCTATAAATGAAGTTGTATTGTAACACTTGATTTATTATTGTCTATGGCTACTAAGTGGTTTAACAGCAGTGCAGTTGCAATAGAGATTGCATGGCACGCAAACTTTATAATCTTTACCACCTGGTCTTTTATAGAAAAAGTTTTTTGACCTCTGTCTGACAGTCGCTTCTCAGATATGTCTTTAAGGATGGATAGGACTAGAATAAAAATAGTCTCAAGAACTTTCTAATGCTACAGAGTGTCAGGCAAATATAAATTGTTATAAGACTATGTTGGAAGACAATTCTCCATTGGTCTCCTGAATTTCTGCCTGTTAGGTGAGAAGAGGCACTGACCACTTTTACTGAAGACCATCTCTTCAGTGATGCTTATATAGTGGACAACAGCCTTGGAAGATATAGTGTCTGGCTCCTTCTGGAGCAAAGGACATGTGTGTTTACAGTTTTGGAACATAGGGTTCCCCTCCAGAGAAAGGTGGTTTACTGCCTGTTACAAGAGATTTGGGTTCTCCAAGCTCAGAGAATCCTCTTGTGTAACACAACCTGTAGCAAGTACAGAAGATACTGGTCCTCCTTGCCTTGCCCTGTGGGGACTGCTCTGGGGAAATGGTACATGACAATGCTGATATTCTGCCTACTGCTTTGATGCAAGTAATAAAGTCCTTTTTCTATGACCTTGGAGCCTTGTGTCTTCTGTCCACATCCTCACAACTGTGGCAGCCTAACTCGTTAGCTTGCAAGTAGGGCAAGTAAAAGTTGATACTAGATCAGCCTCAGGCTTATCCCATTGTAACAACTAGTACTCAGTTTTACACTCTTTCAGACAACAGTGACAGAGAGGTGCACTACATTGAATACAACAGGGAAATTTGCAACTGCTATGGCAGTTCAGTTCAGTTCAGTCGCTCAGTCGTGTCCAACTCTTTGCGACCCCATGAATCACAGCACGCCAGGCCTCCCTGTCCATCACCAACTCCCGGAGTTCACTCAGACTCACGTCCATTGAATCAGTGATGCCATCCAGCCATCTCGTCCTCTGTCGTCCCCTTCTCCTCCTGCCCCCAATCCCTCCCAGCATCAGAGTCTTTTCCAATGAGTCAACTCTGCATGAGGTGGCCAAAGTACTGGAATTTCAGCTTTAGCATCATTCCTTCCAAAGAAATCCCAGGGCTGATCTCCTTCAGAATGGATTGGTTGGATCTCCTTGCAGAATCCAAGCTAATTTTTAGAACTCTGACTGGTTGGCTGGGGAGTGGGCATACAATGCTTGTTAAGAACGGCAACAGTTACACTATTCTTCACCTCCACCCTTCCTTCAAGACTATCATGCTAATCTTAGATCCAACCAGAGATGACAGTAAAAGGTCTCACAGGTTTTTCTTTTTAAAACACATCCAAACTGCTATAGGAAGACTTGGTCCCCTCAGATTTTCCTGAAGCAGACTCATTCCTGTGGGAAGCTACAAACAAACCCTTTAGGTTAAGGTTCTTACTGCCGCAGATTCGGTTTACAATGCTGGTGAAGTAACCCACTGAAGATTGAGAAACAGACCCAAGGAAATACAGATAACTTCTTGCAATCATCTCTGACATCATGGAAACACCCACTAGCATTTATATTGAATTTAAGAGATCTTATTTCGATAATGGGCAATAGATGGCTCAGATTAAGGTGGACTCCTCCAGAAAGGTTGTCAACTGAAGGACACAAACTCTGGGCAAAGCTGGGAAACATGACTGTGGCTGCCAGAGAGCCTAAGACTGCAACAGTGTGGGCAAATGTTGGCGCTGCTACCTAGTGCCGGGTTTCCAGTGGACTGAAACATTGACATTTTGTTTGGTTACCAGACCAAACAAAGCTGAGGTCAGATACTGCACTGCTTGAAACAAAGTCAGTGCACCTTGTTTTCCACACAGTTACTCTCTCCTTCCTTGTCTCGTGCTCCCTCCCTCCTCTTCACAACAATCACAGCCACTTTAAGGGAAGGATGGTTGGGGGAAGGGCCAAGGTTTCCGTGTCAACAAAGGGCACCAGAGCTCTATGCTGGTATGCTGGGGAACTTTGGGGAGGGGATGAAGTCAAACTTGTGTGGCTCTGCTGGATACAGGGGTCCTAGTCTCCATTCTACCAGTCCCATAGGGGAACTGGCTCCTGGATTCAGCTAATGATGTTCAACCAGGGCTCACCAAGGGAAGAGCTGACATGACCTTGTGGGTTGGGCTCTCCAAGCCAATTCAATGTATAGTTGCTGCTACTTTTATTATCTAAATGTACAGTAGGAATCAATGTGTTACATACTTGTGTCTTGTCATCCTCTATGTACCAGAAAAGATTCTTCTGATTGGGAAGAGCTGCAAGTAGAGAAGCATTAGCACTCTTGAGGCTCCATCATTTCAGCTACAAGCCTTTGGGACTGATGATTTTGCCCACTGGATACCCTGACAAGGCGAGGCAACTTCCATCTATAGGTGCCCCTTGGGGTTTTGACTCATAGCTTCCTAACAGGGCTGCCACATACACCCCTTTGAAAGAGCAGCTATTATCTTGCTACTGAGCTCTTGTTGAAGCCAGAAGCCTGACTGATAAAGGCCTGTCCACTCAGCCTAATACTTCCATCTTGGGGTGGGTTGACTTGGGCTGAAGGACACCAAGGAGAAGGGTTCAATAAGTCTTGCTCATCAATGGAAATGGTATGTTCAAGCATACCACTGTTTGGGCACCAGTGGCATTTTGGCTTTATATGAGAAAGCAGTTGCTATATCCCAGGAGCAAAGTTATTCTTTGTCTTCTCCTTCCTCAGGCTTTTCTGCTCTAAACAAAACCACTGGTTCAAAGGGACCCTCAATTCAATTTCCTCTAAATGCCTGGGTCTGATTCACTCGCTGATGGTCTGACTACCCTGAGACCTGACAGGGGATCGTGGAGCTGTTCAACCCCAGTGTTAATATGTACAACCAAAAGTGCACAAGGTCACTTCACTCAGTGGGCAGAATTCAAGGCTACTCTCTTATCTCTTACCAACAGTCCTCTTGATGAACCTTGTTATTTGTACTGACTCTTGGGCTGTTGCCAACAGCCTAGCTCTTTGGTCTGTACTTCGAAAACTACAGATTGGCAGATTAAATACACTCTTCTTTGGGGATGTGAACTGTGGAAACCAACCACAGCTGCTGACCCAACCACTGGGGTCTCTCATGTAGATATCTATGCTAGGGGCCGTCCTGATGCGATTGACTGGAGCCAAGCTGCTGACAGCATTGCACTGCCTTTACTGCCACTGTTGCTGCCTGTGTTCATCACTGTACGGGACATGATCCGCACCCATCATCATAAACTGGGCAAAGTAGAAGAGTCTATGTTTCTGATGCAAAGGCTACCACTGCATGTCAGACTTGGACTGCTGACAAAAGGTGACGCGTTCATTTCACAGGGAGTAAGGATACACTGCGTGAGTGTGGTCCCCACCCACTCCTGGCAATTTGATTACATTGGACTTTTGACCCTGTCTCAGGGCTGTTGGTAATGGCTCACTGCGCCTGACACCTTTTCAGCATTATTGGTCTAGTCCAATCAACTGACTCTAACCACACCACTGTGGCCCCTGAAAACTAATCTGTGTCATGTTTTTGGCTTTCTGGACCATGTACAGTCTGACAAAGGTACACTTTTTATTGCAAAAGTCACTCAATAATGGGCTACTGGCTAAGGTACTTAGAGCACTTTCCATGCTGTTATCCATAGACCTCTGGTATTGTTGAGCGTTGGAATGGTCACCTCAAAAATCAACTCAAATAGACCTCTTCTTCTATATCCCTCACCTAGTTCACATGCTTTAATACTAGGTATTTTGGTCACTGAATGGTCTCCAGAAAGGAAGCATCTCCTTTTGCCCACTTCCTCGGTAATGATAAGGATAAAGGGGATAGGAGTTTATAAACCAACTTTGAAAATTCAGAAGTCTACTGTGGGCAGGACACGTCTTTCTTTCCCCTACTGACAACTACTGGCTGGCCGGGTTGGTTCTGAGTTGGTACACTCTCTTGGTGGCAGCCCAGCCAAATGGAGCCTATGGGATTTGAATTCAAATCTAGTTCAGCTCCTTGAATTCTCTTATTGGATGGATATGGTCCTAGATTATAAGGATGATGATTACATAGTGGAATACTTGCTCCCTGAGTCCCCTAACGTGTTCCCTAAGGGCCAAAATGGGAGACATAATGAGTGCCTGTATGTTTTAGAAAAATGTTCCTGTCTTTTGCACCTACTCTTCTGAAACAGGAGGGAAGGGGGCAGGGCACAACCTTTGAAAGAATGACATAGTCCGAGGACACAACATAAATCAAGAATCAAATGGCTCCAAGATGGCAGACAACTCAACTTTGACTAGACCTTGATCTTCAATCAGCAAGCTAAATGACACACCCAGAGGCACTATGACAGTTCCAAGGCACCATCAAAAGACCAAAAAGAGTGGTGGCTCAATTTCTGGAAATCTCCACCTCTTCTCCAAAACAGTTGGAACAATCCTCCCACTCATAAGCCTATGAGATTACCCAGCCCATAAAAACTAACCATGCCACATTTGAAGCTGCACTTGCCCTCTGCAATGGCTCACACTGTCTGTGGAGTATGTTTCTCTCTGAATAAAACCACTTCTTACCTGTCATTTTGTCTCTCACTGAATTCTTCCTGCATTATCATCAAGAACCTTCATTAGGTCCTGAAACCAGGTCTGTGATTTCAGTTGAAAGACCAGGGATTTTGGCTGGGTTCGAGTCCTAGCCACATGAGTTCAAGTCCCAAGCAGGGTTTTGGCTGCGTTCAGGTCCTGGCTACGTGGGTTCAAGTCCCAAGCAGAGATTTGAATGGGTTCCAGTCCCCATCTGAGATAAATTGTTTCCCTTCCAGATAAGAAGTCTTGGTGTGAGTAGGTAGTGACTGGGGAAAAGTGAAGTTACCATTTCTGGAATGGGATACACTGATTTTTTTTGGTGGGGGAGGAAAACAATCCTAGCACTAGGAGAAGAAACATCTTGGACCTTGAGAAGCACAGGAAAAGATGGGGCATTCATGATCTTCTGTCTTTTAGTGAGATCCCTGGGTCTTTACTCATGAAGAAAAACATGGCTGAGGCTCTCCTGAACTAGCAAACACTAAATTTAACTCACTCCTAGGTCTGCCATACCTCACAAGATAACTCTGATCACAACTGCCATTCTCCTTAATTTAATAAGAAGCCAATTGAAAGTGACAGGGAATGGCTGGGTCTCTGCACCTCCCATGTAAAACGTGTCAATACCTCTGGATATCTTTCCCACTCCCATTCTATTAGCCCTTACTAGTCACCGGCAGGTGGCATAGATAAACAGAATAGTTTGGACTGCTGACCTATAGGCATCCCTTCATTAACAAGGACTAGATTCAATTATTCGAACTGAACTAGGAACCCTGAGGCCTTCCAACCAGCTGCCAATCATATTTAAGGGGTTTCAATAATTATCAACAACATTTTATTTCCAGGTACACCATGTGCACTCCCAGGACTGTATGTACTTCTTTTGTGGAAGTTAGGCATTAGCTTGCCTTCTCTTGAAATCACAGCGGCTTGCACCTTAAGGAAGGTCATAAGAGACCTTTAAGAAACACTGTCTGTAGATCACACAGCCCTCAGATTACTGGGAGAACTATCTAGACTGCAGCTGCCCTTGATAATTTGCAGGGGTTTCTCAGTGGGCTTACGCTTGTTTGCTATCTGTATGCAACCTGTGGGCAGTTAATTCTTACAATCAGAACCACTGAATTAGAAGAGGTAGTATAAAATTCTGTCCAGACTTTAGCTGAAGATTGATGACAATCACATCAGCCTGGAAGGCATTCAAGCCAGCCTCAGCTCACTGCTCAGGGTTGTTATGATCAGTAATAATTGCCCTGGATTTCTTTCTTGCAGTCCATGGCAAAATATGTGCAACTGCTAAGACATCCTGCTGTAACTAGAGTAATACCTTGGGCTAAGGGGAAAGTCAATACAGAAGCAATATCTAGGAAGCAGCCAAAGTAGATTCTGATCTTAATTCCAAGAACCTATCTGTCACCTTACATGCCACAGGGACTCGGTAGATGTGATTAAGGATCCTACTATCTGGGAGAAGACAAGAGGAGACTCTACACATGGACATCACCAGATGGTCAACACCAAAATCAGATTGATTTATTCTTTGCAGCCAAAGATGGAGAAGCTCTATACCGTCAACAAAAACAAGACGAGGAGCTGACTGTGGCTCAGATCATGAACTCCTTATTACCAAATTCAGACTTAAATTGAAGAAAATAGGGAAAACCGCTAGACCATTCAGGTATGACCTAAATCAAATCCCTTATGATTATACAGTGGAAGTGAGAAATAGATTTAAGGGTCTAGATCGGATAGATAGAGTGCCTGATGAACTATGGAATGAGGTTCGTGACATTGTACAGGAGACAGGGATCAAGACCATCTCCATGGAAAAGAAATGCAAAAAAAGCAAAATGGCTGTCTGAGGAGGCCTTACAAATAGCTGTGAAAAGAAGAGAGGCAAAAAGCAAAGGAGAAAAGGAAAGATATAAGCATCTGAATTGCAGAGTTCCAAAGAATAGCAAGAAGAGATAAGAAAGCCTTCTTCAGCTATCAATGCAAAGAAATAGAGGAAAACAACAGAATGGGAAAGACTAGAGATCTCTTCAAGAAAATGAGAGATACCAAGGGAACATTTCATGCAAAGATGGGCTCGATCAAGGACAGAAATGGTATGGACCTAACAGAAGCAGAAGATATTAAGAAGAGGTGGCAAGAATACACGGAAGAACTGTACAAAAAAGATCTTCACGACCCAGATAATCATGATGATGTGATCACTCATCTAGAGCCAGACATCCTGGAATGTGAAGTCAAGTGGGCCTTAGAAAGCATCACTACAAACAAAGCTAGTGGAGGTGATGGAATTCCAGTTGAGCTGTTTCAAATCCTGAAAGATGGTGCTGTGAAAGTGCTGCACTCAGTATGCCAGCAAGTTTGGAAAACTCAGCAGTGGCCACAGGACTGGAAAAGGTCAGTTTTCATTCCAATCCCAAAGAAAGGCAATGCCAAAGAATGCTCAAACTACCGCACAATTGCACTCATCTCACATGCTAGTAAAGTAATGCTCAAAATTCTCCAAGCCAGGCTTCAACAATACATGAACCGTGAACTTCCTGATGTTCAAGCTGGTTTTAGAAAAGGCAGAGGAACCAGAGATCAAATTGCCAACATCCGCTGGATCATGGAAAAAGCAAGAGAGTTCCAGAAAAAACATCTATTTCTGCTTTATTGACTATGCCAAAGCCTTTGACTGTGTGGATCACAATAAACTGTGGAAAATTCTTAAAGAGATGGGAATACCAAACCACCTAACCTGCCTCTTGAGAAATCTGTGTGCAGGTCAGGAAGCAACAGGTAGAACTGGACATGGAACAACAGACTGGTGCCAAATAGGAAAAGGAGTATGTCAAGGCTGTATATTGTCACCCTTCTTATTTAACTTCTATGCAGTGTACCTCATGAGAAACACTGGACTGGAATAAACACAAGCTGGAATCAAGATTGCCAGGAGAAATATCAATAACCTCAGATATGCAGATGACACCACCCTTATGGCAGAAAGTGAAGAGGAGCTAAAAAGCCTCTTGATGAAAGTGAAAGAGGAGAATGAAAAAGTTGGCTTAAAGCTCAACATTCAGAAAACGAAGATCATGGCATCTGGTCCCATCACTTCATGGGAAATAGATGGGGAAACAGTGGAAACAGTGTCAGACTTTATTTTGGGGGGCTCCAAAATCACTGCAGATGGTGACTGCAGCCATGAAATTAAAAGAGGCTTACTCCTTGGAAGAAAAGTTATGACCAACCTAGATAGCATATTCAAAAGCAGAGACATTACTTTGCTGACTAAGGTCCATCTAGTCAAGGCTATGGTTTTTCCTGTGGTCATGTATGGATGTGAGAGTTGGACTGTGAAGAAGGCTGAGCGCCAAAGAATTGATGCGTTTGAACTGTGGTGTTGGAGAAGACTCTTGAGAGTCCCTTGGACTGCAAGGAGATCCAACCAGTCCATTCTGAAGGAGATCAACCCTGCGATTTCTTTGGAAGGAATGATGCTAAAGCTGAAGCTCCAGTACTTTGGCCACATCATGTGAAGAGTTGACTCATTGGAAAAGACTCTGATGCTGGGAGAGATTGGGGGCAGGAGGAGAAGGGGACGACGGAGGATGAGATGGCTTGATGGCATCACAGACTTGATGGACGTGAGTCTGAGTGAACTCCGGGAGATGGTGATGGACAGGGAGGCCTGGCATGCTGCGATTCATGGGGTCACAAAGAGTCAGACACGACTGAGCGACTGAACTGAACTAACTGAACTGACTGACTATCTGGGAGGGACCAACATCATCTTTATAAAATCTTTATAAGGGAAAGAGGGAGGCAGAAAAGTCACAGGAAATTGATAATGGAAGCAGATGGTCAAGTGATTTGGCCACAAGCCAGGAATGTGGGCAGTCTGTTGTTGTTCAGTTGCTAAGTTGTATCCAAATCTTTGTGATCCCATGGACTATAGCATGCCAGGCTCCGACCTCCACTATCTCAGGGGCCGTCTTTAAAACCTGGGAAAAGCAAGAAATGAATTCTCCCCTAGAGTCTCCAGAGGAACATAGCCTTTCACGCTTAGCCCTTTAAGATCCATTTTGGACTTCTGACCTCCAGAGTTGCAAGATAAATCTGTGTTAAGCAAAATCTGCGCTGCTTTAAGCAACTAAAGTATGGTTGTTATGGCAGCAATAGGAAATTTATACAATGTCTTTGTTCTATTTTTTCAAGGATATTTGTATAGTGGTTTTTGAAAACATAGTATCTCCTTCCAGAGCAAAGGGCTACAAGTTTACTGCACATTTAAAAGATCTGGGCTCCCTACACTTGACATTACTCTTAAAATGCAACCCACTGCATGTACAGGTGCAAGAAAATGCTAATACACTGGCCACTGCTACCTCTGGAACGAAGTCTTAAGAGTCATGTGTCTTCTCCCAGTATTCCATGAAGCTCTTAGCTTGTACGTAGGGGAAAATCTCAAACCTTTCACGATTCTCATTAGATTATAGAACTCAGATAAGCTATCATATTATCATCTACCTTTCAAGTCATTTGAGAACCAAAGTTTTAAGAATTATTTGGATGAAACGAAAGGACTAGATGACTTAATTTTTCTTTAACAGGTCTCAGCTTCCTTTGTAAAATACATCAATAAATTGCCTTTTTGTGTGTGTGTGTGACTTTGCTGTGCTTCTCTGGGATCTTAGTTCCCTAACCAGGGATTGAAACGTGGCCCTTGGCAGTGAAAGCATACAGTCCTAATCACGGACTGCCAGGGAAATCCCTTTAAATTGCCTTTTTGTGTGTTACAAAGTTTCCCAGCAGCCGGAAACAATTTTTCCTCCCAGAAGCATTATTATTCTCTGAGATTCTTAGATGACTTGCTTTATAGATTTTGTACCCTTTAACTTCCTTCTCTCTGCCTTCAGAGAACACCTAAAACTTCCCCATGGCTCATTTGGTTAGTTTATACAAGATGGCAGACTCTTCACATAAGCTAACCTCTTCTAAGGTCAGGAAAAACATTCCAAATATTATGTGTTCTGAATAAATTTCTCCTCTGAAAAGAAATCATAAGGCTTGGAGTTTTACACAGCATAAAACCAAGCTTGAATCTAATTATAAAAATATTTATCTTTGCATCTGTATGTTTCCAGGAGAACCAGTCTTACCACTTATGTAAGATATTCAGTGCTTGCCCTAGGGACTGTATCTCACATTATCTGTAGTAACCTGTTCATAGGAGAGGTCAAAAGAGTATAGCCTATGAATATTTTTAGGCATTCTCTTAAGGCCTGAATAAATTCAGACTCCTGTTAATAGATGAGCAGATGAAATGTAATAACAGATTAAAAGCAAGTTTATAATGGAATCCTGGCAATACTTACCTATATTGGAGAAAACCCACAGTAAGGTTCATCATGAGTAATATAATCAATTCAGAATTAAATAAACTTGGTAGTAAAATATGATTCTTCGATAACTGATAACACTTGCTATTCCAATTTGTGATAGAGAAAGAGGAAAAATGTAGGTGGTAGGTATGACCCATCAGCTCTCTGTATAGCTTGTTTCCCAAGGGACATTTGGCAATTTTGAGAAACAGTTGTGATTGTCGTAATAGTGGTGGGGTGATAGTACTACCTGCATCTACTAAGTAGAGGTCAGCTTCTCTGGTGGTTCAGATGGTAAAGAATCCGCCTGCAATGCAGCAGACTTGGGTTCAAGCCCTGGGTTGGGAAGTTCCTCTGGAGAAGGAAATAAGAACCCACTCCAGTGTTCTTGCCTAGGAAATCCCAGGGACAGAGGAAACTGGCAGGCTACAGTCTATGGGGTCACAAGAGTTGGACACGACTTAGCTACTAAACCACCACCAGTATTTCTACTGGTTGTTCTTTGTACTGCCTGCATCTACTGAGCAGAGGTCAGGGATGTTGCTAAAAATTCTATAATGCACAGCACCTCCCCATTGCTTTAAACCAAGAATGCTGTGGTCTCAAATGTCAGTAGCATCAAGATTGAGAACCCCTGCTGTATAGGAATGACAAAAAATGGTGAGACTGATGATGGAATAGTTCTGTACCTTGGCATCTAGTTATGGTTACATGAATTTATACACAGGATAAAATTGGACAGATACACATGCACAAATCAATGAAGATTTAAAAATATGATAAAAACTGAATAAGCCTTATAGCCCAGTTAACATGTCAATTTCCTAGTTCAATATTGTGCAGCAAAAATTTAAGATGTCACCATAGAGGAAAATTAGGTGATGGGTACACAGGACTCTTTGGAGTACTGTTTTTGCTGCGTCCATGTGAGTCTATAATTATTTCAAAATAAAAAGTAAAAAAAAAAAAAGATGAGACTGTAACAAAATAAGAACCACAGGTGTTTTCTTCAGAGAGGCTTGCTATATAACTCCTTCTCTCATGCCACTGGTGGCTGGCACAGCTGTGGGAACCAACTGAGCAGCTTGTATTCAAAGTATATAGTGGCTGTAGATCTATTTGTAAATCCTAACCAGTGGTCTAGAGTTTTAGTTGACAAATTAATAAACAACCCTCCTCACCATAAACACTTCTCCAGGATTAAGGTTCAGAAACTTATTGAACATTTCACCGTTTTCCCTTTGCTTTGGAAGTAGCCCTAGAGATACTAATGGACTGTTCCTAGGCTGTGGACCACAGTTTAAGATCAGTGTCCTAGCAGAGTTTCTATTTCTCACCACTGCCTCTTTCTCATGAAGTTGCCCCTTTCAACACACTTAACCAAATCACATCCATTCCTTTACATGTGACTCAAATTCCTTCACTTCACTTTAAAATCCTTCTCTGATTTTCCTTCCTTCCCCTGCACCAAGCAGGAGGTGAAATAACATTTCCTTCCTCTGAAACTATTGCAAAGCAAATAAGGTTCAAGTTAAGTACTGTACATATGTATCGATATCTATCACTGTGACATAAACCTTGCAGGAGACAAAGGAGAATAAAATATGATTTACTGATTTAAATGAATTTCTTCTCTAGTGGTAAAAGGGACAGTTCAATAATTGATTAACTTTAGCAGAAAATGCTATCATGCCAAGAAATTAGCTTAGGCATTGTGTGGTACATATGACAATCAAGACTTGACCCTGTTTTCAAGGACCTTGTCTAATAAAACAAATGTGCACACAACTAAGTATAACACAAGGCAAAATGGGTAAGTGACACCAGAAAGGTAATAAAGTCATATGGGAATATACAGTATTTAGAGAATATGTCTGATCAAAAAAACATTATCAGGGAAAAACTGTTAGAGAAAGTCTCATTTCAGGTAAGTCTTGAAGGATGGGTAAAACAATTAAGTCAAAATGAGAGATAAGAATTTCAATTTGCAGGGAAAATTTTGTGTTGAAGCCTAGAGGCAGGAAAGTGCAAACAAGCTTGGAATGCTTAGTGGACTCACTTGATTTAGGGTTAAGATAGGAATGAGATATTATTTTGAAACTCTGTGGAGAGCTAATAGTGACAATTATCTGGGTATCATAATCAAAGCTTAGTTCTACAGGGATAACATATGGCACCAATAATAAATAGTTTTGAGGATGGTGACTTCAACCTGGAAGCAAGGGAATCTGGAGGAGGTTACTGTTGCAATCTAGGCCAGAATTAATGAGAGTGTGAACTAGACTGGTAACAGGAGAAATAGCTTTAGATAATAGAAGGTATGTTACAAGTGATGAATTGTCAGGTGACGTGTACAAATAATTATGGTGGAAGTCAGAGAAAAAAATGATTCTGCTTGGGTGTTTTCTATTAGGGAAGCAGCAGTAATAATGGGCACATGGGGAAGTGTATTGACTTGAAGGAGTGATCCTAGGTGAGAAAAATACAATGTACAAGTATTTCTAGAGATGAGAATAAACTTGTTTGACTGCAGCAGATCATTTCTATGAGTAATGGGAGTGAAGCTTGAGAGACTAGGAGTTAAGTTGTGGAAGGCCTTGTACCTAGTTAAGAAGCTTGGGCTTCATTTTTGAGACAATGGAAGCATGATCAATGCCTGTTATTTATACCACTTTTGGACATATGTACCATCTTGTGTTACTATGTAAGTTCCTGGACACAGGATTAAAGTTTGCTCAATAAATTCTTGTTAACTGATTGAATCCATTGACTCCTTTTGTCAAGGAAGAATTCTTCTACCATGTGAATAATAACCTCTTATTATAGTTGAATTTTGAATACTGAGACTTAAAAAACGGGATCTATCCACTTACAGATGGCTCATATTCACTTATGAAAACTTAATGATAAAATGTCAGGAATTTTGTAAGCAAGGACCTCAAGTTGGTAGCTTGAGATTGGCCATTTTGCAAGTATTTACATCAAGGGGATTGGGAAATGCTAAAAAAAATATCAAAGCTTATTTTCTGAAGAGTTGGTTTTTAACACATATCAGCATGGCACTGCTTATCTCCCCCTCCTTCCATTTTTTACCCCACATCCAACTTGCTTCTAAGTTTTTTGAGGGCAGAGACTGAATCTTATTCCTCTGTATCTTCAACATTAATGTACTCAGTGTTTATAATGAATGAAGTATGCTCTTGTAATTTTTTTCTAGACTATTAATAAACAAAAGATATTAAACAGAAAATGCCTCAAATAGACATTTAGACCTCCTGGGGCAAATTGGGTTTTTTTGTAAGTAGTTTTACCAGGACACAATCAGGCTTAGTCTTGTATGTATTGTCTATGGTTGCTTCGTCATATGAGGGCAGAGCTGAGTATTTGAGACAGAGAATGCATGGCTCACAAAGTCCAACATACCTAGGATCTAGTCTCTGAAAGTTTGCTAATCCCTGATCTAAACCCATGCCTCAAAGGTTTCTTACAGGGTAGGGCTGTTTCTAAAAAGGTCCATAATGAATTACTATACTGTATATGTTTACAGATAAATTATATTACTTCATAAATCGTGCATAGACATCCAAACTTTTTAGAAATTAATGTAAGACACAGATAATCACAGAGCAATTTCGTAAGTGCAGAGTTAAACGGTTTCCAACGGTGGAACTTTCTACCTTGACGAGTAATGATTACTTCACATCTAAACATATGTAAACAGCCATTCTTTAGCAGAAAGCTCTAATTTCTTCATGTTGTTGAAAAATGCTGCCAGAAACTTCGTTGATATGAAATGACGTCGCTATAGCAATTTACACGTTCAGAACTTTAGACCCAGATTTCAGAGTGGCTTTGCTAAGAAGTGGACTTCACGCAAGAGTACTTAAAAGAGCCAGAACAGAGTAGGACGGTTTAAGAACAGAAACACCAAGTGTATCTTTGCACATCTGGGTCACGGTGTGGTGTCAAAGTTTACATTTGTGCAATACTGGTTTATAAAGTTTATGTCCGGTGTTGTACATTCCTTGCAAGCCATCTTTAAAGGCAAGTGATGAGGTCATTTCAAATTTAATATTCTCTAGGGGAAAATTAACTTCCTGTTTATTTACACATGTATTACACTGAAAATAATTTTTGAACCTTTTGTGTCAACTAAAGTCTGCAACAGAGCAGTAAGTTAATTTGATAGAATATAAAATGAACACCTCAGCTACATCGTGCTGTCCCAGCCGGGAGGGCATGCCTTGGATACTATGTTTCTGCCCCAAACATTTAACGGGACAGTATTCACAGAGAATTCACAGGTGGGCTAGCGCGCCACTGTCAACATAGGAGACCTGATCACCTGACCAAACCTGGCTGACCAGGGTGGGAGGCTCTGGCCCCGGAGCAATGACTGCTCGGAATAGAGAAGGGTGGGCTACAGGGGCGTACTCCATTTTCCTTTCTTTATGATGAGGATTTTTTTCGTCCATTAACTTATCTTTCAATTCTAGCGCACCGTGTAGTAAAAGCAAGCGTTTAAAATTTTTAAAGTACGCGAAATTTAAGCACATTTAAATATCAACTACAAAAACCCTCGCGGGCATTTGTTCCAGACCCTCCTCCCAGTGGGGTACACCATGAAGCAAGCTCAGGCTCCTAGGGGATGCGCACCGTAACCGCCAGAGTGAGGTGAGAGGGTGGGGAACTATCTGGCCTGCCACCGCGCAGGCGCATTTCCGGCCGCAGCGCCCGGTGGTCTAGCTCCCTTTCCAGTAATTTCGCTAGCCGTGACGTCATCCTCGTGCGCCCTTAACGGTGCCTCCCAGAACCCCCAATTTATTTTTTGGTGAAAGGGATAAGGACGAATGAACTGACCTCTTCCACCCCACTTTGTTTTTAGTCCTTCACTCTGGACGCGCCTACGCTTTGAGCAATGGAGCAGGAAAAGGAAAGAAAAGCACTCAGGAAACCAAACCTCGCCGGCCAGGCATGACTCGGCGACGTCGCCAGCCGCCTTACCCGGCGTGCTCCGCGCGGCGCGGGCTGAGCGGCGTAGGGGGAGGGCAAGGGAGGAGGAAGCGGCGGTGGCGGTGGCTGCTGCGGATGTCGCTGCGACTCATCGCCGTCTGAACACACAGCGGCTGCTGAGCGCCCGACCTGGGCCTGCGCCGGAGCCCACGCCAAGCTCCGCGGCTCCTCGCCCGCCAGGGCGGCCCTGAGCCAGTTGTCACTGAGGTAGCGTGCCCCACATTCTCCGCTGCCCGGCCAGGCCGGCTCTGGCGTTGCCTGGCTCCCGCTCGCTCACCCGCTCCCTCCTTTGCGCCTGAGTCACCGCCGCCGCCATGGCCGAGAATGGTGAAAGCGGCGGCCCTCCGAGTTCCCAGGACAACGCCGCCGCGGCCGAAGGTGCCGGCGCCCCCGCCGCCACTGCCTCCACGGAACCCAAGATCATGAAAGTCACCGTGAAGACCCCGAAGGAGAAGGAGGAGTTCGCAGTGCCCGAGAACAGCTCCGTCCAGCAGGTGAGGGCCGCGCTAGGCTCGGGGCGGGGTGGGGATGGCGGCAGGACCTCCGCCAGCGGCAGGAGGAGACTGTTTTGCAAGGGCTTGGGAGGAAGGGGTCGTCTCCGGAGGTGCCCTCGGCCTTTCTCCGGCGTCTGATCCCAAATTAGATCACACCCAGGTTTGTGGGTTTGCTCCTGGGGACACCGCAGAGGTTTGTGGCGGGGCCTCTCGGCCTGTTTATGAGACGCGCCGATGCCCCTCTCCTCGGCGCCTTCCTCTTGCTCCGGCGTCCGCCGACCCCAGCCTCCTCCCTCAGCTCCCCGCCTCCAGCCGCCTCCCTCTGACTCCGCACAAAGGAAAGAGACCCGCCGCCTGGCTCGGGCGGGGTGGAGGCTGGGCCAGGGTTTGGCTTAGCCCGGTCTGCGGTTTTGTCTCTTGAAGGATAAAAAAAAGAGGGGGTGCTCATTGTTTTACCTGCCTGGGGGTTAAAGTAGATTTTTGGGATGAGGAGCACGTGTGCATTTAGTTCTGCGTTTTGACCGCTGAAATCTTTCCCACCTTCCAGTCTTTAAAGAAGAAAATGAGCTATGACGTAGAAATTGCTTTCAGCCAAATCTTAATAAACTAGGCTTAAGGAGAAAGGTGGATGACTTTCATTGACGAAATGCTGGTTCTGTTTTTTTTTTTTTTTTTTTAAGTGTATTTGTCATTCTTTAGATGCCGGTCGTTGGGGAGGTTTTTGTTTGATTTTAGAGGAATAGCAACGTTATTCACATGTTAGCAATTGCAGTCAGATGAAAGAGCACGAACCTGGAGCTAATGGAGGAAATTTAAAAGTATTTTACCGCTTAAAATCTATTCAGGAATACAGTTATTGCAGTTAATTAATGATCTTGAGGAACTTAAATCATTTTAGTTTTTGTTAAATATACGTCCCAGAATATTTCCGTAATTACTGAATTGATCTCAGACAATTGGTCAGCAGATATCAAGACAGTGTGAACAGTTTATGAAGAAGCAAAAATGAAACGTACCTGTAAGTTTCCCTTAAGGAACAATAAATAATTGCGATATTTGTTTATATGATTATGAACGGTGGTGTGTTCTGTCAAGTAGTAAGAATGTGTAGCATCGTGAGAAACTTTGACCACCTTTTGAATCCCTATTTTTTTGGTCTCTCAATTTTCCTATAAAAATTTCCCTTAATTTTTAAAGTATTTTCCAGCATACAGGAAAGTTGGAATAATTGTGCAGTGAACTCTTATGTGTCCATCACCTACATTTAGCATCTTGCTTCATTTGCTTTATCAAACAATTAATCATTTATTGGTCAGTTTTATTTTTTGGATGCAATTCAAAGCAAGTAGTAGTACATGTTACGCTTTTGAAGTGTGGTGTTGGAGAAGACTCTTGAGAGTCCCTTGGACAGCAAGGAGATAACCAGTGCATTCTAAAGGAAATCAGACCTGAATATTCATTGGAAGGACTGATGCTGAAGCTGAAACTCCCAATACTTTGGCCACCTGATGCGAAGAACTGACTCATTTGAAAAGACCTTCATGCTGGGAAACATTTAGGGCGGGAGGAGAAGGGGATGAAAGAGGATGAGATGGTTGGATGGCATCTCGGCTCAATGGACGGGTTTGAGTAAGCTCTGGGAGTTGGTGAGGGACAGGGAAGCCTGGCGTGCTGAAGTCCATGGGATCGCGAAGAGTTGGGTACAACCGAGCAACTGAATTGAACCCTTGAGTTCAGGTTTTCAACTTAAAATTTTTGAAGGTAAATTTGACTTGCGGTGAAATGCAGTCGGTTGCCATTCCACGAGTTTACACAAATACATACACCTGTGTAATCCGAAGTCTTCTGGTGTCTGCTTCTGAATATGCTATCTAGGTTAGTCATAACTTTCCTTCCAAGGAGTAAGCAAGCGTCTTTTAATTTCATGGCTGCAGTCACCATCTGCAGTGATTTTGGAGCCCAAAAAAATAAAGCCTGACACTGTTTCCACTGTTTCCCCATCTATTTCTGATGAAGTGATGGGACCAGATGCCATGATCTTAGTTTTCTGAATGTTGAGCTTTAAGCCAACCTTTTCACTCTCCTTTTTCACTTTCATCAAGAGGCTTTTTAGTTCCTCTTCACTTTCTGCCATAAGGGTGGTGTCATCTGCATATCTGAGGTTATTGAGATTTCTACCAGCAAGCTTGATTCCGGCCTGTGCTTCTTCCAGCCCAGCGTTTCTCATGATGTACTCTGCATATAAGTTAAATATAGAGTTTCACATAAATGGTATATGGTATACACTCTGTTGGGTAAGGCTTTTTCATTCAGCTTAGGGTTTTGAGACTCATTATTATGTTACTCCTTGGAAGAAAAGTTATGACCAACCTAGATAGCATATTGAAAGGCAGAGACATTACTTTGCCAACAAAGGTCCGTCTAGTCAAGGTTATGGTTTTTCCAGTGGTCATGTATAGATGTGAGAGTTGTACTGTGAAGAAAGCTGAGTACTGAAGAATTGATGCTTTTGAACTGTGGTGTTGGAGAAGACTCCTGAGAGTCCCTTGGACTGCAAGGAGATCCAACCAGTCCCTTCTAAAGCAGATCAGTCTTGAGTGTTCTTTGGAAGGAATGATGCTGAAGCTGAAACTCCAGTACTTTGGCCACCTCATGCGAAGTGTTAACTCAATGGAAAAGACTCTGATGCTGGGAGGGATTGGGGGCAGGAGGAGAAGGGGACGACAGAGGATGAGATGGTTGGATGGCATCACTGACTCGATGGACGTGAGTCTGGGTAAACTCCAGGAGTTGATGATGGACAGGGAGGCCTGGTGTGCTGTGATTCATGGGGTCGCAAAGAGTCGGACACGACTGAGTGACTGAACTGAACTGACTATGTATCATCAGTAGTTCTTTCTTTTTTATTGTTTTTTGTCTTCCATTGTATGAATATACCACCATAATTTATCCATTTTCATATTGAAAGTCACCTGGACTCTTTCCAGTTAGTTGCTCTGAACACTTCTGTACAACTCTTTTTGTTGGATGAATGCTTTTATCTCTTGTTAATGCTTAGAAGTGGAATGAGTGTGTGTAACAGGGAAGCTGAATGTTTAGTTTCATAAGGAACTGTGTTTTTTTTTAAAGTGCTTGTACTTTACAATCCCACTGACAGTGCATGGGAATTCCTGTTGCTCCACATTCCTACAAACATTTGATAATATCAGTCTTTTTTATTTTTGTTACTCTAGTCAGTGTGTAGCCACGTTAACTTCTGAAGACTGTAGTTGTTTCTAGGATTTCAAGTTCAGGTCTCCATTATTCTGGCTGCTTAAAGCAGCCATGTTTAAGCATTTTACTGTAAAAGATTAGAAAGAAAGTCAATATTTTATAAATAGAAAAATTCATTTAGATCAGTTTATTATACTATTATCTGTGAGGATTTTTAAACTTTTTTGATGGTGAAACTAGAATTTCTAATTCTGTGGAAGTTTTATTTTTACTCCTCTGTAACCAAAGTAAAAATTTAACAGATAAAGTCTTTCTGCAGCAATTTTTTCTCATGGTAGTTGAATTTTTATTTTGATAAATACTTTATTTTGAAGTAGAAAGTGTGATAAAAATTTAAGCTTATCATTCATTGCATTAAAAACCTGAACACAAATTGAACTACCTGTGGGCTCTGTTAGGGGAACTACATTTGCAAAAATGTACAAGAATAAGAAAAGTTGTTTTCACATGGTTTGAAAAATTCTACTTGAAGCACAAGAGAAGTTCTGTCATCTATAATTTTAAGTTTTTCTCTAAGGGTTTCACAGATTTAAACGGTTTACTACAGATTAAAATTCGTCAATAAAATAAGCTTAATGACGTTGAGATTGCACTGAACGTTTTTTGTAAAAAATTGGGAAGTATTTGGTCCTGAAAGTTCTTATGGAATCTTAAAGGTAAAAAGGATAAGCAGAAGACCTCCAAAAAATACTATTGAAGGCTTAGGCGTTCTGTTAAAACACATCCCATTTTCTGCAGCTTAACAATCTGTTTTCTTTGTGATGTAAATTCTTTCACTACACTGTGCCAAGATAGTATTAGGGCTTCCGTGATAGCTCAGTTGGTAAAGAACCCGCCTGCATTGCAGGAGACCCGGGTTCAATTCCTGGGTCTGGAAGATCCGCTGGAGAAGGGAAAGGCTACCCACTCTGGTATTCTGGAGTATGTATATGACTGTTTTAGTTGATTGGATGAAATTATATTACATATCTTGGATAAGGTATAAACAAGTTGTAAGGTGGTTACTAAGTTTCTTATTTTTCCCTCTGTTTCTGTTTGTAACAGGGAGAAACAGGATACTTTAATACAGTTTGTATTCAATTTTAACTCATTCCAGGTTGATGATAAAGCTTATAGTTTTTGAAATTAATGTGAAATTTATTTTTTCCTTGAGTGCTCAATGGGGTAATGTTTAAATTTCTACCTAAAGGTCATTGGAATATAAACTTTTACTATGTCTTTCCATGGTGGTTTCATTAGTAAGGGTTTTCTTGATATAAGTAAATAGATTTTTTTTAATGTGTAATGGCAAAATCCCTGTGTATGAGATTATGTTTTCTCTTACTTATTCATTATTTGCTATTGGAAACAGTTTGAGGATTTCTAAGTGTCAGCAAGCAAGATGAAGTCCAGGAGAATGTTGTGGTTAACATTAGTGCAGAGAAAGGACTGGACTTCTATATACTAGCTCCTAACTAGGTTGCTCTGGGATTTTTATAGTTCTCTAGACTGTAGTCTTAAGATTTTGAACTACAGTCATCTGAAGTAATCAGGCAGTGTATTGTAGTTTAGGGAAATGTCTTCATCACTTGAATCTTTTAGAAAAATATTAACATAATGTACATGTTATTAACATACTTAGATATAATGTATGTATTGTACTGAATAGAATTGAACTTTTCCTTGATAGGGGAAATTACACTGACTCAGGGTCATTCTCACAAACGTCATTTAAAACAAAGACTTTATAGTGTAGATCTAGAACTTCGGTCCACAGGCATGCCTCAAGCCATGCCTGAGTGTTGAGCCCTTAAAATATGGTTGGACTGATCTGAAATGTGCTGAATGGGTAAAATACACACCAGATTTTGAAAGCTTGTGCCTGGTTTCTTAAGAAGCACAATGTTTCCAAGATTTATCTGTGTTGTAGCATGTATTTTACTGCTGAATAATATTCCAGTGTATGTCACATTTTATTTCTCCAGTTGATTCATTCATCAATTGATGGACATTTAGAGTGTCTCTACTTTTTAACTATTATGAATAACGCCAAGGTGAATACTTACACAAGTTTTTTGTGGACATATTCTTGAGCATATGCCTTTTGCGTTGAATTATTGGGTCATGTGATAGCTGTCTATTGACCTGCTCTTGGGACTGCCAGACTATTTTCCAAAGTGGTTGTACCAGTTTTTATTCCTGCCAACAATACATGAGGATTCCAGTTACTTTCCATTGTCTGTAACACTTGTTACTGTCTGTCTTTGTAGCTTTCCTGCTATGAAGCGTTTTGTTGTGATTACTTGACTTTCTGTTACTCAAGCAGCAGTTCTTAATATGGTCTGGGGGTCCCCATAGCCCTTCTAGGAGGATCATAAGGTCAACACTGCTTTCATAATTTCCCGAGATATTTTTTTCATTCTAATTTTCTCAAAAACAAACAACATACTTTTTCAGAATCTGCAAGATGTGGGATACCAAGACGGATGTAAAACTCCAATTGTCTTCCAGTATAAGACTGAAGTTATTTACAAAAATTTAAAAGTTATTCTTCACACTAGGAAAAGCGTTATTTTTGGTTAAAAAAAAAAATGCTTCTATTAATGTAATGAGTTTATTATTGTGAATTAATATTTTTAAAGATTTCTTAGTTTTAATTTCTAGTATATCAGTGGTTTTAACCTGCTTAAAAGCTCCATGGAGTTTCAAAAGCTCTGTGGGGTTTCAAATCTGTAATAGTGGTGTCCTGAGGCCAAAAATTGCTGCAATGGGGTATTTAATAGATTATGTAGGTAGTTTTAAGATTGAGGATTGACTTCACTAAGTTGCCATTATTTTTACCTAGAAACTATGGTAGCCTACTGGTCAGTTCCCTCCCTGCACCCCCATTAACTCCTAGAGCAGTCTCTGAAAAAATTAATCAGATCATGTTACCCTCTACATAAACTAACAACTCCCCACTGGTCTTGGACTTGACTTTAATGGGGCCATGAGGCCTTGTGTGATAAGGTTCGTTCCTGCCTCTCCAGTCTGATGCCATCTTTCCTCCTTCGTCACTTGGCTCTTGCCTTATTGACTTTTTAGTTCCTTGGTCTGTTAATCACTTTTTTTTCCCCCCTGCCTGAGGAGTTTTGTGCAGTTTGTTCTTGCTACCCAGAATGCCTCTCACTCTTTGGCTATTCCCACTCGGTGCAAAGGTCACTTTCTCAAAGAAGTATCCTTGATTTTCCAGAGTAGGTTGAGATTCCCCATTGTATTTTCTCACAGTATCCTGGTTTGGGTCATAGTTTATTACAACTTAAAGCCTGTAATCATGTGATTATTTGATTAATTTTGTGTGTGTGCGCTAGAGAAGATCTGTGGTTGTTCCCAATAGTGTTACCAAAGGGAACAACCACAGATCTTCTCTAGCGCACACACAAAAAATTAATCAATATCACGATTACAGGCTTTAAGTTGTAATAAACTATGATCCAAACCAGGATACTGGACAGAGAAGGCAATGGCACCCCACTCCAGTACTCTTGCCTGGAAAATCCCATGGACGGAGGAGCCTGGTAGGCTGCAGTCCATGGTGTCGCCAAGAATCGGACACGACTGAGCAACTTCACTTTCACTTTTCACTTTCATGCACTGGAGAAGGAAATGGCAACCCACTCCGGTGTTCTTGCCTGGAGAATCCCAGGGACGGGGGAGCCTGGAGGGCTGCAGTCTATGGGGTCGCACAGAGTCGGACACGACTGATGCGACTTAGCAGCAGCAGTACATGGTATGGTCTAAGTAAATATTTGTTTATAACTGAATCTAGACCATATGCATGATAATATTACTTAGGACTTCCCTGGTACCTCAGCTGGTAAGGAATCTGTGATGCCAGAAACCCCAGTTCGATTCCTGGGTTGGGAAGATCCCGGAGAAGGGACAGGCTACCCATTCCAGTGTTCTTGGGCTTCCCTGGTGGCTCAGTCTGGTAAAGAATCTGCCTGCAATGAGGGAGACCTGGGTTCGATCCCTGGTTTGGGAAGATGTGCTTCCCTGGTGCCTCAGCTGTAAAGAATCTGCCAGCAAAGTGGGAGACACAAGTTTGATCCCTGAGTCGGGAAGATATGCTGGAAAGGAAATGGCAACCCACTCTAGTATTCTTGCCTGGAAAATCCCATGAACAGAGGAGCTTGGTGGGCTACAGTCCATGGGGTTGCAAGAGTCAGACATGACTTAGTGACTGAACCACCACCACCACCAGTTACTTAGTGTTTACTGAGTGCAGTACAGTTGTCCCTCGGTGTTGCCAAGGATTGGTTCCAGGACCCACTGTGGATACCAAAATCTGCAAATGCTCAAGTCCCCAAGTCTCCCTCTGCGTTTGTGAATTTGGACAGCTGGCTATACATAATCTCATTGTTTTCTGCTCTCCTCTCGTGGCTTCATTTGAAGCTGCTCTCCCTGCAGCTCAACACTCTTGACTGCCACAGGATGTTCATTCTCGCTTCTAGTTACTGAAACAATTTTTCTAGAAGAGCCTTTCTTTCTTTCTTTTTTAGAGCAGCCTTAACTGAGAAGCTTCATCTCAACCACAGAACCCAGAAAGATTTGAATCAGTTCATTTCAATCACTCACTTGTGTCCGACTCTTTGCCGACAAAAAAAAAGGAAAGAAAGTTTTAAATGACCGTCTGTTTTTCCAGCCAGTATGCTTTTAAATGCATAAGAGAGAAGTTAATTCTTTACCTAAGCTAAGTGGTGTGCTAGTAGATGGTTATCAGCTAGTTCTTTGTGGGGAAAACAGCACTAATTTGTAGTGTTTGCTGATTTCCATGGTAGTAAATACCTCTCCCTATGGAAGATTTTAGGCTATGACTATAAAACTGGTTTATTCGATTCCTGAAAATTAAGACTGAGCTGGTAGGAGCTGTTGCTTACAGTGAATGTCTTAAGGCACGTGTCAGCTAACTAGCGGAGAAGGCAATGGCACCCCACTCCAGTACTCTTGCCTGGAAAATCCCATGGATGAAGGAGCCTGATAGGCTGCAGTCCATGGGGTCGCTAGGAGTTGGACACGACTGAGCGACTTCCCTTTCACTTTCCACTTCCATGAATTGGAGAAGGAAATGGCAACCCATTCCAGTATTCTTGCCTGGAGAATCCCAGGGATGGAGGAACCTGGTGGGCTGCCGTCTATGGGGTTGCACAGAATCGGACACGACTGACGTGACGTAGCAGTAGCAGCCAACTAGAGTGAGCCAAATTCACCATGCCCATTCATCTTTATATTATCTGTACTTTCAGAACAGCCCATAGAGCTGAAAATATTTACTGTCTATCTCTTTACCGGAAATTTGCTGACTGCTACTATAGGGCATTAGGTCTCACTAGATCCAGATTTTGTCACACGGTTCCTCAAAACCTTTCTTATTGGAAAATTTTGCCATGACTTAAGTTTAACAGCGTGACTGGTAGAGATATAATGCAAGCTGCATATATAATTTTTCTCATAGCCACTTAAAAAATTAATTTTTTATAGAATACTTAGAACATAAAATTTACCATCCTAACCATTTTTGAGTGTACAATTAGTTCAGTGACCTTAAATACATTCATATTGTTGTGCAGCCATCACCACCATCCATCTCTAGAATTCTTTTCATCTTAAACCGAAACCCTGTACCTATAAACAATAGTTCTCCATTATCCCATCCTGCCAGCCTCTGGCAAGAACCATTCTGCTTTTTGTCTCTATGAATTTGACTACTTAGGTTTCTCGTAAGAGTGGAATCATAATATTGGTCCTTTTGTGACTGCCTTATTTCACTTAGCATAGTGTCCTTAAGTTTCATTCATGTTTCAGCATGTGAGAGAATTTCCTTCTTTAAGGCTGAAGGATACTCCATTGTATGGGTATATTATGTTATGTATATATCCCATTTTGTCTATCCATTCAGCTGTCAGGGTCACTTGGGTTGTTTCTGTCTTTTGGGTTTGTAATTGTAATATATATTTTTTAACTTAGTATATCTTAAGTATTATTTCAACATGTAACTGATATTTTAAAAATTAAGATACTTTTCTGTTTCATACCAGGTATTCAAGATGTGGTGTGTATTTTACAGGCACAGCATATCTTAATTTGAACTAGCCACATTTCAAGTGTTGAGTAGCCACTTTAGTTAGAGACTTCAGAATTCTATAGCATAGCTAATAAGGTCTTCATGCTTTGTTTCCTACAATTGTCCCTGGTCATTCACTGCATTTCAGCTGTTTTTAAGTCTTTTCCTCCAGCTATCACTAGCTCTTTGTCCTTTTGAGTTTTTGCTAATGCTGCTAATGACAGTAACATAATATTTACTACAGGCTTATTATACTAAGGCATATTGCCTTAATACTTTTTAAAGTTTCACAACTTTATGGTGAAAGTACTATTGTTACCTGTTATTTAAAAATAAACCAAGACTCAGGTTAGAAAAGTGGTTAAATGTATACACTTGTTATATGGTGAGCCTAGGTTGAAATCCAGTGACTGACTCTGGAGTCCACACCTTCAAGATGCCTTGACTTTTCTCTGGTTGGCTTTTCAGCCTTTAGCTTTATATAAGTATTAGTTCATTGAAGTTTGCTTGGACTTGCCACTGTAAATTAGATCAGTGACTATAATCTCTGATACCATTTTGTGATTAAATGGACTTATCCTTCCCTCCCCATACTGTAAGAATTTACAAAGATAGGGGCTGTTTTGCTTACCTCTTAATCCCATGGTACCTGCCTAGTATTGTACTTGGCACACATTGAGTAATGCAAATATTTATAGAGTGAATGAGCAAATAGTGTGTTAAAGATTTTTTTTTTGCAGTGTTTTGTGCTTAGTTGGGAATATTTTAACTGTGATTTGCTTAGAAGAATGTGACGTTTAGTCTTACTTTATTCAAGTGTCCAATAGCATTATTTATTTAGAAAAATATTTATCTTATTTTTTGGTTGTGCTTGGTCTTCAGTGGTGCACTTGGGCTTTCTCTAGTTGCAGAGAGCGGGGCCTGCTCTCTAGTTGTGGGTGTGCAGGGCTTCTCATTGTGGTGGCTTCTCTTGTGGAGCACAGGTTTGAGGCTTATGGGCTTCAGTAGTTGCAGCATTTGGGCTCTAGTTGTGATGCACGGGCTTAGATGCTTCACAGCAGCATGTGGAATCTTCCCAGATCAGGACTCCAACATATTCCCTGCATTGGCAACTGGATTCTTAGCCATTGTATCACCAAGGAAGTCCCAATGGCATTATTTTAGTTGTTTCTCTAGCTGAGCAACTTCCACTGTAAAAAAAAGAAAATCCCTTTAAAATTAGAATTGGGAGGTTTTTCAAGAGACTAATGTTGCTATCTCCAAATCTACTTGATGCAAAACTTACTGAGTTAGCATATCAGATTCCGTTTATTATAGGTATAAACAATATATATATGTGCATCTATTTTGCAAATAATTTTCATCACCAGAAGATAAGAGCTCTGGTTTGTTCTAGGTAAATTTATGCTGTTCTGAGTGAGTTTGATATCCCGTAGATATGACTACCTAGACTGCTTGATTTATGGATTAAACAACTAATGTGTAGATTTATAGACTGGTATGAGGTCTTCTGTTAGATTTTTTTTTTTTTCATAGCCTTTAAGACTCTCTCTAGTTTTTATAAAGAGTATGGCTTTATTAGTTTTAAAAATACAGACTGCAAGGAAAATGAAATACATCATGCATTCTGTTTAGGAAATTTCAAATGAGAAAAGTGTGAAATAAAACATATATGTGTATGGCTGAGTCCCTTTGTTGTTCATCTGAAACAGTCACAAAATTGTTAATTGGCTATACCATAATACAAAACTCAAAAAAAAATTTTTTTAAAGGAAAACCCATCCTTAAGTGTGTATCTAATTCTGTTCAGAAAAATACTGATATATTTACCCATATGTAATTTTCTACTTATTCCTGTTAAGCAGATAGATCATTACCCACACTTTTACCTTATTCTTTATTTGTATCTTCACAGTCTTTCTATGTTGGCATATGAAGAGCTAACTCATCCCACTGTTATTTATTGATTATTTGTATTTATTAGGTTGGTGCAAGTGTAATTGTGGTTTTGAACTATTAATTTTAATCATTATAACTAGGTTCAAGCACATCTTTATTAATCAAAATTGGAAACATTACAGTGAATACATTTTTGCCAACGAGAAATAAGTTTGTTTTTTCCTGTAGTGTAAAAATCTGTGCTTTAGGATTTGATGAACTTTTGAAAAGTATTTTCTGCCTCCTGTTGGTTGTGGAAGCATTTTGCCCGCAAAAAATTGTCAATACTTGAAGTGGTAGTCAGTTAGCAAGAGGTCAGGTAAACATAGCTAGTGAAGCAAAACTTCGTAGCCCAGTTTGTTCAACTTTTGAAGCATTGATTGTGCAGTGGGCTGTCAGGCATTGTCGTGGAGGGGAATTGGGTCCTTTCTGTTGATCAGTGCTGGCTGTAGGCATTGCAGTTTTCAGTGCATCTCATTAATTTGCTGAGCATACATACTTCTCAGATGTAACGGTTTCACTGGAATTCAGTAAACTAGTGGATCAGACCAGCAACAGGCCACCAAACAGTGAGCATGACCTTGTTTTGGTGCAAGTTTGGCTTTGGAAGTGCTTTGGAGCTTCTTCTTGGTCCAAGCTCTGAGCTGGTCATTGCTGGTTATTATATAAAATCCACTTTTTGTCACATGTCACAATCTGATTGAGAAATTGCTCTTCATTGCTGCATACAATAAAAGATGACGACACTTAAAAACGACGATTTTTTTGATTTACCGTCAGCTCATGAGGCCCCCACTTACTGAGATTTTTCACCTTTCCTATTTGCTTCTAATGCCCAAGACCATAGAATGGTCGAAGTTGAGTTCTTCAACAATTTCTCACGTAGTTGTTAGAGGACCAGCTTTGATGATTGCTCTCAATTGGTTGTAGTCAACTGAGACCAACTGATGGCTGGCCACTCCTCTCATCTTCAAGGCTCCTGTCTTCTTGAACCACCACTGCACTGTACATTCGTTAGCAGTTCCTGGGCCAAATGCATTGTTGTTGCGACTTGTCTCTGCTGCTTTGCAATTCATTTTGAACTCATAAAATTGCTCGATTTGCTTTTTGTCATTTCCATAGTCTAAAATAAAGTTCACAACAGGTAATATTGCTAGCAAAAAACAAGCTAGAAATGCACATTTAAGTGAGGTATAACATAACCACATTTAAGAATGTATTCCAGAATCAAATGGCAAAGTTTGATGCAAAGCCACAATTATTTTTGCACCAGCCTAATGCATAATATTAATATTTTTGAAGAAGGGGAAAGGGTATTGTCATTAGGAATATTGTGGTCTGCATTTTGGAGAAAGCATTAACCTTGGAATACAGCTTTACACCTCTGAGCCTCACTGGCCATATTCTTAACATGTGATTAAATACCTGCTTTACTAGATTATTTGAAGGATTTCATGAAACAGTATGTGAAAGTACCTAACTCAGAGTTTATATACTTGTTAATTGTACACTTGTTAATTATACACTTGAATTGGCTTCTTTCCTCTCGATCTTTTTGTTTGCCAGGAAATTGAGTCTTAATTTTTTGTAGTAGAAGAAAGCTCAGTTTGCTAGCATGTGAAAGTGAAACATTTAGTTTGTAGTTATTTATAAACTGCATTTATTTAAACATACAGTTTTTAAGAGTTTCCATTGATAATGCACTGTAACATTTTCGACTGTTCAGATTTATATTTATAAAAAGGTGCCCTTTTCTCATATAGCTGCTTATGTTTCTGTAGTTTATCTTATGCCCGACATCTTAATGTAAGATTTATGCACTGTTTTTTTAATGAGGGTATTTTAAGGTTACTCAGACCTCAGGCAAACGTATTTTTTACATTTTTTGTTTTTTTTTTTTTGAGAGATATAAGCAGTACTGAATAAAAAACTGATTAAAAAGTAGAGACTCTCAAAGGAACTGTGACTTAAAAATACTGAAGTAGCAAATATTTGAATGCAGTATGTTATTCACACAACTATTAGAAAATTCTTATTAAATGCTATTAATACGTGGTTCTGCAGGAAATGAAATTAAAGTGTTTTAATCTTTAGTTTTGGGGATTTTATTTTGAGCTTGCAAGATTTTTCTGTTTTTTTTTTTTTGTAAGGATATTTAATATAAGCAGAGACTGGCTATTCAAAAGTAAATTTGGATTGTGGGATATTGGTAAGGGATGACTGTTTCATAAAAGGATATTAACTCAATATTTTAAAGAGTTTATAGTTCAGAGTTTATCCTCACACAGTTAGGTTAGAAATATTTAAGTGTTTGCCTGAGTGTATTATGCCCAGATATATTACATTCATCACTTAATTGTCCCATTAGTCCTGCAGAATAATTATAATCTCCATTTTAGTGATAGAAAATTGAGGCTCAGAGACAGGTAACATCTTAGAAGTCATACAACTAGTAAGTGGCAAAAATAAGATTTGAATTCAGGTCTAACTTGTCTCATAAACATTCTTTCCTAATATGGTAATGCTTTGTCTCCACCCTACCCCACCATGTTTGTGTTTCTCATTTTCTTCCCCTAAACAAATCAGGAACAGGGAATAAATGAAGTAGCTGAGATTTGAACAGATGAGATTTGTGTCATAAAAGTTGATACTATATTAAATCTTAGATTTTTTCATTTCATACAGCATTCTATTTTATGTAGCCTTCTAATTCTTGATTATTTATTTGCCTCTTCTCCCTCAGATTAAAAATAGCAAATTTAGGGGGAAGAGAGTATGCTGTAAAGATAAGAATGTACTGGAAGATAAAAGGCAAATATAAGACAGTTTGAGAGTCTGGAACAGTATTTCTATATTGTAGGACAGCAGCTGATACTGTACCAGTAACTAACTCAGTATTGTCAGAAAGTTAAATTGTATTTGGTAGAATGGAAAGCAGTTTTGGTTTTCACATAGGCGTGAACATTAGCTGGATAATCCACTGATGTGAAACACCTTTCTTCGGATGATGTTGAGAAAATGAGAAGGCTACCAAATGTTTTGTAGATGGCTGAGTTGATTTCAGATCATTAAATACCTTACTTTGAAGTATGTTGAAATTTTGATTCTTGAGATTCTTGAGAATGTGTATAGTAGTTTTCACTTTTGAACTTTTAGCCTGTTGGAAATTTCTGTAGGTTGTCAAGAGCAAGACCAGAGTAGGAAACTTACATTTAAAAGAAATACATATCCTTAGAAACTCATTCCAGTATGTTCATTTTGAACTGGTGGTGGCCACATGAGCGGAAGGACAAAAATAAGCATATCTATCAAGGTAGTATAGAAATAACTAAAGGAAATTATGAAAATCCTTTTTGGTTAGGATTCTTCCCTAGATATATGGAAGCATTTTATATAATTTGTTGCAGTAAATTTTATGTTTCTACAGAAGAATATTGTCTGGGCTGCCTCCTGTCTAAAGCTGCTTTGAATTTTTAAGAATGCTAATCAAAGGATTCGTCTCCAAAGATATTTAAGCAGCTCATACAGCTCAATATCAGAAAAACAGCCCAGTCAAAAAATGGGCAGAACACCTAAACGGAGATTTCTCTAAAGAAGACATACAGATGGCCAATAAACATGAAAAGATGCTCCACATTGCTAATTACTACGGAAGTGCAAATCAAAACTACTATGAGGCATCACCCTGCACCAATCAGAATGGCCATCATAAAATCTACAAACAGTAAATGCTGGAGAGGATGTGTTGTTGGTGGGAATGTAAACTGATACAGCAATTATGGAGAACAATGTGGAGATTGCTTTAAAAACCTGGAATAGATCTACCATATGACCCAGTAATCCTGCTACTGGGCATACACCCTGAGAAAACCACAATTGTATAAGACACATGTACCCCAATGTTCATTGCAACAATATTTACAATAGCCAGGTCATGGATACAACCTAGATGTCCATAGACAGATGAATGGATAAAAAGTTGTGGTACATACATACAATGGAATATTTCTTAGTCATAAGAAGAAACAAATTTGAGTCAGTGGTATTAATGAGGTGGATGAACACCTTACAGAGTGAAATTGTCAGAGAAAAATATCGTATATTAACGCATATATATGGAATTTAGGAAAATAGTACTGATGAACCTATTTGCAGGGAAAGGATGGAGACATAGATGTAGAGAATGGGCTTGTGGACATAGCAGAGGAAGGAGAGTGTGGGAAGAATGGAGAAGGTAGCATCGACATATATACACTATCATGTGTCAAATAGATAGCTAACGGAAGTGTGTGTTTGAGTGTGTGTGTGTCTGTGTGTGTGTGTCTGTGTGTGTGTGTGTTAGTCGTGTCCGACTCTTTGCGACACCATGGACTGTAGCTGGCCAGGCTCCTCTGTCCGTGAGATTCTCCAGGCAAGAATACTGGAGTGGGTTGCCATTTCCTTCTCCAGGGGATCTTTCTGACCCAGAGATCGAAGCTGGGTCTCCTGCGTTGCAGACAGATTCTTTACTGTCTGAGCTACAGGGAAGTCTAGTAGCTAATGGAAAGTTGCTGTATAACACAAGGAGCCCATCTTGGCACTCTGTGATGACGTAGAACGGTACGATGGGGCAGGGAGGGGAGGCTTATGAAGGAGGGGATATGCATGCACACATGTGCTAAGTTAATTCTGTTGTATTTGACTCTCTGCAACCCTGTGGACCATAGTTTGCCAGGCTCCTCTGTCCATGGGATTCTCCAAGGAAAAGACTACTGGAGTGGGTTGCCGTGCTCTCCTCCAGGGGATTTTCCTGACCCAGGGATCGAATCTGCCTCTCTTATGCCTCCTACATTGGCAGGTGGGTTCTTTACCACTGGAGCCACCTGGGAAGCCAATGTATAATTAGGACTGATTTTCGCTGTTGTACCGCAGAAAACACAACATAGTAAGGCAGTTTTCTTCCAATTAAAAAATAAATTAAAAAATCCAACTTGATGCTCTTGATTTAAAGTTAAATTTTTCACTTAATGCAGAATTTTGAGCATTCCATGTCAATAAATACAGAATTGCATTATTCTAAAAAAGATTGCTAATTTTTTTCCTCTAAGTCAGTACTACTTAGTTTCTGATTTTTTTCCTTGTGTTCAATAAAAATATAATAGATAAAACAGATAAGTTCAAATATTAGAGATCAAATTGGAAAATTTGAAGCCACTGTAAACTATTTCCTCTACCTTTTGTAGAGTGCAGAATAGAAGTTTAAGGATGTATGAAGTACATGCAGGATTTTTGGCTCTTCTGTAAAAATATAACGTCATATTTGGATTAAAATTTTCTAAAATGTAGCTTATTTGGGAAACTAGAGCATATCTGATTTGGTATAATTAAAATTAAGATTTACTCGTTTTTGTTTTCAGTGGAGTGGCAGGCAGCTGAGAGTTATTGTTATACTTTGTTTTTGTAAAGTTTGTTCCAAGCTTTGAATAATTTACTCAGAGTAAACTAATGTTAGTCTGTTTGGGAGTAGTTCTAATTACCTAAATTGTTTGACATCAGTTATTTGAAATTTAAAATTTATTTTTATAAGAATTGGTTATAATAGGTAGTCACATTACACAGTTTCTCTTTGTACCTTACCTCTATCATAATGCTTTCCGATCTTCAACATGAAGTGCTATAAATTCTTATTTTGAATTTCCTTAGGTGCCCCTCAGAACCGAGAGTTTCATGAAGCTAGAAGATTCTAGTATCAGTGATGTTAATTTTCAACAATGCTGTAATTCTTTAGGAGAAAGTGATTTCTTTGAGTCTGTAAGGACTTTGGTTTCTTGAGATTTTTGTGAAGATTGAATGAGACGATGTGGGGATGTGGTTCGAGGCATGATGTAGCTGCTTAGTAAAATAATGATGGGTATAAGTGCATTTTGAACTGTGTGCCACTAAGATTTTAGCCCTTTGCATCTAGGCTATCAGAGAAGCCCCTAGTATGTCCAGAGAGCCAAACTATCCTTCCCAACATTGACAATTCATGGTTAGTAGGATTCTAGCCCTTAAATATTACTAAGGGCTCAACTAAAGCATTCACTACCATTTTATGATAGAAGCTTTTAAGTTGTGGCTGTTTTGGGATACCAGGTCTCAACTGTCTGTGCTTAATTATGCTCATGGATGACCATCTCTTATTCTTGGGTGATCATCTGTGTTGTGATTTCTGTGTCTCATAGCCACTCTGGTCTGCTACCTGAAACTAGAATTTTTAGACAAACTTTATTTTTAAGGTTTTTATTGAAGTATAGTTGATTTACAATGTGTTAATTTCAGGTGTACAGCAAAGTGAATGAGCTATACATATACATATATATATATCTCCACTCTTTTTTTAGTTTTTTAAGTCCATTGAGCAGAGTTCCCTGTGCTGTTCAGTAGATTTTTATTTCAATAATTCTATTTATTTATTTTTGGTTGTGCTCAGTCTTTATTGCTGTGCAGGCTTTTTTCTCTAGTTGCAGCCAGTGGGGTCTTGTCTCTAGTTATGATGTGTGGGCTTCTCGTTGTGTTGGCTTCAATAGTGGAGCCATATAGGCTTAGTTGTGACTCGTGGGCCTTAGGGTGTGCAGGCTTCAGTAGTTGGCAGTTCCTGGGCTCTACAGCACAGGCGCAGTATTTGTGACAACATAGATTGAGTTGCTCCACGGCATGTGAGATCTTCTTGGACCAGGGATTGAACCCACGTCTTCTGCATTGGTAGGTGGATTCTTTACCTCTTAAGTCAACAGGGAATCCCTGTAACAGTTTTTATATTGGACTATTCAGTGGATATATCACTAGTTCTACTTTGTTTTTTACTTATTCATTTTTTAAAGCCATTTTGTATTGGGGTATATATAGTTGATTAATGGATGGAAGTTTGGGGGAGAATGGATACGTGTGTGTGTGTGGCTGAATCCCTCTGCTGTGTGCCTAAATCTGTTACAGTATTTTTACTTTTTTATTTTTTACATTTTGCTGCGCTGGGTCTTCATTGTGGTGCATGGGACTTCTCTTGTTGTGAATCATGGACTCTATAGAGTGTGCGTGTTCACTGATTGCAGCACACAGACTTCTTTATTTGCAGTGTGCAGGTTTGGTTGCCCTGTGGCATGTGGGATTTTAGTTCCCCAACCAGGGATTGAACCCGCATCCCCTGCATTGGAAGACAGATTCTTAACTGCTGGACCACCAGGGAAGTCCCATGTCAGAGGTTTTAAAGTTACCCAATTATTATTTTAGGATTAGTCCCCTTCCTTTGTTTTTTGGCTATTTAGATTTCATTTTTGTGCAGTTCTTATTTCAGTCTATTGACTGGTTTTCAGTTGGGTTGTATTTTACTGGTTGGCAGGCTTTCTGTATAAAATCTGGGTTTCAGGGTCTCTGTTGGTTTTTGGTATTGTAGATATTTTCACTCTGTTGCTTAACATTTTACTCTGTTAATGATAGTTTAATTTATTGTGGCTTTTTTATGGCTAAATTTTTTTGTGTCCTGTCTGGGAAATCTTTTCCAGTTGAACTAGTATTTCACTGATTTACCTTTTTAATGCTGTTTAATTGCATGGTAGGGCTTACTATGTGGCTCAGTGGTATAGAATCTGCCTGCCAGACAGGAGATATGGACTCAGTTTGTTTCAGGATCTTCCCCTGGAGAAGGGTATGGCAACCCACTCCAGTATTCTTGTTTGGAAAATCCCATGGAAAGAGGACCCTGGTGGGTGGCAGTCCTTGGGGTTGCAAAAGAGTCAGACATGACTTAGTGGCTAAATAACAACAACTCCATGGTTCTGTTTACTTTGTGTGTGGAGTGCATGCTTTAAAAGATTTAAACCTCTTGAAATATGTTGACATGCTTTATGGCCCAGTATTATTATTGTTGTTTAATTGCTGAAAAGTGAAAGTGAAATTGCTCAGTTGTGTCCGACTCTTTGTGACCCCATGGACTGTAACCTACCAGTCTCCTCAGTCAATGGCATCCCACTCCAGTACTCTTGTCTGGAAAAGTCCCATGGACGGAGGAGCCTGGTAGGCTGCAGTCCATGGGGTCGCTAAGAGTCGGGCACGACTGAAGCGACTTAGCAGTAGCAACTTAGTAGCAAGTTCCTCTGTCCATAGCATTTCCCAGGCAAGAATATTGGAGTGAGTGGCAATTTCCTTCTCCAGGGAATCTTCCTGACCCAGGGATTGAACCTGTGTCTCCTGTATTGGCAGAGGATTCTTTACCTCTGAGCCACCGGGGAGGCCAGTAGCCCAGTATGTAAGTTTGTAAATGTACTAGAAAAGAACACTTATTCTGTGGTTGTTGGATACAGTGTTTTATATATGCCAGTTGAGTCATCAGTTAATTAAGTTGTTCAGATCTTTTTTTTCTTTTTGTCTGTTTTATTCTATCAGTTACTGAGGTAAATGTGCTATAAAATATGTTTCTGTACTTTTGGATTAGTTTAATTTTCTCTGTAGTTCTATTTTATTTTTGCTTTATGTATTTTGAAGCTGTATTATGATATACATGTACATTTAAAGTTTTCTTGTGAATTGAACACTTTCTAATGTTGAAATGTCCTAGTAGCTTTTGTATTGTATTAAAGTTTGCTTTGTTCTGGGAACTATTCAGTGTCCTGTGATAGACCATAATAGAAAAGAATTTGAAAAAGAATGTGTGTATATATTTATATATTTACACACAATATGTATAATTGAGTCTCTGCTGAACAGCAGTAATTAACACAACATTGTAAATCAACTACACTTCAATTGTAAAAATAAAATTGTCAAGTCTCATTAACTTTATTTGGTTAGTTTTTGCATAGCCTATCTTTACCCATTCTTTTTTTTTTCTTCCCTTAGTAATTTATGTGTATCTTTTTTTAAGCAACATGAAATTGGGTTTTTAGATACAGTCTGGCAATTTTGTCTTTGTCACATGTTGTCTGTTATGTAATTATTGATACATTTGCTTTACATTTCCCGTTTTACCATTGATTTCTGTTTTTCCTGTCTCTTCGATGTTGCTTTTTTCTCTTTTGATTTGTCTTATTCCAGCTATTCGCCCTCCCCCTTTTCCAGTTGCCCCTTTTATTAGGTTGGTAGATGTATGCTGTTTATGTTGTTTAGTAGTTGTCCCAGAGAATACCATATGCATCTTATAAAATGTCTAAATCAGTAAGTACTTGCACTTCTTTGCTGTTATTACAAGAACCTGAGAACAATTGAGCACTGTTTATATCTGCCTGCAGACTATATTTGAACCCTCCTCCTTCCTTCCTCCTTTGTCCTCTTCTTTTCCTCCTTCTAACACAAGACATTGTTAATACTTTATAAAGTCAGTTTTTATTTTGATTTATTCTTTCCATTGTTTTATTCCTTCACTTAGGAGAGGTTCATTTTTGTCTGTCTGAGGAACTCATTAACATTTCCTGTAGTCTTTATATGCTGGGTAACAAATTCTCTGTTTTTGTGTGTCAGAAAATGTCTATTTTGATTTCATTTTGGGGGAATTTGCACTGGATATGAAATTTTAGATTGCCAGTTACTCTTCCCGCTTTAAAATTTTTCTGAATTTTAAAATCATGGGTAACTTTATTCTTCACTTAAAAATAAATGAAAAAAAAATCATGGGTAATTTTAAATACTTAAAGAAGTAGAGATAATAGTAAGTTGACTCCCCATGAATCCTTCACCCAGATTTGACAGTTAATCTTAGAGCCAGCCTTGTTTTAGGTGTACTTAACCTCAAGGCTCCTCTCAGTTCCATTACCTGACTCATCTCTCACGGCCTTGAATATTTTAGCATGTATCTCTAAAAGATAAGGACCCTCTTTTAAAAAACAGAGTACATTATCCTGCCTTACCAATTAATACTGGCTAAATTGCATCAATCCAGAATTTCCCCATTGTCTCAAAATGACTTTTTAAGTGTAATGATAGCATGAATTTACTATATATTTTTGCCTTTTTAAAAAAAGACTTTTTAGAGCAGTTTCAGGTTTATAGTAACTTGAGCAGGAAATATGGAGTTCCCATACTCCATGGGGCTCCCCCCACACACACACACACACTTGAATCTCCCCATCAATATCCCACCCTGGGATGGTACATTTGGTATAATTGACGGACCTACATTGACGCATCCTTATCATTCAAAATTCTTAGTTTAAGACTCACTCTTGGTGTTTTGACAAGTGTATATAGTGTATATGCTCTGCCTCTACCCTAACTCCTGGCAACCACTGATCCATTTACTGTCTCCATAGTTTTCTCCTTTCCAGAATATTGTCTAGTTGGAATTATACAGTATGTAGCCTTTTAGATTGGCTTATTTGACTTAGTATGCATTTAAGGTTCCTCCATGGTTCTTTTGATGGTTTTATGGCTTATTTCTTTCTATTGCTAAATAATATCCCTTTGTCTGGGTGTACCATGGTTTATTTATTCACCTGTGGAACAATTTCTTGGTTGCTTCCAAGCTTTGACATTAATGAATAAAGCTGTCATATACACCTGTGAGCAGGTTTTGTTTGTCCATAAGTTCTCAACTCCTTTGGGTAAATACCAGGGAGAGGGTCCTTGTTGGACCAAATGGTAAGACTTATGTTTAGTTTTGTAAGAAATTGCTAAACTCTTCCCAAGTGGCTATACCGTTTTGTATTCCCATCAGCAATGAATGAGAGTTCTTGTTTCATTTCCTTGCCAGTATTTGATGATATTTCTGTTTTAGTTTGGCCATCCTAATAGTTATATAGTGCTCTCTTCTTGTTTTAATTGGCAGTTTCCTAATGGCCTATGATACAAATATACTTCTTTGCCATCTGTGTATCTTCTTTGGTGAGATATCTGTTAAAATTTTTGCCTGGTTTTTAAATTGTGTTCAGTTTGTTTTTTTTTTTTAAACCTTTATTTATTTATTTTTGTCTGCACTGGGCCTTTGTTGCTGTGCATGGGCTTTCTCTAGTTGAGTTGAGCTTGGGCTACTTGTCAGTTGTGGTGCATAGGCTTCTTGTAGTGACTTCTCTTGTGGATAACAGGCTGTAGGTGCACGGGCTTCAGTTGTTGTGGTGCCTAGCCTCAGTAGTTGCGGCCCACAGGCTCTAGATGCTGGTCTCGGTAGTTGTGGCACACAAGCTCAGCTGTCCCTTGACATGTGGGATCCTCCCAGATCAGGGATCAAACCTGTGAACCCCACATTGACAGACTCTCAACCTCTGGATCACCAGAGAATTACTTTAAATAACAGTCCTTTATCAGATGATCATTTCTAAGTGTTTTCTCCCAGTCTGGCTTTTCCCATTCCCTTGCAAAACATTTCTGTTTCAAGTGAGATGCAAATAAAGCTCATATGTTGCAAGTAACTGATCAGTGTCCTATTTTTTCCTCTTTTGTACTAATTATGCATTTGTTTTTCCTGCCATGTTGCATTGGCAGGAGGTTTCAATATGATGTTGAATAGAGAGCAGACAACCCCCTTTTTTTCCTTTAAAGTTTGTTTTTATTGTGGTAAAAGTCACATGATGTAAAACATAGCATTTTAACCATGTTTAATGGTACAGTTCAGTGGCACTAAGTACATTCACATTGTTGGACAACTGTCACCATCATCCATCCCCCCAGTTTTTCACCTTCCTAAACTGAAACTCTGTCTCCATTAAGCTTTTAACTCCCCATTGCCCCTCCATGCTTCCCGGCCCCTGGCATCTAGCAGTTAATTCTCTGACTCTGATAATTTGTCTGTTCTAGGTATCTTGTATAAGTGGAATCAATTATTTGGAGAGCAGACATCCTTGCTTTGTTACTGGGCTTAGAGGGAAAACGTTCAATTGGTCACCATTATTACTCCAAAGAGTAGATATTTTGTAGATGTACTTTATCAGGTCTAAGTAGTTTCCTTTTATTCCTGATTTCCTGGGAATTTTCTTAGAAATGAATGCTTTCTAATGCTTTTTTGTTATTGATTGTTAAGATGGTGTGGATTTTCTTTTCCTTTTATCAATATGGTGAATTATATTGGTTTTTCAAATGTTGAAATTTCTAGGGTAAACCTCACTTGGTCATTAAGAATTATTCTTGTTCTATATTGCTGGATTTAACTTGGTGGTATATTATGGAGCATTTCTGTCTGTATTCATGAGGAATATTGGTCTGTGGTTTTTCTTTTCTAGTTTTGGTTATCAGGGTAATATTGCCCTCATGAAATTAATTGAAATTGTTTCCTTTTCTATTTTCAGAAGAGAGTGTGTGAGTTCTAGTAGCTTGAATCTTTGAAGATACCGGTCCATCCAAGTTATCAAACACCTTGCATGGAGAGTTTTTCTTGAGCTTTTCTGGTGGCTCAGTCATAAAGAATCTGCCTGCCTGTGCAGGAGACTTGGGTTCCATCCCTGGATCGGGAAGATCCCTTGGAGAAGGAAATGGTTCATGGTATCGTAAAAGAGTTGGACATGATTTAGCAGCTAAACAACAACAATAAGGAATAAGGAATTTTCCTTATTATCCTTTTAATTGTGAGGTCTGTAGTCATTTCCTTTTCTTATTCCTGATATTGCTAATTTATATCTTCTGGCTTTTTTTTGGCCTTTGTATCTAGATTCTAATCAATTTTACTGATATTTTGAGAGATGTTTTTCTTATTTTTCTGTTTTTGATTTCTGCTATTTTTTGGGGGGGGGTTCATTTGTTGTTTTTCTGTTTTCTAAAGGTTGAAACTTGAGGCTGCTCATTTGTGACCTTTCTTAAATTTATGTCTTTAACGCTATAAATTTTTCTAGGTCTTGCTGTAGCTGCATCTTACAAATTTTGACATTGTAGCTTCATTTTTGTTCAGTTGAAAATATTTTTTTAATTGTTCTTCAAGACTTTCTTAATTGTTCTTCAAGACTTTCTTTTTGACCCTGACTTATTTGGAAGTGTTTTGTTTAATGTGAAAACGGTTCAGGTATCTCTCTGTTACCGATTTCTACTGTTATTCCATTAGTGTCAGAGAATGTACTTACATGGTTTCAAACTTACAATTAGTAACATTTCCAAGGTTTGTTTTAAGACCCAGTTTATGATTTTATCTTGGTTGAGTGTCCCATGTTTACTTAAAGGTTTCATTTTCATCTGTAGGTTCCTTTCTGCTTTTTCCTGTTAGCAAGTTATTTGTTAAGGACACCTTTTTTGTTGTTGATTTTAGTGACTGTTTCCTTTTAATGTCACTTACTATGTTCATTAATCGCCTGCAAATTTGGGGGAAATTTATTAGACCTAGAGCACTGTCCATCAGAACCATCTGATCACCTGGGAAGCTTGTTAAACATAGATTAAAAAAAAAAACAACAACAAAAACCCATAGCTTGCTGGGCTTCGTCCCCAGAGTTTCTGATTTGACTGGGTCCTGAGAATTTGCATTTCTATCAAATTAACCTGATAATGGTGAAAGTTGCTCATCTGGGGGACAGCACTTTGAGAAGTACAGCTCTAGAACAGTTGCTCAATCTCGTTATTGTTGACATTTGGGGTTTTAAAATCCTTTGTTGAGGCTGAGCTGTGTGTTGTAGGTTATTTAGCATTTTCCATCTCTACCCACTAGTGGTCCTTAACCCATGTTGTGACAACCAAAAATGTCCTCAAATATTGCCAGATGCTCCCCAGGGCAGATAGAGACCTCCACTCACTTTGGGAACCACTGCCTTGGATAACTATCTAGTGAAAACCCTTAAGTCCTTATCTCTAAGTTCTTTTGTTTTAGCCTAGTTAGATTTTCCTTGGAAACATTGTATATTATTATCTTTATGCTTGGATGTTTAAAGTCCAGATGCCAGTATTCCCTTTGATAGCTGTGAGGGGAATGGGGAAAGGCTAAGCATCTAGTATGTCTCTGTTGACTTAATCTTCTTGTTTTAGTGTTGTACTCCTGTTCTCGGTGTGTCTAGTATGTTCTTTAGTCTAGAGACCCTGTTCCCCTTCCAGAGGAAAAAAAATCCTTCCTTCTTTTTGTTGGGTTTGGGGAGGGACGATTGCTTGCTTAGCATGCAGTGAAGATATGTCTGCTTTGTCTTTCAAATCCTCTATTTTAGTCCTTCAGCATCTGTCACCTTATACCCTGTTCTCAGCCCCTGGTGGTACCATATTGAGTCTTCTAGGAATTCTGTAGATTGTGGGGATAGATTATGGGGATTGTATTAGCTTGGTTTTCTGTATTGCCAGTTGAGGATTCAGTTCTCCTGGGTCCATTGGATGTTTAGGATCAAAACTTTGTTCTAGTTAAAACCAAAAGGTCTCTATTTCTTCTATTTTATGAGTTGCTGCCTTGAAATGTTTCTTCCTCCAGATCGTATTCTGATTAAGAGACATATCTAGAATATATAAAGAATTTTTATAGCTCAGTAATAGAAAGGCAAATAACCCAATTAAAAAATGGGCAAAGGATGTGAATAAAGTTCTCCAAAGATATAAATATAAGCACATGAAAAGATGCTCAATGTCATTAGTTGTCAGGGGAATGCAAATAAAAACTACAGCACATCTACTAGGGTGGCTATTGAAAACAAATTAGGTAATAAATATTGGTGACAGTGTGGAGAGATTAGAACCTTATACACTGCTGGTAGGATTGTACAATTGTAATAGCCATTAAATACTTAGGATCACAGTCTGATGGTTCCTCAAGTGATGAAGAATTAACAGTAATTTAATTCTGCACCTGAGTATATACCCAAGAGAAATGCAATTATATGTCCACAGAAAAACTTGTACATAAACGCTTGTTGTTGTTTAGTCACTATGTCATGTCTGACTCTTTCAGGACCCCATGGACTGTATGTAGCCTGCCAGCCTTCTCTGTCCATGAGATTTCCCAGGCAAGAATATTGGAGTGGATTGCTGTTTTCTTTCTCCAGGGGATCTTCCCCGCTCAGTTTATAGCAACATTATTCATAATAGCCCAAAGGTGGAAACAGCCCAAGTGTCCATCAATTGATGGATAAACAAAATGTTGTATATTCATACAATAGAATGTTTAGCCATAAAAAGAGATGAAGTATTGATACATACCACAACATGAATGCACCTTTCAAATGTGTTAAGTGAAATCGCCAAGTGCTAACCACTGGACCGCCAGGGAACTCCCCAATTAGTGGTTTCTTATGGTTTGGAGTGATGAGGGGATAGGGAGGTCATAACTAAAAGGTATTGGTTTCTTTTTGAGAACATGAAAATCTCAAAATTGACCATGGTGATGGTTGAATGAAATCTGTGAATATACTAAAAAGCCATTGTACACCAGAAATGGGTGACTGAAGTGACTTAGCACAGAGTATAGTTAATCTGAGTTCATTTGCCCAGTCGTGTCTGGCTCTTTGTGACCCCATGAACCATAGCATGCTAGGCCTCCCTGTCCATCACCAACTCCTGGAGTCCACCCAAACCCATGTCCATTGAGTCGGTGATGCCATCCAACCATCTCATCCTCTGTTGTCCCCTTCTCCTCCTGTCTTCAGTCTTTCCCAGCATCAAGGTCTTTTCAGATGAGTCAGCTCTTCGCATGAAGTGGCCAAAGTATTGCAGTTTCAGCTTCAACATCAGTCCTTCCTTTAGGATGGACTGATCTCCTTTAGGATGGACTGGTTGGATCTCCTTGCAGTCCAAGGTACTCTCAAGAGTCTTCTCCCACACCACAGTTCAAAAGCATCAATTCCTCTGCACTCAGCTTTCTTTATAGTCCAACTCTCACATCCATATATAACTACTGGAAAAACCATAGCCTTGACTAGATGGACCTTTGTTGGCAAAGTAATGTCTCTGCTTTTTAATATGCTGTCTAGATTGGTCATAACTTTCCTTCCAAGGAGTAAGTGTCTTTTAATTTCATGGCTGCAATCATCATCTGCAGTGATTTTGGAGCCCAGAAAAATAAAATCAGTCACTGTTTCCCCATCTGTTTGCCATGAAGTGATGTGACTGGATGCCATGAATTTAGTTTTCTGAATGTTGACCTTTACGCCAACTTTTTCACTCTCCTCTTTCACTTTCATCAAGAGGCTCTTTAGTTCTTCTTTACTTTCTGCCATAAGGGTGGTGTCATCTGCATATCTGAGGTTATTGATATTTCTCTCAGCAATCTTGATTCCAGCTTGTGCTTCCTCTAGCCCAGTGTTTCTCATGATGTATTCTGCATGTAAGTTAAATAAGCAGGGTGATAATATACAGCCTTGACATACTCCTTTTGCTCTTTGGAACCAGTCTGTTGTTCCATGTCCAGTTCTAACTGTTGCTTCCTGACCTGCATACAGATTTCTCAAGAGGCAGGTTAGGTGGTCTGGTATTCCCATTTCTTTCAGAATTTTCCACAGTTGATTGTGATCCACACAGTCAAAGGCTTTGGCATCATCAGTAAAACAGAAATAGATGTTTTTCTGGAACTCTCTTGCTTTTTCGATGATCAGCGGATGTTGGCAGTTTGATCTCTGGTTCCTCTACTTTTTCTAAAACCAGCTTGAAGGTCTAGAAGTTCATAGTTCTTTTATTGCTGAAGCCTGGATTGGAGAATTTTAAACATCACTTTACTAGCGTGTGAGATGAGTGCAGTTGTGCGGTAATTTGAGCATTCTTTGGAATTGCCTTTCTTTGGGATTGGAATGAAACTGACCTTTTCCAGTCCTGTGGCCACTGCTGAGTTTTCCAAATTTGTTGGCATATTGAGTGCAGCACTTTCACAGCGTCATCTTTCAGGATTTGAAGTAATGGAATTCCATCACCTCCACTAGCTTTGTTCTTAGTGAGGCTTTCTAAGGCCCACTTGACTTCACATTCCAGGGTGTCTGGCTCTAGGTGAGTGATTACACCATTGTGATTATCTGGGTCGTGAAGATCTTTTTTGTACAATTCTTCTGTATATTCTTGCCACCTCTTTTTTAATATTTTCTGCATCTTTTATTTAGGTCTCTACCATTTCTGTCCTTTATCGAGCCCATCTTTGCATGAAATGTTCCCTTGGTAGCTCTGATTTTCTTGGAGAGATCTCTAGTCTTTCCCATTCTATTGTTTTCCTCTATTTCTTTGCATTGATTGCTAAGGAAGGCTTTCTTGTCTCTCCTTGCTATTCTTTGGAACTCTGCATTCAAATGGGTATATCTTTTCTTTTCTCTTTTGCTTTTAATCTGAGTAGATTGGTTCTTAAAATCAGACCTAGATTTCAAGCTTGAAAAAGAAAAGTGAAAGTGAAGTTGCTCAGTCGTATCTGACTCTTTCTGACCCCATGGACTGTAGCCTGCTAGGCTTCTCCATCCATGGGATTCTCCAGGAAAGGATACTGGAGTGGGTTGCCCATTCCTTCTCCAGGGGATCTTTGCAACACAGGGATCGAACCCGGGTGTCTGCACTGTAGGCAGACTCTTTACCATCTGAGCCACCAGGGGCTCCAGTTTCAAGCTTAACTTGACAGTTGATTAGCTGTCACTGTGAGAGGAGCATATTGAACCCCCCTCTGTTTCTATATCTGAAATAGGATTAAAAGTCATCTTCAGTTACTGAGGTTTAAAGAGCTGGCCTTGTAGCAGCTACTGTTTATTAAACCACCTTAGATACCTGATGCTTGAATTTTACATACATTCTCATTCGGTTCTTGTAAAACTATGTGCTAGGCATATTACCTTATTATTATTTGTAACAGCTGCCAAAGAGAGAAATGAAATGCTTAATAATATGAGAATGGTTAATTCATGATTGGACTTAATCTTTTTATATAGACTATTGTGCTAATGGTGCTTTAGCAAACATTTTCCTATTTTAAAATTGCTTATCTTATATAAAAGGGTTATATATCATATATTTTCAAAGGAAGGATAGTTCAGATGGTACAGGTCTGAAATATTTACTCAGTATAATTTCACATTATATTTATGATTTTTAAATAACAGTTACATTGAGTGTTATAACTTGGTTATGGAAAATTTCATTTATACACAAAGGTAGAATGTGATGAATTTTGGTTCACCTCTCTTTGACAGTGATTGACATATGATCTATCTTGCTTTATGTTTGTATTCCTCTACATCTCCCCTCCTACCCCTGGAAGAAAATGTTAGATAATATTTAATGTGTCTTTCCACTTATTGTGACAACCCGAAATACCCCTTATATTTCCAAAACATGGCCTTGATGATAATGTTATTGTCTATTGAGACCCATTTCTGTAGGGCATTGTAGTATGATGGGATTCTTTGAATTTCTTTACCCACCCTGAGATTTTCTGACTTCAGCAGTGGAATAAAACCTAAGTGCATAGGTGATTTTGGTGAAAGTGTGAGAAACTTACCTAGCATAGAATAAGTAAACTTTTCTTATTTTGGTTTGGCCAGAAAGTTTGTTCTGGCTTTTCTGCAAGATATTATGGAAAAACTCAAATGAACTCAAAAGTCCAGTAGTATGACACACTCTCCTGTTGTATGTTTCTGCATTTTATTCCCCTCCCTGGGAAGCCTTTTTTGAGGTTTTCTTGGCTTCTTCCTAATTACGTTTTACGAAAACTTTCTCTAACTATCCTTTGTGTTTCCTCTGTACTTTGTGGTTTACTTGACTGCTCGCCTTTCGGGAGGAATTTTTACTTTCTGTTTCTGCATCATGTGTGTGTTCTCGTGTTCAGTTGCTCACTTGTGTCTGACTCTTTGTGACCCTGTTGATTGTAGCCCACCAGGCTCCTCTGTCAATGAGATTTCCCAGCAAGAATACTGGAGTGGGTTGCCATTTCCTTCTCCAGGGATTTTTGCGGACCAAGACTCGAACACACATCTCCTGCATTGGCAGGTGTACTTTTTACCACTGAGCTATAGGGCAAGCCTGTATCTGCATGATACTGCTTGTTAATAGATGTTGAATGAAAGAGGTGGGGAATGAAGTCAGTATAAGTGAGTGAGTGAAGTCGCTCAGTAGTGTCCGACTCTTTGCGACCTCATGGACTGTAGCCTGTCAGGCTCCTCCATCCATGGGATTTTCCAGGCAAGAGTGCTGGAGTGGATTGCCATTTCCTTCTCCGGGGTATCTTCCTGACCTAGGAATCGAACCCAGGTCTCCCGCATTGCAGGCAGACGCTTTACCGTCTGAGCCACCAGGGAAGACTCCAAAGTCAGTATAATAGGCCAGTAATCAGGCCAATAATGAGGTTGGCTTTCTCAATATTCAAGTAGAAAGGAACAGAATTTGAGATGGAAATCTGAGGAAAGGAATATTGTAAACTTGGTAAGAGCTAGGTGTAGCTTGAACTACATTTAGTACCATTGATGTAAAATTGAATAAGGCTGTGACAAAGAAGTGGTTTATTAGGCCTTGAATATAGGATATATGCATCTGTAATAAAACATTTGCATTAGAGATGGGTGAAATGGTAATACTCATTTCCCACTAAGATCAAGATACAGACACAGAAAGGATATGTCTTCATATTGTTTGAGTTATTGTAGTATCTGTAATTGGGGGCTTTTTGAAGTACTTCTTCTAGAAACTAGACTAGCTGATGCTATGTAAACATCTATAATACATATTTATTTTATTCTTACTTAGTTCAAGGAAGAAATCTCTAAACGTTTCAAATCACATACCGACCAACTTGTGTTGATATTTGCTGGAAAAATTTTAAAAGATCAAGATACTTTGAGTCAGCATGGAATTCACGATGGACTTACTGTTCACCTTGTCATCAAAACACAAAACAGGTAAGTTTTTAGAAACATGTTAGCTGTAAACCATGAATAAATGTTTATAATTCCCTTTTAAAAATAACTAGTCTTGCCGTTAAATGATTGCTGTCATTAATGTGTAAATAGATTAAAATTCATTGATTTACTGCTGTTGATAACCAGATGTTTTTAAAAAAGCCAGTATGATTCAGTAATGCTAATACTTAAACAGTTGAATATTTTAACATGTTCATCATCATCATTATATTACTTGAATTACAGAATAAGCAAATTAATGTTTTGAGCTATGTTTTTTGGTCTCAGATTTTTGGACAAAGCTTAGAGATGTGACTCATCTTCTTTGCAAACCACAAATTAGTAACCATATTTCATTAAATCTAAGGCACTATTCAGTTCTTTAGAGTTACTTTTATTTGTGTACCAATAAGAAAAAATAGCACCCATTAAATTGGTATATTTTCTTTTCATTTAGAATTATTTTCTACTTAGTGAAAGAGCTCCTAGAGCTTCCTTAGACTTACTTGGATATGGTATTTTATCATCATTCAGATTAAGTGAGATTCAGAACTCTTAACTAGTGTCAGACGGAAAGGGTTTCTAATAAACTCTCCTTATCTTTTTGCTTGATATTAAATAATAATGAGTTATTATTTGTATTGATTTTGCAGTCTTCTTTGGTCAAGTCTCTTCTTTTACTTTCAACATTTTTAGTTCTGAGTAAAACTGCTCCCCAGTCCTTAAGAACTTAGGAGATAGATCAAAAATTGCTTATATAATCAGGATTTGTGATTGTGATCAGTCATTAATTCTTTTCTGTGAGGTGATCTCCCTCTCTTACACAATCAATCAATATGATTGAAATGTTTATGACATTTTTTATGTTTATGAATTTTTTATGAAATATTTACAAGTGTACTTGAGGTGGAGAAGGCAGTGGCAACCCACTCCAGTACTCTTGCCTGGCAAATCCCATGGACAGAGGAGCCTGGTGGGCTGCAGTCCATGGGGTCGCTAAGAGTCTGACACAACTGAGTGACTTCACTTTCACTTTTCACTTTCATGCATTGGAGAAGGAAATGGCAACCCACTCCAGTGTTCTTGCCTGGAGAATCCCAGGGATAGGGAGCCTGGTGGGCTGCCATCTATGGGGTCGCAGAGAGTCGGACACGACTGAAGTGACTTAGCAGCAGCCGCAGTATTTGAGGGGCAATTGAAGTATAGTTTGGATTTCATGGGATTTTACTATATTTGTTTATATTCTTGTTCCTTGTGCTTAATTATCTCAGCATATATACTTTATGATAATTTGAGTTGGTTTAAAATCTTTATTCGTACCTATTGGAATTTCAGAGCTCCTTTTGAAAATAATTTGCTCAAATGTTTATATTATGGTGTAAATTATTTTTCATAGGCCTCAGGATCATTCAGCTCAACAAACAAATGCCAGTGGAACCAGTGCCACCACATCATCCGCTCCTAGTAGTAACTCCACATCTGGTTCTGCCACTAGCAACCCTTTTGGTTTAGGTAAGTATTTTTAGTCATTTTGCATAAGGATAAAAATAAACAAATTTCCTTTTTCCCAGGATAGTTTTAAGTAAGATGAAGTTAAACATTAAGTCACTTTAGCAATGACAAAAACTTGTCTAGGTTATTTCTATAATTGTAGTTATTAAGAGGATATTTGAGGATACAGATGTGCTTGCTTAGGTTACATTTATATATAATAAGTGATCAGTAAGTGGCACGTTTCTTTTTAATAATGAAAGAGATGTACTGTATGTGTACCTAATTTGACCACCACATAATTGACTCTGGAAAAGAACCCCTTGAACACAGTTTTCTCCTTTGTAAAATGAAAGGATCAGATTGCATTAGTGATTTTCTAACTGTTCTAAACTCACACAGAAAGGCCTGATGCAAGCCCGGTGGTTAAGGATCTTGTGCATCAGCCAAAACTACTTTTCTTATATTAGTTTTTATACTGGGGTTCTTAGGAAGGTTTAGTTGGGGAATGGAGTGATCTGAAGCTAACAGAAGTTGAACAAGATAGATAAATGGCTTAGTGCTTCTTTTAGTTCCTAAGTTGTATGACAAGTATAATACCTTGAAATGACATTTTATCTCATTATTGACTGGGGGACTTTTGGCAAAAACTAACACCTGTGACCAGCAATTTTTATTTTGGGTAGCCAAAACTTAGTTCTGTTATTTTACTAATACTTTGCAGTTTATTGCATTGAGTAGTTACACCTGACATACCTGTGAAGTCTTTTCTAGCACCGTGAGTTTTATTTTCACTTTCTGTATCAGAATCAGTCACTAAAGTTTTCTTTTTGTTGGTCTAATATTCACATCATCTGAATCAGAACTGTATTCTAACGAACTGTCATCTTCTGAGACGGTAGCATGTATATCACTTGGACATTCAGAGAAAGTATTTGTGTAAAATTCAGCTATTAATTCTTCACTCAGAATTTCACGATGTGTCATTAAAAATTTTACAATAATAAATGTGAGTTTATAACATACACAAGGTTGGAACAAAAACCTGACAGAGCAAAATGTGAATAATGATATCATAAGTTGTGTAATGAATCCTTACACAGTTTTCATGTATCGAGGCTCATATTTTCTTTCACTTCCAGAAAAAGTTTTTTAGTAATTTATTGATACCAGTTATGTTGGAAACAACATTTAGGGCATGGCATTGAATCACATTCTCTCTCTCTCTCCCTCTCTCTTTTTTTCTAATGTTTGATTTAAACACATCTTGGGCTAAATTTGAGGCAGATGAGTTTTAGATGGAAAATTGATTAACATGAATAATCTGGAAAGATTAGGATGAAATTATTTAGTGTATTATTGAGGTAAATCTCTTCCCTCAATTTTTTTTAAAATATTATTTATTTGGCTGTGCTGGGTCTTAGATGTGGCATGTTAACTGGTAGTTGGGGCATGTGGGATCTAGTTCCCTGACCAGGGAGTGAACCTGGGGCCCCTGCATTGGAAGCATGGAGTTTTAACCACTGGACCACTAGGGAAGTCCCTCTTCTCTCATTTTATAGGCAAAGAAATTAAAACCCACGGAAGCTTTTAGTTAATTTGTCCCTTTGCTGCTTATTTCATTTGCATCCCCTCCTATCTTAGTTACTTTTCCGCATCAGTTATTCAGTTTACCCTGTATATTTGGCCTTTTTTTTGCTGTGTGTTTTCCTTAAGGTCTGTCCCATGTTTAAACGAAGAAGGCAATGGCACCCCACACCAATACTCTTGCCTGGAAAATCCCATGGGTGGAGGAGCCTGGTAGGCTGCAGTCCATGGGGTCGCTAAGAGTCAGACATGACTGAGTGACTTCACTTTCACTTTTCACTTTCATGCATTGGAGAAGGAAATGGCAACCCACTCCAGTGTTCTTGCCTGGAGAATCCCAGGGATAGAGGAGCCTGGTGGGCTGCCATCTATGGGGTCGCACAGAGTCGGACATAATTGAAGCGACTTTGCAGCAGTAGCAGCAGCATCTGCAGCATGTTTAAAAGCAACAGAATCCCACTACCACCTTTCTTTTTCTTTCTCAGCTATTTTTGGAAAAGATACATTCTGTTTTCTGTCTGTATTTCTCTTTCACTTAAGTTTGCTGTGCTCTATTTCTTGCCCCCATCAGTTCCCTTGATAAAGTCACCATTGACCTCTTAGCTTGCCAAATTTAATGGACACTTTTTCAGATTTTTAGATACTTACATTGAAAGTGTTTTAAAATCTAAATTGCTGTCTTCTAATGCTTATCAGTCTTTCTTTGAAATTTCTTTTCTTTAATTCTTGATATGCTTTTTCCCTGGTTAATTTTCTGACCAGTTTTTTCCTCTCTCATTTGTGGGTCTCTTCTTCCTATTCCTTTTATTAGTATTGTTCCGCCAAGTTCTGCCTTCTCTTTCTTCTGTTCTTTTATTCTGTTTTCCCCATTGACAATATCCTAACTGTAAATTGTTGACTCTAGAATCTTTACCTAAACCCACATCAATTCTGAACTCCATGCCTTGTATTCAGCTCTCTTTGATATTACCTGATGTTACTCTTAAGTACTTTAGCCTGTATGTTCCTTCTTAGAAAGCAAAGAAGAACAAAACAAATAAATAAATTCATCATCTTGACTCAGACTACAACCTCTCTCCAGCCAAGTCTCTTGGTCCATAAAATCTTTCCTCTCCCACCCCATGTAATGATTCTATTCCGTTGCTACTTCCTTGATGTAGCTCAACTTTTAAAAATGTTTATTACTCTATGTCATTTCCACACTGTTATTAAAAATATCTTAAGTGACTATCTTGCATTTGAAATGTATCGAGATTTTGTGATGTAGCCTCTCCATTTTCATTTAACATTCTGTACAAGTTACACTAGGATAGGCTGTCCAGTGGTAGTGTGTCTGCTTAGTTGCTCAGTCATATCCGACTCTTTGTGACCCCATGGACTGTAGGCCACCAGGCTCCTTTGTCCATGGGAATTCTCCAGGCAAGAATATACTGGAGTGGGTTGCCTTTTCTTCATGACTTTTTTTTTTTTTTTACTGAAGTATAGTTGATTTTACAGTGTGCCAATCTGCTGGACCGCAGAGTGACTCAGTTATACACATATATACATTTCAAGAAAATCCTTTTGCATTATGATTTTCCACAAGATGTTCAATATAGTTTCCTCTGCTGTACATTAGGACCTTGTTTATCCATTCTAAATGTAGTAGTTTGCTCATGCTTCGTGTGTTTCACTGGTCAGTGAGGCCTCCATCTACATAGTCCTCAGGGACTCAAACTAATGGAATTCTGCTATCTTGTAGCTGCATCATTTGGAATATGGCAGAAGATAGAGCTAAAGTGTTTTAAGCTGAACCTTATATTCTAAACTTGGGCCAGAAGTGACACATACCATTTCTTACAGTCTTTTGGCCTTAACTAGTCACATGGCAGTCTGTCCAACTGCCAAAAGAAAAGAAGACTGCGCAGGAGATGTTTGGTGAGCACTGTTGTCTGCTCTTTTGGTCATACTGAATTTTTTGTGGTTTAAGAATGCATCAGTTCTCATATTGATATCTGTGCTTTTATAGATAATGTCTGTTGTGCCTAGTATTAAATCATCCTCCCAGCTGCGCCCTCGGACTAAGATGGCGGCGGCGGCCTGCCTGGGCTGGGGAGTTGCTGCCGCTGCAGGGGGGCTGCGGAGGCGATTCTGTCATGTTACGAATCCATGTACAATTAAGAAACAGCTTCTGCATCAGTTTATCCAAAGACCGCTTTTCCCACTCCCTGCAACGTTGTATAACACAGTGAGATACATGTTTATTCAAACACAAGATACCCCAAATCCCAACAGTTTAAAGTTTATTCCAGGAAAACCAGTTCTTGAGACAAGGACCATGGATTTTCCCACCCCAGCTACAGCATTTCGCTCCCCTCTGGCTAGGCAGTTATTTAGGATTGAGGGAGTAAAAAGTGTCTTTTTTGGACCAGATTTCATCACTGTCACAAAGGAGAATGAAGAATTAGACTGGAATTTACTTAAACCAGATATCTATGCTACAATTACGGATTTCTTTGCATCTGGCTTACCTTTAGTTACTGAGGAAACACCTTCAGGAGAAGCAGGATCTGAAGATGATGATGAAGTTGTGGCAATGATTAAGGAATTGTTAGATACTAGAATACGGCCAACTGTGCAGGAAGTTGGAGGAGATGTAATCTACAAAGGCTTTGAAGATGGCATCGTACAGCTGAAACTCCAAGGTTCTTGTACCAGCTGCCCCAGTTCAATCATTACTCTGAAAAATGGAATTCAGAACATGCTACAGTTTTATATTCCAGAAGTAGAAGGCGTAGAACAGGTTATGGATGATGAATCAGATGAAAAAGAAGCAAACTCACCTTAAACTCATTTGAGTTTTCTGTGGGCCCTGCAGTTGGACTTGTTGATAATATGTACTAAGCTTTTATTATTAATCTGCTAAGCAGCTTGAGGATTAATAAAATATGTCCTTTCTTCAGAGAATGATATATTAAAAAAATAATAAATAAATAAATAAATAAATAAATCATCCTCCCAGCCCTCCCTACTTCTTGCCAACTTACTCATTTTCCAAATTCATTAAATGGCATTTTGTGGAAAAGTAGCCATTTTGCTTTTAATATATTATCTATTAATATATTAAGGTACTGTTAATATATTATCATGATATTCTGTGACAGTCTCTGTTGAAATACTTATTCTGCATTTATTTTGTCTTTCCTACCAGATTGAGTTCTGAGGGTATGCTTGTCTTTCTTGTCACCTTATTCCCAACATATAGCACAGTACTCAGTAAGTGAGAAATGAATGCATTTGGTTGATTATATACAAAGTTTTATAATAAACAGTCACCCTCCTGAATCTGTTAGGTTTCTCCATGATTTAATTGCTTCAGAGAGACATCTGTTTCCATGATGGGCAGCAGCTCTGTTCCAACCAGTCATTGGTGAATTCTACTTGTTAAACTAGTCATTGGTCTTCTGGAAAGAGATTATTAGAAATATAGTCTACTATATATTTTTCATTTCTTTTAGTGGGCATATTCTGGGATTTTTTTCTTTCTGATACCAGCCAGTTCTCCAACACTGCCTGGGTGGCTATCCAGTAGTTCAATTCTGACACTAACACCTGGAGTTAGTGTTAGATCCTGCAAGTTAAAGGACTTGGTCCCCTGTGACTGCCCCTGCTTCAGATACCAGTCTAGTCCCAGGCTACCTTTACTTCTGACTGACAGGCGGTAAATTGGGGGTTTCCACAACCCCTTATCAGGTTTGATGATTTACTCAGATCACTCACTGAACTCAGGAAAACACTGCACGTAAATTTACCAGTTTTTTTTATAAAGGATAGACCTCAGAAATAGATAAGTGAAAGAGGGAGAGAAGCATAGGGCAAGGTGTGGGTGTGGGGTGAGAGTACAGAGCTTCTTTGCCCTTTCTGGGCATGTCACCCTTATACAATGTAAATTTGTTCACCAACCCAGAAGTTTGTGAATCTCTTTGCACAAGAGTTTCACAGAATTCCATCTCTAGATCCTCTTCTAGCCCTGGAAGGTGGTGAATGGGCTGAACGTTCCAACTCTCAAAAAAATCACATGATCTTTCTGGCGACCACCACATTCTGAGGCTATCTGGGGGCCCCATCCTAAGTAATATCATTAACATAAATGAGGTATGATCTAGAGGGATTTGTTACAGATAACAAAAGACATTCCCTTCTGTCAGGAAATTCTAAGGGTTTTAAGAGCTTTATGCCTGGAACCAGGTGCAACAAACAACCAAATAATGTTTTTGTGTTATACTGTGAATAGGAAATATATGTTTATTTGGTTTTATTATTTAAATATCATAGTGAACACATTTATTACTAGTCTCAATTATAGAAACTAAACATGTACTTACGAAAGTAATAGGAAATCTAATTTTGCTTTAAGCTGAATGGTTTTCTGTTAATAGGCTATTGATTCAATTAATATTTTTGCTTCATCTTCATACTTTAGCACAGTTATATTAATGATAAAATTTCATTTGTGTTTTTTTCCTTTATCCTCTTAGGTGGACTTGGAGGACTTGCAGGTCTGAGTAGCTTGGGTTTGAATACTACCAACTTCTCTGAACTACAGAGCCAGATGCAGCGGCAACTTATGTCCAATCCTGAAATGATGGTCCAGATCATGGAGAATCCCTTTGTCCAGAGCATGCTTTCAAATCCTGACCTGATGAGGCAGTTAATTATGGCCAATCCACAAATGCAACAGTTGATACAGAGAAATCCAGAAATTAGCCATATGCTGAATAATCCAGATATTATGAGACAAGTATGTGAATAGTTTCATTTAGTTAAGAAATTATATACTTATTTTTTCTTATTTTCTGTATTTAAAGAGCTTGCCAAATACATAAGCTAAAAAAAATAAACCCTAATCCTTGTTCAGGAAAACACAACTGAACTTTGAATTTTGTGCTGTATTTTAAAGATTTTTTTTTTATAAATAGTTGTTTTGCAGATCTAAGGAACAAAGAGTCCAGTTCAAGAGATGGACATTCCTGCAGAGCACAGTGTTTCTCTCTTCATGTTATTTGAATGTTAGCTTGGTTTTTGAGGTGATTTTCAGCAGGAACTATTCACAATCATTTTCTTTTTAAAAAAATTTTTTTAATTTTTTTAACACCAAAAACATTTTGTTTTGGAGTATAGTCAATTTACAATGTTGTGATGGTTTTAGGTGAACAGCAAAAGGACTCAGCCATACATATACATATATCCATTCTCCCCAATTCACAGTACTTTTCTGATTTAAGTATTGAAGATTGCTAATTCAGAGAATTAGAAAACTTAGAAAATTAGCTCTGACAGTTAATCTCAGCATCTTTTACCTCCCTCTGGAAATCTTTTTCTTAGACGTTGGAACTTGCTAGAAATCCAGCAATGATGCAGGAAATGATGAGAAACCAGGACCGAGCCTTGAGCAACCTGGAAAGCATCCCAGGGGGATACAATGCTTTGCGGCGCATGTACACAGATATTCAGGAACCCATGCTGAGTGCTGCACAAGAACAGGTAATGCCACTGCTCTGTGCTTCAGGGCAAGGCTCCTGTTTTAACACAAATACATCTATGATTGAGTGTTGTTTTTGTATACAAAAATGCAGTTTTCATTAAAAAAGATTTCTATATCTGTTATTTAAGACAAAAACTTATTCTTCATGATTTTTTTGTCTTTTATTACAGTTCGGTGGTAATCCATTTGCTTCATTAGTGAGCAATACATCGTCAGGTGAAGGTAGTCAGCCTTCCCGTACAGAAAATAGAGATCCATTACCCAATCCTTGGGCTCCCCAGGCTGCTCAGAGTTCATCAGGTTCCAGTGGCACCAGCAGCACAGTGGGGGGCACTAGTGGCAGTGCTGCCAGTGGTACTGCAGGGCCGAGTTCTGCGCCAAGCTCGGGGCCTGGAGTAGGAGGTATGCTCGCAACAACTGATGCCTCTTCTCTCCTTATCCTGTATGCTTTTGTGTGTGTTCGAGGAACAACTTTTATGAACTACCTTTTCATGTTGTAAGATGCTTTTTTTTTTTCTTAAGGATGCTTAAATATGTAATGATGAGTATTAACTTGTGTACATTGTAGTTCAAGAGGTTACCAAAGATTTCCAGAGGCAGTTTTGTGGTTTTATCTTCTCATAAGATGGCTTGGGAGAAGTGGATTGTCTTCTCCTTTCAACAGCTTAGGGAAAGTGAACTGTAGGGGCAGCACAGTTAGCCATTACTCAGTCAGTGGGCACATTTTCCTTGGCTTTAGTCCAGTTTTGTGTTCTTTTATAGGACTCAGTGGGTATCCAGTCCTGACGCCAGGGCTAAACTTAGTAGCATCAGAGCACCTGCTGGCTTTGTGTTAAAAGTCAGCTTTCTAAGTCTTAACCTCAGACCTGTGATTCAGAATCTGCCACAGTGGAGTTTAAGATGTGTGTGTGTAACGATGCTAGAGATTCTGATGTGTAAACAGGTTAGGAATTTATTTTCAGTCATTTTTTTGTAGACTAGGTTCAATAAGTGGCTATCCTTTTCAGTTATTCAGATATTTACATGCTAAGCATTAGGTCCAAAATCAGTAGCTAGAATGATTATTTTAGTCTTAATACTTAGCATTTAAATGAGAAGAAATGAAAGCATGAGGCCACTTGCCTCGGGTGAGAGTGATTGGGTATATTTTAAAAGATAACTGTGTTTTGGCAGTGAAACTGGAAAGATGAGATGCTGTATAAGGAATTAAAAAAAATTCTTTACTGAAAGTTAATGATCAGAGTGGTCACAGAAGTATATATTCTTTTATAGAATACAGTGAGTATAATGACGTTTTTTGATAAAATATAAAGTGAAAGTGAAAGTTGCACAGTCGTGTCTGATTGTTTGTGATCCCATCAACTGTAACTTGCTTGACTCTTCTGTTCATGGAATTCTCCAGGCAGGAGTACTGGAGTGGGTTGCCATTTCCTCCTCCAGGGGATCTTCCTGATCCAAGGATCAAACCTGGGTCCCCTGCATTATAGACAGATTCTTTACCAACTGAGCCACTAGGTAGTCCTACCTACAAATTTTTACAAGACTACCTACAAAGTCGTTTTGTAAAAATTTAAATAATGCCATTTTTTAAAATTGAGGTATTATTGACATAAAACACTATATTAGCTTCAGGTATCAGGTGTAAAGTGAAATGATATTGCAAAATGATTGCTGTGGTAAGTCTTAGTTCAGTCGCTCAGTTGTGTCCGACTCTTTGTGACCCCCGTGGGCTGCAGCACACCAGGTTTCCCTGTCCATCACCAGTTCCTGAAGCCTGCTCAAACTCATGTCCATCCAGTCGGTGATGCCATCCAGCCATCTCATCCTCTGTTGTCCCCTTCTCCTGCCTTCAATCTTTCCCAGCATTAGGGTCTTTTCCAGTGAGTCAGTTCTACGCATCAGGTGGCCAAAGTATTGGAGTTTCAGCTTCGGCATCAGTTCTTCCAATGAATATTCAGGACTGACTTCCTTTAGGATTGACTGGATGGATCTCCTTGCAGTCCAAGGCACTCAAGAGTCTTCTCCAACACCACAGTTCAAAAGCATCAGTTCTTTGGCACTCAGCTTTTTTTATAGTCCAGCTCTCACATCCATACATGACTGCTGGAAAAACCATAGCTTTGACTAGACTGACCTTTGTTGGCAAAGTAATGTCTCTGCTTTTTAATATGCTGTCTAGGTTGGTTATAGCTTTTCTTCCAAGGAGTAAGTGTCTTTTAATTTCATGGCTGCAGCCACCATCTGCAGTGATTTTGGAGCCCTCCAAAATAAACTCTGTCACTGTTTCCATTGTTTCCCCATCTATTTGCCATGAAGTGTTGAGAACAGATGCCATGATCTTCATTTTCTGAATGTTGAGTTTTAAGCCAACTTTTTCACTCTCCTCTTTCACTTTCATCAAGAAGTTCTTTAGTTCTTCTTTGCTTTCTGCCATAAGGGTGGTGTCATCTGTGTGTCTGAGGTGATTGATATTCCTCCCAGCAATCTTGATTCCAGCTTGTGCTTCATCCAGCCTGGCATTTTGCATAATATACTCTGCATATAAGTTAAATAAGCAGGGTGACAGTATACAGCCTTAATTTACTCCTTTGTCCAGTTCTAACTGTTGCTTCTTGACCTGCATACAGGTCATGTCTAAATATCCAAAGTTAAGTCTAAAAATCCAAATAAACCATGTTTAAAACAAGGAAAATACTATCCTATTCTGATTTTATCAAATGCTTATTTGATTTTTATTGATAAACTTTTGAGAGATGCTTCCTTCACATTTTAGAGGTCTAAGAGCAGAGACAAAGGTTTAATAAGGTTTCCCAGCTGATAGACAAATTATTTTTAATTGTAGCATGGTGTCTATAGTAACAAATTTGTCTTAGAAACAAAATGGTCTTACAACTTTTTACTCAACTTTTTAATTTAATGGCTTGATATGCTATTTAAGATTTCATGTTAATATTTCCATCAAAGCAAAACAAGAAACAGAATAGTGATTGTACCACGATGGCCTAACATTGTTAGCATATTTTTATACTATTAGGACCTTTACTCAACTATTTGAAGTTAAGCACACATATACCCGAAAGGTGAAATTCTTTACTCTTCTTTTGCCCTGTAAGCACTCACTCTGGAAACTGAGGAAATTGTTTGCAAGAGTCAGCAAATTTTTCTTGCAAAGGGATAATAATACTTTAGGCTTTGCAGGCCAAGAACCAAAAGAACAAAATCAAGACTATTTTATTAAGAAGAGAAGGGAATTCTGGTGATCCCAGTGATTATAACTCCTTGCTTTCATAGCATAGGGCACGAGTTTCATCCCTGGTCAGAAAACTGGCCATGCAGCATGGCCAAAAAAAAAAGAATATTAGAAGACCAATCTCCACAAGTTCTTTTATTGATGGAATTAAAAATATAATAATCGGGTATAATACTGTTTTTGTTGTTCAGTCACCCAGTCATGTCTGACTCTTTGAAACCCCATGGACTGCAGCACACCAAGCTTCCCTGTCCTTCACCAACTCCTCGGGTTTGCTCAAACTCAGGTCCACTGAATCGGTGATGGATTATATTGTTTTACACATTCCCTAATCATAGGAATGGAATTCTTTTTAGGGATAACATTTTGCGTAATTAAAGTTCACAGTGTTTCCTTTCGTCAGTTGTGAATCATTTGTAAATGTTCATCTGTTAATACTGATAAGTAATGAGATTTTACTTTTTTTCATTTCAATTATGTATTGACTCCAAAATATGACTATAGCATATTCATTAGTTGGAAAGCATTTGTTAGGATTCTGTTAGAGTCTTCTTGGTTTTTTAACATGTCATTGCAGATTAATCAATTCCAGTTGAAGATTAGGTCATAGTGCCTCACTTAAACAGTGAAATGAATTTTAAAGTATGGAAATTTCTTTGTACTTGCACTAAGGTCCAAAAAATGCTGCTGGAACAATAATATAAGCTCAAAACTATATTTACTGCAAATCTGTGAAAAGAGATCTTGTTGGTTGTTTTAACTTGACAGCACAAGAATGTATAAAGCAGCTTGACATTGTTTGTGATTCAAACAGTTTCACTTGTTTTAATGCACTTCACAGTATGGGTTTGACATGTAAATATTGTTTTGTTTTCTAATTTAGGGAATTCATTGAGAAACATTACCAGGTTCTAGCAAAAGACAACTTCCAGAGTCATTTAGTGTTTGATAATGGTGATTGTGTGGTTCAGAAGAATTTCAGTCTTAGCTCTGAGCTTAAAAAAAAAATTGCAATAAAATGGTATCTTTTTAAAAACAAAACTAGAAAACTACTACTCTTAAGCCATCAAACTGCCATGTGCTTGGGCAAGTCAGGATATTTCTGACAAAAGTTCATGAAATTGACTATAGCTAAGTTCACAAGAGTGAAATGAAATTTATTATTGATAACTTTTGTCAATTGAGTAATGTTACAGTTCAAAATATTTTCCAGAGTACCTGCTGATGAATCAGTGGATCAGCTCTTGTCTAAATACCTTATATTTTTATAAGCAGTATGTCTTTGTCTAACTAATCCTTTTAATACTTAACGTGTTTTTATCATCATGAGATGTAGCACATCTTAGCAGATTCTACTTCAGGTTGTACCAAATGAATGTTCTCTTAACTTTGAAAATAGTTTTGCTTGTTGTTGTTTCATGCAGACTACTTATAGAAGCTAATTTTAGTTACTTCCATCTTGACATTGTTGCCTCACAAAAGAACTAAGCAGTATCAGTAACATTTATCTATCTGTTCATTAGGAACCAAGGAATACTACTAAAAATAATTCGTGTTTTTAAATTATCAGTTAACAGCTCAATGTCCCTCACTTTTGAGAAATTGTCCTCCTTGAAAGGCGAGTAGCCTCAAACAAGTTTATTTTCCCAGCACATATTTCCCTGGGTGCTGCAGTCAAGATTTAAATAACCATAACCGTACTAATTAATCATAACTAGTATGCTGCTTTCCTTGCTTGGCTTACAAATAAACCATTTAGGAACCTAACTTTGGTTGCAGCTTTATTTTCATTTTTTATTTTTGTGAAGAAATTTGGCTCTGATGAGATAATTGTATTTTATTTTTTAACTTAGTTACTTTTGGCTGTGCTGGGTCTTTGTTGCTGCACTCGGGCTTCCTCTAGTTGCGACAAGTGGGGGCTACTCTCTAGTAGTGGTGCGGAGGCTTCCCTTATTGCAGAGTGTGGGCTTTAGGGTACATGATCTTCAGTAGTTGCGGCATGTGGGCTCAGCAGTTGTGGTGCAGGGGCTTAGTTGCTCTGCAGCATGTGGGGTCTTCCCAGATCAAGGATCAAACCAGTGTCCCCTGCATTGTAAGGGGACTCTTAACCATTGGACCACCAGGGAAGCCCCAGTAATTGTATTTTTTTGACTTGCTTTGCTGTGGTAGTGCTTTGTCTAACAATGTTGAAGTGTATTTTATTAGTATCATTGCATAGTAATATGTTTTGCCACCTCATTTGATAAAATAATTCATCTTCTACTGTGCCTTAAAAGGAGGCACGCATAGTCCCAGTTCTCCCCCTTTTCTTCTTGTTCTGACATAAACAGTATACACTGATAATGAGAATAGAAATAGCAGTATGCTACAGTGATTCATGGGACATAAGGTATAACTGAGTTACTGATTTGTGGTTCACCCAGCAGCTGTGTAGAGTATGATAGTGCCACATGGGCCTCTGTCCAAACTTCTCGTCTACTATAAATAATAAATAAGGGAACATGACTGTGTCCCAACACAATGGTATTTATGGAACTTGAAGTTTGAATTTCATACAGTTTTCACGTTTCAAAAAAAAAATTTTGTGTGTGTGAAAAAAATTTTTTTTTTGCTACAGTGATTCATGGGGCATAAGGTATAACTGAGTCACTGATGTGTGGCTCATCCAGCAGCTGTGTAGAGTATGACAGTGCCACATGGTGCCTCTGTCCAGACTTTTTGTCTGCTGTATATAATCATTAAGGGAGCATGACTGTGTCCCAGTGAAAGGTTATTTATGGAACTTGAAGTTTGAACCTCATAGTTTTCACGTTTCACACACAAAAAAATTTTTAACCATTTAAAAGTGTAAAAACCATTTTTAGCTCATGGGCTGTACAAACACAGGTCACGTGCCGTGTTTGCCCTGCAGACTAGGTTCATGCGCTGTCTTAGAATATCCTTAGTCTCTGGAATGTGGCGGGGGTTGGGAGAGTAACGTAAATTGAAATAATGTGAGAGAATAGGAAAAGCAAAAATTGCTACAGAAAAACTGCAGAATTATAATAAACTAGAAAGTTAAGTGGGAAGAGTTAAATGCTTTGAGCCTGTTAAACTGCACTGAATAGAATAAGAACAAGGGGAGTGAAAAAGTTTGAGAATATATTTGAGTTTATCTAGTTGACAAGTGAAAATGTGGATATATGTTGAACAGATTAATTTCCAGAGAATATTGAATTCACATAAATTTAGCTATAGCTCTCTACAAAAAAAAATAATAGTAGCAAGTATCTACATTTTGCAGATGGGGAAACTGAAGTATGAAGAAGGCCCCTTAATTTGGGGTTGAATTCATTGAGTGCCAGGATTCAGTGAAAATGTCATAGAGGCCTGGGTGAGAAGGCTCCCTTCTCTTTTAGGTGGGAAGATACTGAGTGCTGAATATGATTGTAGTTAAGCGATTCTGGAGGAAAAGTTGGCTCAGACATTTTCACTTAATGAGATTTTTCAGTAGTAAATTTTGCCTTAAATTGATTTTTTAGAACCTAGCCTTTCCGTAAGATGTGATTTTCATGTAAATGCAACTAGAATCTTTAAAGTCAGTAAACCCTCCTTAATTGGTATACTTTTGAGTATGTAGTTTTAGAGATCTTAGTTTCAAAAATTCTTTAATTCAGTTGATAACTAATAGGTATGTTTGTCTAAAATTGCCAAAATTATTGTGTTTTAAAACTTTGTTTTGTTTATTTATCTTTCCCTTGATAAAATGTCTTCTTTTTAAAAAAACTTCCAGCTAGTATGTTCAACACACCAGGAATGCAGAGCTTGTTGCAGCAAATAACTGAAAACCCACAACTTATGCAAAACATGTTGTCTGCCCCCTACATGAGAAGCATGATGCAGTCACTAAGCCAGAACCCTGACCTTGCTGCACAGGTGAGTTTATAATTGTGAGCACTGTGTATCGAAATGGCCTAACCAATCATTGTGATTTTGGCACATTTGTTTTCTGTGTGCTGCCTTAATACACTAGAGAAGCAACTTGCATCTCCCAATTTTTTGGACAGTTTGTTTCTTTACAGTAAATTAATACTTCATAATATAATTAAAACAGCTTCATTTCCTCTGTCCACTGGGTAGAAAGAAGTTCAGGTTTACTTAATATCTACATACGTTCATGTAGGAGATGAATAGAAAAGTTTCTGATTGCTCTCCCTTTTGAAGCCTATTCTTCAAAATAGTGCTTCAGAATTAGTACTCTTTAGTGTAATGTAAATCTTGAAAGTGATTAAGAAGTGTTAATACATTTGAAAGACTTTTATTTATTAGATCACACAGATTCTGAGTGTTAGTCATGTTCAAAATGGCAGTTATAAAATAGCCTGAAATTGTTCAGTATGGGCAGAGAGATTTATGGGATCAGTATTCTCATTCTTTCCACTATAGATATCTTCCATCCAAAGTTAGTACACTGGTCCTTCATCAAGTAATTATTTTCTAGCTTGTTTCAGAAGAGACCATAACTAAAAAAATAAGTGAATCTTAACACTAGCTGAATGTTCAGGATAACTTTGGAAATTTTAAGATTAAAAAAACTGTTTTTTAGCCCCACTCTCAGACAGTTTGATATAACTGTATTGGATTTTTTTTTCCCAAGTTCCCTAAGTGATTCTGATGTACCCATAAGTTAAGAACCACTGGGTTTGAAAAACCTTAGAGAATATGAACTAAACCTTGATCATCTATAATTTATATTTGCTGTTTATTAAAGATGGTTTCTGTGGAATGTTGGGAATTTAAAATAGTTTCCTGTAATCTCTCTCCATTTCCAAAATTTTAAAAGCTCTGAAAGTTAAATCACTTGCTTCATTATAGCAAATGAGCTAGTTTTTACATTTCTAAAATCTGGAACCATGTTGATTCAAGTATATAGCAGATATGTTTGAGTTAACAACCCTCAGTAGTAACTTCTATTCTCTTAAAATTTGTAAAATTGGAAATAAAGATTTTTTAAGGTACATTTTTATATACTTTTAATTTGTATATTGTAGGTATACTTTATGAAATATTGTTTTATTCATTAGAAAATTGTTATTAGTATTAAATGCTTCAGCTTACTGTGATGATAGCACTTTAAAATAAATGTGGAAAATATGTATCAGAGTGGTCCTGTTTGTATGGTTTTAAATACATATTTGCCTATTTAATAATCATTAAATGTGCATCTTGCTTTAAAATTTTGACTCTAACAAGCACATTCCCAGCCATTTAAACTAACAATTTTACATTTGTAAAGTGACTTGAGCACTTTTGTATGTTGCTTTTTTTACTTTAAAGCCAAAGGTTGAAACAAAAGTAAGCTAGATGTGAATTGGCTTTTACAATATTGATAGATAATTGTTAGAAACATTTACAATGTACTTTGGTTACCAGTGTATTAAAGTTTGTAGTTTCTCTATTCTGATTTTCATTTTTAGGTATTCAAAAAAGTCTGATTGTAAAAACTGTTTATACAGTCAGGTAAGTTAGGAGAAAAATCTTAATCAAATGTGATAACAATTTTCTGAAAAAATATGAATCAGCTTAAGTTGACACACTTTTTCAAATAACATGAATCCTAAAAGATAAATGTGATAACTTTATTGACTGGAGCCATTAAAAAAGCAGGTTTGTTGGTCTCAAGTAGATTTTACTTTATTTACTGTGAACTTACTGGTCACTTCAAAATAAATGCTGTATATTCATAAAACTTGTCTGACTTCTTCCTGTCTTATTTTGTTGAAATTAACTAAATCTACTTTGCAACAGTTGATAAACTGAGGGAGGGAGGGAGGAATTCTCTCTACTTTTAGCAATTAACATGTAATTACTCTCACAAGTAGTTAATTATTAATACTTGAGGGCAGGGATCATCCTCCACACCGGCTCCCCCACCAGACTTTGGATGTGGACTGGTAAATAGGCTATCAGTAAATCATTGTTAGTTGACTTTTCACTCTGTTTGGGGAAACTGATAATAAAATTTGTCTTTTTTGAAGCTATGAAAATTTACTAGTTTCTGGTTATGCTATTGTGTATTGTAATCTTATTTTTAGGTATACAACACATTAATATTGGCCCTGACTCTGACTTTTTAACTCATTTAACTCACCCATTTGAAGGTTAGCCATGCCATTTTTTCCATCTCTGGTGATAGTGAGGTGAAATATAGAGGCTAATTTTGGTGTTCTCAAATGATTTACATCGTTTAGGTCTTATTAAAGCATTTTAATACTTTATCCCCAGAGATCTATCGGTTCTATTCCTAGGCTGATTTTCACTTGGCAGCTCCATTTCTCTGGCAAGTTGGTTGCTGTTCTGCAGTGTTATTTTTCTGGACCTAATATTAGCTCTTTTGCAGTAGGCAGGTAGATATAGTTGTTCCAGATCTGGATTTTCTCTGTGCTTGCCACTTGTGTGTTGAGGTGTCTGTGCAAGCCATGTATAGTTCCATGTATTGATGCTTAACGTTTATTCTGTGAGTGTAGCAGAAAATGTATCTTCATGAATTTCAGTTACTCCCATTTTTCTTTCAAGGGCAAATATTCACCTTTACTCAAGGAAAAGCCTAAGAAAATGATTGCTTTTATTTTTTAGGATATCGCATGACATAATCATAATCACCATACTCATTGAAAGAGAAGATGCCTCATTTTTGTTTTTTCTGGAGATCCCTCTTGTGGACAATATCTTCCCTTTTTTATTCATGTTCTACCTTCCTCCCTGTTAAGTGCCAGTTTAGGCACTGTGGGGGGAAGATAGACTATTAAACAAGGTACATTACTTGTTTCAGATATTTCCAGTTAAAATTGTTTGAACACTTGCCCCATAGATGATGCTGAATAATCCCCTATTTGCTGGAAATCCTCAGCTTCAAGAACAAATGAGACAACAGCTCCCAACTTTCCTTCAACAAGTGAGTAAGAAAAGATGCTAGCTGTCTTCGGTAATGATTTGCTTGAAAAAGTTTGATGGTAAACATTTTCCTTGCTTTTTCTCTGGCTGATAGCAAAATGTAGAATAGAGTCTGCTGTCAATTTGCAGAGAATTCAGCTTGATTTTTAACTGAGCCCCATTTCACCGCTGACCTTTTGCTTCTATTTTTAAAAATATAAATTCTGAGGAAAGGACCATTTGGTTTTTGCTTTTGAGGATTTTTAGGATTTTGAATGCTTTGTTAATATCATAAACCATTTCCTTTCACTTTACTAACTTTGAAGTACTTCATTGTGTCATGTTATGCTTTATGGTTTAACTAATCTCGAGTAACAGGAAGAGAGCTACCCTTTACTTGTTTGGTTCCTTCGTAATGTTTTAATTCCTCCAAATTAATAGAATGCCTGTTTTCCAAGGGGTAGATCTCATTCCTCAAAAATTGTCAGTCTTGCCATATAAGGAAGTTATTTTAATTAAAAAGTACTTGAGATTGCCATGGTATGTTACTATTTAAAAAGAAAAGGGAGTCAGTCTTGGTGTTTTGAAACTGGTAGTTCTAGGGAGGGCTTTTAAATATTATCCAAATGATCCTCTGACCTATAAACCATTATCTAAGGTTAGTCAGTGTCTTTGGTTTATTGTAATGATGTAGGCCTATCTTTTTTGGTTAGTCAGGTGGTGTATATTTGGAAGTAGCGAAGCTGAACCACCACATGTGTTAACTTCAACTTTGGAACTATTGTCTTAGAGTGTATCTGATTGGTAAAATTGTTCCATCAGCAACAGATTAACACTTGGTCAAGGAGGAATATGTGACTTTCACCATATTACCATGTGATATAAACTGTGCATTTGGAGGTCGTCTCTTAGAAACAATGCTTTTTATCTGTTGGAAAACGAGGAACAACTATGGCTTCCAGAGGAGCTCCTCATTGTGTTTCATTATGAAAAATGGTTTTCACAATGGACTTGGGAGGTCAAGTGATGATTCGCACATGAGATTGCTGTCAAAGGGGAGGTGCTTGTGTTTATATTGGGGAAGAAATTACAGATTACCAGTGTCTAGGAGTGAGGCTTTAGATTTTCTCAAGGAGCATAGCAAAGAAAACATTTCCATTTTACCTTCACTAATTGTAATTCCCTTGTAACCCCTGGTTTTCTTTTTTCCTTAGATGCAGAATCCTGATACGTTATCTGCAATGTCAAACCCTAGAGCAATGCAGGCCTTATTACAGATTCAGCAGGGTTTACAGACCTTAGCAACTGAAGCCCCCGGCCTCATCCCAGGGTAGGCTTATTTGGGAAAGATTGTGAAAGTGCACAGTGGTTACTTTCTCTGAGAATTTCAGATTTAATGGCCATTCTTTTTTTGGGTTGAGATTGTTTGTAAGAGAGTTTTCAAAGTTAAAAATGCTTCTTTTAAGAAAATAACTTAGCTAACATTATATTAAATTATAACTGATTTGCTATTAGCCAGCCTGGTCTGGCCTCTTATTTTTAGGAGTATAGATTTACTAACAGTTGGTGCTTTCTCTAGGTTTACTCCTGGCCTGGGGGCATTAGGAAGTACTGGAGGCTCTTCAGGAACCAATGGCTCTACTTCTACATCTAGCGAAAACCCAAGTCCCACAGTAGGAACCACCGAACCTGGACACCAGCAGTTTATTCAACAAATGCTGCAGGCTCTTGCTGGAGTGAATCCTCAGGTAATGATTCTTTTCTGCTCTTCTTAATGGTATAAATTTCAAAGAAGTGAAGAAAGTGGTCATCTTAAGGGGCTTAGCTTGTAATGAAAAGTTTGTTCTTAATTATATTGATTCTAAAAAATAGGCATTATAATTATTAACTTTAGTACTATATTAGACATTAAAGGAAGTGTTATAGTTGTAGGGAAGAACTGCTCTGCTGTAATTTTGGAAATTGCTTTTTAAAATGCATTCTTTTTTGGAGTCCGTGTTAGAAAACTGAAATAGATTATATTTTGTAAAAGTTTGTCAGGGAGGAATAGAAACTGATTATTCCAAATACTTCCTGAACAACTATATTCTATCTGCTCTTTGTATTTTGGCTTAAAAGTTGTAAGTACTTCACCGCACCTGCTACTGCTTCCTAGAGTAACTTATGTTACATATATACACCTCACAAATATGGCTTAAAAATGTGAACTCCTAATGTTCTTGCATCTAGAATCATTTATTTACTAAGAATATGCCATTTTTACAGATGATTGCAAATTCAAACCTGTTACAGTAGATTGTGCTCAAACTACTACATGGTGAAAATACAGCATAGTTTTTTATTTTAAGCCTTATTCAATACAATAAACAGGTCAGAGTTTTATCTTACATGAAGATTTGTATTCCTGATAACTAGCATGACTTGCTGGCTCAGTAAATGTTCTTCGAATTAATACGAAAAAGCAATTTGAGGTATTGGGCAGAATTGTTATCTAAGTTGAACAATCTATAGACTTCACCATTACCATGTTGCCCAGAATTGAGTGATCATTTATGTATTTCTGTAGTACATCATTTCTGAAAAGGAGATGCAGCTGAAAAAATGAGGAGTATAGTATGTACATCTGAAACTGGAACTTTTTTTTCTGAAGACTTTACTGGCTGATACAGAAATTAAAGACATTCGAAGCCTCATTAGATTAGAACTTTAGAATTTTGTACATGAGGACACTGGCTTTTACAATTACCCAACTGGTTGATAGCTCCAAAACTTTTTAAAAAATTATTTTTTTAATAATAAGAGTATTTTATTTTTCCGTTATTTATATATTTTTAGTTTCTTGAATTTTTTAATTGGATGATAATTGCTTTACAATGTTGTGTTGGTTTCTGTTGTATAACAATACGAATCAGTGATAATTGTATGTATATCCCCTCCCTCTTGAGCCTGCCTCCCACCTGTCTTAATTTGTAACAGAGCACCAGGCTGGGCTCCCTCTGTAAATAAAGTACTAATTGGACTTTTAAATATGTTGAATATGTTTCAAGAGAGGCCAGTGCTTTTATATCGCTTGATAGATTAGCAAATGTTAAAAAGCAATTAAAATTTTAAAAGATTATTTAGGTGTGACATGGACTGATTTTCCTTAGAGCTTTGGTTTGTTTGTTTTTGTTTAACAGCTACAGAATCCAGAAGTTAGATTTCAGCAGCAACTGGAACAGCTCAGTGCAATGGGATTTTTGAACCGTGAAGCAAACTTGCAAGCGCTAATAGCCACAGGAGGTGATATCAATGCGGCTATTGAAAGGTTACTGGGCTCTCAGCCATCATAGCAGCATTTCTGTATCTTGAAAAAAATGTAATTTATTTTTGATAACGGCTCTTAAATCTTTAAAATACCCGCTTTATTTCATTTTGACTCTTGGAATTCTGTGCTGTTATAAACAAACCCAATATATGATACATTTTAAGGTGGAGTGCAGTAAGATGTGTGGGTTTCACTGTGTTTTTTGTTTTCCTGGAACAGTGGGAATCAATGCTTTTTCATTTAAGGCTACTGCATGCATCAGACACTTCTGCATTTATTGTAATTTTTAAAAAACATATCACCTTTTATAGTTGGGTGAACAGATTTTTGTCCTGCATCTGTCCAGTTTATTTGCTTTTTAAACATTAGTCTCTGGTAGTAATTTATGTAGAATAAAAGCATTAAAAAGAAGCAAATCATTTGCGCTTTATAATTTGTGATACAACATTGCTTATTGTGACTTTGGCATGTATTTTTGCAAACAAAAATGCTGTAAGATTTATACTACTGACAGTTTTTGCTTTATTTGTATACAATGTATGTATGCACATTTGGGACAGCATCTCTAAAAACATACTACAGTAGATCATCTGAGCAAAACATCTGTAATGGAAAAAATAAAGATAAGGAAATACTTCAAAGCAGAGTATTTCTTAATTGTGTAGAATCTTACAGCATCTTTGATGAACATCTCAGCAAAAGTACTGGTTAGTGAGGCTTGTTGAAAATACAGTAGAAAAACTGATTCTGGTTGTCTCTTTAAGGACGTATTAATTGTACAAACAAGATGATGTAACATTGTCTCAGCATTCACAGATTGACTGTAAATTACCTTAATCTTTGTGCAGACTGAAGGAGCACTGTAGTATAACCCCAAAGTGCATTTGCCTAGGACTTTCAGCTTCTCCCATAGGTAGTTTAACAGGCATTACAATTTGTAATTGAAATGTTGCTTTCACTGAAAGTGTCTTGATGTTTCAGTTATTTTTAATCGCCATATAAAAATAGAACTATCTTCGGGGTTTATCAGTTTTCTCATGCACAGGCAATACACGAATTTAAAATGATTTGTGAGCCACTTGTTTCTGAAGTGTTTTGGTAGTTCTATTAAGAAATAGTTAAATATTGTGCTTTTCAGAGCCTGAGAGAAGGGGAATTTTGGGGGTGGGGTGGGGTTCTGTCCTGGATTGGGCCAGCCTAAATAATACTGGCAACCAAGATTCTGTTAGGATTTCTGTGCATATAGTGTAGTAAAGAAGTATCATTCAGGGGTGAAAACAAAGAGCCGTTTTAACAATGTTGAGTACATTTGGCTGTTCTACAGCTTTTTTCTTCCCTCCCCAAGGAAATTCTGTTTGCCTAACTCAAACTGTTGGGGTGGTACATTCCTTTAGGACCAATTAAAACCTAACTTTGGGGTCAGTAATATATTTGGTTGACTCTGGTTCAGTATTCTCTTAGGTCATTATATTCTCTCATGTACAGTTAAGGGAAATTAAAATGTTAAAGTAACTAAAATTAATTCAGACCAGTAAAATCAAGGGAAATACAAGTTGAATTCCATTACTTCTGTAAGTTGCTTGCTATTAAAAAAGGTGAAGAGGCAGGTTGCCCACCATTTCGTGCACTGTTTTGACACTGACCCCTGGAATAAAACAGGTACAAAGGTTAATTAAGATGGAGGCATGACTAAGAGGAACTCGTTAAGGATGATATTTGTGCGTCTCTGCTCTCTCTGCCTTATGCCTCAGTATGGTTTTAAAACTTCTGTACTAGCAATTGGTGGTATACAGTGTGGGGTAGTGTCATAACCAGTTTGACAATTTATTAATCACAAAATAACAATAAATCTCTAGCTTTTACACTTGTTTGTCTTGCCTTTTTTGTAGAAAGAAAAAGATGTCTTCAATTTACTTTCGGTAATCATGTCTCTTAAAGACTACTGGAATTGATTGACCCCCAGATTTTCCTACACTTGAGATTATTATTCATTAACTTTTTTGTTTCCTCAGTTAAATTCTGTGTGTATATACTATATTGTGTGTTAGAAAGAGAACCAAGTGGGACATCAGGTAACTTGGGCTTTTGCTTGCTCTTTTTGGTTCTTGACTAGTTATTTGGAGTCAGGGCATCATGACTGAAAGTGGTGGTGAGGCCTGTTTGGCACACCCACCTAGGTGATTCTAAAGAACCTTTTAGTTGTCACCCTGGTGTGATTTTTTGTTGCTGTTTGTTTCTGATACGTTCATCTTAGATTTGAATATCTTTTAAGGAGTTTAAGATACTTAAAATTCTCCAAAGCCTTAAAAACAAACCAAAAAACCCTCCTAAAATACTGTAGACTTAAATTGTTCTCATATTGGGTTTGAATGGTGAAAATAACATTTCAGGAGTTTATTTCCCAAGTGGAATACTTGTGATCCTACACAAATTTTAGCAAATGAGATAAATGACAACTGGCCTCTGTATTCAGAATTAGTGTTTCAGACTTGGCCTAAATGTAGTCATGAAAGGAGTTTCTTGTCTGAGAAACATTATTACCATGTTAATTTAGTAGACAAATTACAACAAAATAGGACGGATAAAAATGTTACTAACATTAGTGATAAAAGTGAAGCTGGAGCACATGTCTGTGTCCTTGTGCAAAACAAATTTATATTGTTAAGGCAGAGAAATTATGTGCATATCATACTTCCTCTCAACATTAAACATGTTAATTAAGTCAATAAGTCCTGCATTAAGGAAACCTTTATAATACAGCTTTGTCCTATTCTCTACTGTCCTTTTCACTTAACTGTTCTTGGTAGGTCCAGTGAAAGAAAACACACTTGGGGAAAATTATACTTAGCAAATGTCTGCTTCTCTAGTATTGCACATGGTATTCTCTCCTTTGGAATTCTGTCTGTCTTCTTTGGCTTATATAAAGCCTAGTGTGCCTCTGGGGTCAGTTTTGTAGGTTTTCTAAACTTGGCTAACCAGTTGATATACTCTGCAATGTTAACTGCTGCATTCTGCTTCTCTCATTCACTTACAGTTTGGAGGATTTTTGTTTTTCTGCTCTTGAAATCTTCTTGGCAGTTACTTAAGTAACATGAAGTGATTCTCCTCAACTTCTTTTTATCTTTCCTCTAGTCAACCATATGCAACCATTTTGCTTCAGAAAGTGAATATTTATTGAACATCTGTTGAGTAACAGGTTCTTTTCTAGTTGCTCAAAGCATAGGAGTAAATAAAGTTCTGTCCATATGGGGTTTACACAGTGGAATGTAGGGAAACAGTAAACAAAACACATATATGGCCGGTTAGGTAGTGATAAGTGCTTTGGTGAAAAACTAAGATTAAGGAGACTAGTTCAGGAAAAAGGTATTTTATTTTATATAGGGTAGTCAGAAAAGGCCTCACTGAAAAGATGACATTTAACTAGAGACTTGAGGAATATCTGGAAGGGTGAATAGCTTTTCAGGAGGAGAGGCAGCTAATGAAAATGTGATGTAATGTGAATGTTCTGAGTGTGTTTCTAGAACCCAGGTAGTTCAGTGTGATGGTCAAGGTGAGCTAGGGAGAAAGTGGTGTAGGGATTGATTGGAGAGATGGGGACAGGTAAGTGGTGCAGGTGTTTGATGTGCAGAGCTTAATGCCCTAAAATTTTTATGGCCCACCCCTAGAGTTTCTGATTTGCTAGTCCTAGGCTTGGAGGAGAATTTTCATTTCTAACAAGTTCCCTGGTAAGTAAGAACCACTGAACCAGGGTGGAAGCAGAGAGACTGTTAGGATTTCAGAGTTAATACCAGCTTGGGTTGGACTGGTAGCAGTGGCGGTAGTAAGAAATTGTAGTCAAAATGTAGTAAGAAATTGGGGTATGTTTTGAAGGCAGAGCCAGTAGATTTTACTGATGAATAAAAGTGTGAGAGTTGAGAACAAGAGAGATGCCAAGCAAGGTGAGCAGGGTACATATGGGTTGGGGTGTATGTCAGAAGTCTAGTTTTGATGTGTTAAGTGAGATGTACTTGATTAGATGTATAATTGGAGATAATGAGAAGGCAGCATGAGGAGAGGTTCAGGCTACAGACAAGTTATACAGCCGCCAGTGTATATAGATAGTATTCAAAGCCAAGGATGAGGTCTGTGGTTCTCAACCAGAAACAACAAAGGGGGGGGGGGGCTTTTGACAATGTCTAAGAGAGACCTTTTTGATATCATAGTTAAGGCTACTGTTGGCATGTCATGAGTAGAGGTTAAGGATGCCACTGAATGTTCTCTGATGCACAGAGCAGCCTCCCACAGCAAAGATACCTGGTCTCAAAATGTGAACAGTGCCAAGGTTGAGAAATCCTGACTAGAAGAATTTTAGAGTGTGTTGATAAACACACTTTGGGAAGATTTGAGTCCTGGTTTGCTGTTTACTTCAGCTTAGAGAGATGAGAGTAAACCAGCAAAGGACATGAACAGGCAGGTAGGCTGAAAGCACATGGAAAATTTTTTCACAAGGAGAAAGATGGTAAAGAAGTGTGTTGAATGCTGTTGCCATTAAGTACTCATCATGGATTGACTATTAACCTATGGATTTAGTAAAGGGAAGGACCTCTGTGACTTAAAGAGAATCCAGAGAAATGGAGAACAGTAGCTGGGGTCGCTAAGAGTTGGACACCACTGGGCGACTTCACTTTCACTTTTCACTTTCATGCATTGGAGAAGGAAATAGCAACCCACTGAGTGTTCTTTCCTAGAGAATCCCAGGGATGGGGGAGCCTGGTGGGCTGCCGACTATGGGGTTGCACAGGGTTGGGCACAACTGAAGCAACTTAGCAGCAGCAGCAACTATGGTGAGGGAGGTGGTGGCAGTGTAGAGGAAGTTTGCCTTTTGTGTTCTGTTAAGATGGGAAGGTGTGTGTGTGTGTGTGTAAGGGGACTTTCTTTTGGAGGAGAATATGGAGTAATTGTTTTCTACCAAAAACTATAAAGAAAAAGGAGTTAACCATCACCTTTGATCCCTAGAATAAATTCGACTATAGCTCTAGATAAGCACACAGACACATTTGTTGTATGGGCTAAAGTGCGAAGGAAAGGACTTCTCTGTCTTTCAAACCATCATTTTCCTTAGCTAGGTAGCTAGCAGCCTTTCCTTGTCAGTAGGAGTGCTACCTTCCCAGCCCATCTGAACTGCTATTTATGGTCAGCCCTTTTGGAAATGGAGGAAAAGCATCTCTTTCCAACACCTTTGTGTTGGTGAGATTGAATAGAATAAGGTGGAGATTTTTTCCAGAGCTGAGGTAGTAATGAAGCACATTCTCATCTCAGTTTGTAATTCTAGCTTATAAGCTGTTAACATTTGTGCCTCAAACCCCTTAATTATGATGTAACCTGTCCCAGAGCCACAATCCAGTCTGTCTTGCTTACCACTCTATAAACTAGGCATTTATGGGAGTTCCCAGTATATTTTCCCTCAGAAGGCCAAAGCTGAATGTGGGGGCTAATTCTTTCATGAGATACATAGTAGCTGTATATTCAAACTTATTTTTTCTTTTTCTTAAAGCTATTCAGACCCATTCTCCACTCCTAATTTCTAGAGAGGGAAGAAAATTTCCAGTGTGTTGTGGTTATTTAATGCTTCGTAACAAACTATCCCACAGCACAGGGGCTTAGAACAAAAATCAGTCGTTAATTTTATTCATGATTGAGCACTTTGGCAAGGATTGGTGAATACTGCTGGAGCAACTTGACTGGGTCTGGAGAATTTACTTTCAAGAGAGCTTATTCCTTAGCTGTCTCAATTACTATGTACTTTGATCTGGGAGTGCAGTTGGGGGTCTCAGTTCCTCTCCACCTGGGCCTTCCTACAAGAGCTACTTGTGCTTCCTCACAAAATGGTGGATAGGTTTCAAGGGCATGTATTTCAAGGAAAAATGAAAGCGGTCAGTTTTTTAAGATGTGCGCCCCCACCACCCAAACTGGCCCAGTGTCATTTCTCTTGTATTCTACTGGTCAAGCTTAACTTGCCCAGATTTAAGGGTCATAGGCCACAAACTGCTTGATAAGTAGAATATCACAGAATTTGTGATCATCTTAATCTGCAGCACACCATCATGCCAGAAGGGGGAAAATGTTGGAGGAGCACATTTTTGTTTCTCAGTATTCACTCTTTTCCAAAGGAGAAGTGGTGACTTGACTGCTTACTGAATATTGTAGAAGGAGCAGGATATACTTGACTGAGCCCCTGTTCTTCGGGAAACAGTCTTCCCAAAGGAAGCATGCATTGTAATTGTCTGTCTTAGCATGTGGTAATAAGGTTAGTGAGAAAGCTCTTGTGGGGAATGCCTGTGGTTTTCATTTTTGCCTTTAAAAAAAAAAAAATATATATATATATATATATAAATAAAACAAATTTTACTATTGTAACCATTTAAAATCTATAGTTCAATGGTATTTAAGTACATTCACAGTGTTGTGCAACCATCACAATCATCCAAAACTTCATCACCCCAAGAGGAAACCCCAAAGCCATTAAGAAATTACTCATTATTCCCCCCTTAGCCCAGCCCCTGGCAACCATTTGTCTGTTTTCTGTCTTCTATGCATTTACCTATTTTGGATGTTTCATAGAAATGTAATTATATAATACAGGCCATACCTCAGAGATAGTATGGGTTCAGTTCCAGACCACCACCATAAAGCTAATAACACAGTAAAGTGAGTCGTACCAAGTGTTTGTTTTTCCAATGCATATAAAAGTCATGCTCACACTATACTGTAGTCTATTAAATGCACACTAGTGTTAATGTCTAAAAAACAATGTATATACCTTAATTAAAATGTTGCTAAAAATGCTAACTATCTGTGCCTTCAGTGAATCATAATCATTTTTCTGGTGGAGGGTCTTGTCTCGATGTTGGGGCTGCTGATTGGTTAGGGTGGTGGCTGCTGAAGGTTGTGGGGTGGCTGTGGAAGTTTCTTAAAACAAGACAGTAATGAGGTTTGCCTCATTGACTCTCCCTTTCACAAGTGATGACCTTCCTTTCACAGTTGAACTTCTTTCAAAATTGGAATCAGTCCTCTCAAATCCTGCCACAGCTTTATCAACTAATATATGATATACTGAACACTTTGTTGTCATTTCAACAGTCTTCTCAGTTTCTTCACCAGGACTACTACATAGATCTCATTTCAAAAAATAATTTTCTTTGTTCCTCCATCAAAAGCAACTACTTATTCATTAAAGTTTTATTGGGAGATAGCAGACATTTGGTCACACCTTCAGGCTTCACTTCTAGTTTTCTTGCCATTTCCACTACTTCTGCAGTTACCAAGACCACTGATCACAGATCACCATAGCAAATACAGTAATAACAGAAGAAATTGAAACATTTCAAGAATTAGCAAAATGTGACCCAGAGACATGAACAAATGTTGTTGGAAAAATGGCACTGGAAGGCTTGCTTGACACAGAGTTGCCACAAATTTTCATTTTGTTTAAAAAAAAAGTATTTTCAAAGGACAATAAAGTAAAATACAGTAAAATGAGGTGTGCCTTTCTGTGGTCTTTTATGTCAGGTTTCTTAGTTTTCAAGGTTCATTCATGTAGCATGTGTCAGCGCTTCATTCCCTTGAATGGCTGAATAATACTCTATTTTATGGACATACCACATTGATTCATCTGTTGATGGACACATCACTTAGATATTATGAATAATGCTGTTATAACACTAGTAAGTATTTGAGTCTTTTTAATTCATTTGGATATCTACCTAGAGTGGAATTGTTGGGTCTGTTTAACTTTTTGAGGAACTCATTTTCCACAGCAGCTATACCATTTTACATTCCCATCAGCAAGGTGTGTTTTCCGATTTTCTCTACCTCCTTGGCAACACTTACCAGTTGCTGTTTTTCTTGGTTTTGTTTCAGAGTTCACCCATTCTACTGAGTGTTGGACGGTTATCTCATTGTGGTTTGGTTTGTATCTCGCTAATGAGTTAATGAGGACGAGCATCTTTTCTTGTGCTTTATTGGCTGTTTGTACATCTTCTTCAGAGAAAGGCCTTTTCAAGTCCTTTGCCTTTTGAAAATATTTGTTGTTGAGTTGTGGGAGTTTTTAAAATATATTCTGGAATTAAACCCTTTCAGTTACAGATTGTCTTTTCACTTCTTGATAATGCCCTTTGTACAAAAGTTTTAAATTTTTAAAGTCAAGTTTTTCCTTTGTTCTTCTTTTGTTGCTCCTGATTTTGGTGCCATATATAAGAATTCATTCCTGATCCAAGGTCATGGAGGTTTTCCTCTATATTTTTTCCCAAGAGTTTTATGGATTTAGCTATTATGTACAGGTCATTCATTGATCCATTTGAATTGGTCCCATTGTTCTGGATTTGCAAAGAGTAGACAGGAGTTGGGGTCCCCCCCCCATTTCTGTCTCTCTCTTTTAAGAAAAAGAGAAGTATGCCTCAAAGAGAACATGATAGGTATTAAAACGTAGCTGGTTGTAGACCATGCTCTTGGCCAGTCTTGTTTTTCCCAAAACGATCTTCAAGTTCTTCATTTTCCTCTTCTCATTCCTGTTTCCAGTACTACCCAGTATGACCTCCCATCTTCTAGTTTCTGGATCAAAGTGTGATATGTTTCATATTCAGGCACTAAACTGTGAGCACTGATCCCAGCCATAATGTGGCTCTGTTTTAAGCCTAGCATAAAATACTAAGCAGGCAGTGGGTGCAGACCAGCCTGGAGATGGCATATGGGTGAAATCTGTAGTAGAAAGTATGTTTCTGATAGGGTTCCCTGATAGCAGGTAAAGAATCTGCCTGCAATGCAGGAGACACTGGTTCTATCCCTGGATGGGAAATATCCCTTTTTCACATCCCCACTGCCCCCTGGTGGGCTACAGTCCAAAGAGTTGGATACAACTGAATGTCAGAGCACATGTGTTTTGTTAAGGATTCCTTTTCAAGTGACAAAGACTTGAAACATTGATTAGACTGCGAGGCATGTGGATGGGGACAGCTTTGTGGAAATTCTCAACAAATTCAGGAGATAATTAAGGAGCTGTAGAACATGCTAATCTTCAAAGAGGAGGTGGTAATTCTCAGCCTTGGCTTCACATTGGAGTCAGCTAAGAAGACTGAAAAATAAGCCCGCCCTAGACTAAGTGGAATTGTTGTATGTATAAGGCTCAAATGTAATTTTTATTTTTTATTTATTTTTCTTCCTTTTCTATCTTTTAAATTATGAAAATATGATACATTTACAGGAAACTTGGAAAATACAGAAGTTACATATAGTTGCATTGTATATTACAGTTGTTTAAGTAGATAAATTAAGATTTTTAGTTGAAATTTCAATATCAAACTCTCAGAAATGAATAGAATGAGTGTACAAGGAAGTAGAAGAATATAGTAGACCTGAAAAGCATTACGAACCAATTTAACATAGTTAAGATTTATACAGTTTTCACACAAGAAGAAGATACAAATTCTGTTCAAGTTCCCACAGACTATAAGAGGCACTGGAATATATACAGAGACATTAGACCAGGTGCAGAAATCTCATGGTCCAAAGGTATTGAAATCATACAGAGTCTGTTCTCTTATTTCTGTGAAATTATGTTAGAGATCAATATCAAAAGATACTTGACAGGGGATATATATATATACCTATGGCTGATTCACGTTGAGGTTTGACAGAAAACAAAATTCTATAAAGCAATTATCCTTCAATAAAATTTTTTTAAAAAATTAAAATTACCCCCCCCCAAAAAAAAGATACTTGAAAATAACCCCATATTTTCAGTGCAGTGTGACATTTAACAAGAGAGATTTTAGGCTTAGCCATCAAACGTTTCAGTAAATTCAGAAGACAAAGAACAGAGGATGGTTACAGAGAAGAAAGCATTTAAATGAGAAATTAATATCATGGATACCATAAAAAAGCTCATGTACTTGGAAATTAAATGTCCAGTTTTGAATGAGTATATCTAAGAAGCCATTATAAGGAAAATTAGAAAATATTTGTAATAGAATAAAAATGAAGAGAATTTACCAGAATTTGTTGCATGCAGCTGAAACTGCTCAATTAAATACAAATTGGAGTCTTGAATAATGTATGAAGACAAATGACAGTAGCATAAAATTTTGTGAGATTTGAAGAAAATCTGTACTTTAGTTAATACTGTCACATAATTTCCTGTTTTTTTTTTTTTTTAACAACAACATTTCTTTATATTCTCACAACTGGATTAGAAGTTTCAAGCCTCATTTAAAATTTTTTAATCACTAAGATAATAATTTCCAGACTGGCAGTAATACTAGATGCCAAAATACATGAAAATATATATCAAAATTCTGAGTGAATATGAATTAGGAATCTGGCATTCTGTTCATACCAAGTCAAACAAGTGGAATCAAAATGTCAAGTTTTTTAGCTAGGCAAAAATTCATAAAATTTCTAGAATATATATATTATACATACTATATATACACACATGTATAGAAAAGCTTTTCTACTGTGCTTGGTAAAGGCTTGGTAAAGAACATCAAAAGAGATGGAGAAATTAGAAAACAAACTAAATGAAATGGAACACTGAATATGAAACAAACTAGATAAAAGATCATCACATAGTCCAGTTTTTAAACATGGCTGTTCATTAAAAATACATCTGGAGCTTTAGAGAAGAACAATACCTGGGCATTTGTATTTTTCAAAAAATTCCAAGATAATTCTGATATGTATCTGGATTTTAAGAAGTGATTATAGTTTTTCTATTAAATGGTAGTTTTAGTGATCATTGAGAGTCCCTTGGACTACAAGGAGATTCAACCAGTCCATCCTAAGGTAGATCAGTCCTGAGTGTTCATTGAAAGGACTGATGTTGAAGCTGAAACTCCAATACTTTGGCCACCTGATGTGAAGAGCTGACTCATTTGCAAAGACCCTGATGCTGGGAAAGATTGAAGGCAGGAGGAGAACAAGACAACAGAAGATGAGATGGATGCATCACCGACTCAATGGAGATGAGTTTGAGTAAGCTTCAGGAGTTGGTGATGGACAGGGAGGCCTGGTGTGCTCTGGTCCATGGGGTCACACAGAGTCAGACATGACTGAGCAACTGAAGTGAACTGACCTTAGTGACAATTCTGTTATTTTCTGTTGACTAATCATGATATGGGCTTCCCTGGTGGCTCAGATGGTAAAGCATCTGCCTGCAATGCTGGTGACCCGGGTTCAATCCCTGGCTTGGAAAGATCCCCTGGTGAAGGAAATGGCAACCCACTCCAGTACTCTTGCCTGGAAAATTCCACGGACAGAGGAGCCTTGTAGGTACAGTCCATGGGGTCGCAAAGAGTCGGACACGACTGAGCGACTTCAGTTCAATCATAATATTTGTATTAAGCAAAAATGACAATAGTAGACGTTTATCAGTGTTTACAATCAATAGCTAGACAAAAAAGATCATTACTATTGCAAGCCATAATGGAAACATGATTAACCTAACAATATAAAATAATTACATAGAGTCTGAGGGGTTAATAGAGTGATGTCAGTGGAAGTGCACACATGCACATGTTCTCATCCACCCAGCCAGTCTATCTTGGTTCTTGCATTTAATCCATTTGCACTTAAGGTAATTACCTTATCAATATGTATGGTCCTATTACCATTTTCTTAATCGTTTTGGGTTTATTTTGTGTAGGTCTTTTCCTTCTCTCTTGTTTCCTGCTTAAATAAGTTCCTTTAGCATTTGTTGTAAAGCTGGTTTGGTGGTACTGAATTCTGTTACCTTTTGCTCGTCTGTAAAGCTTTTGAGTTCTCTGTCAAATCTGAACAAGAGTGTTGATGGGTAGAGTATTCTTGGTTGTAGGTTCTTCCCTTTCATCACTTTAAATATATCATGCCATTCCCTTCTGGCTTGTAGAGTTTCTGTTGAGAAATCAGCTGATAACCTTATGGGAGTTGCCTTGTATTTTGTCGTTTTTCCCGTTTTTAATATTTTATCTTTGTCTTTAGTTTTTGTCAGTTTGATAAGTACGTGTCTTGGTGTGTTCCTCTTTGGGTTTATCCTGCCTGGGACGCTCTGTGTTTCCTGGACTTGGTTGACTATTTCCTTTCCCATGTTAGGGGAGTTTTCAGCTGTTCTCAACAAATATTTTCTTAGGTCCTTTCTCTCTTCTCCTTATTGGTCCCCTGTAATGCAGATGTTGGTGTGTTTAATGTTGCCCCACAGGTCTCTTAGGCTGTCTTCATTTCTTTGTTTTGCAGCCATGATTTCCACCATTTTGTCCTCCAGGTCATTTACGCATGCTTCTATTTCAGTTATTCTGCTGTTGATTCCTTCTAGTGTATTATTCATCTCTGTTTGTCCTTGAGGTCTTGTATGTCTTTGGTGAACATTTCTTGAATCTTCGTCATTGTTTTCCTGATATCCTGGATCACCTTCACTATCATTATTCTGAATTCTTTTCCTGGAAGGTTGTCTATCTCCACTTCATATAGTTTTTCTGGGGTTTTATCTTGTTCCTTCATTTAAGACATAATTTTCTGCTTTTTCATCCTAACTGACTTTCTGTACTGTGGTTTTTGTTCTATCTGTTGTGGGATTGTGGTTCTTCTTGCTTCTTCTGTCTGCCCTCTGATGGAGGAGGCTAAGAGGCTTGTGTAAGCTTCTTGATGGTGGGGACTGGTGGTGGGAAAAACTGGGTCTTGCTCAGGTGTATAGAGCCATGCTCAGTAAAGCTTTATCTATGGTGGGTAGGGTTGTGCTCTTTCCATGTTAGTTGTTTAGCCTGAGGTGACCAAGCCCTGGGATCTCTGGTGTCTACGGTAGGGGTTAGTGGTCCAGGACTGACGCTCCCAGTGTGCCCGTCCCCACTACGAGCCACTGACCCATGACTCCACAAGAGACCCTTCAACAGTCACAAGTAGGTCTGGTTCAGTCTCCTGTGGGTCACTGCTCCTTTCCCCTGGGTCTTGGTGCAGACAAGATTTTGTTTGTGTACACCTCCAAGAATGGAGTCTGTTTCCCCCAGTCCTGTGGAAATCCTGTGGAAGAGCACAATCAGATTCCACTGGCCTTTAAAGTCAGATTTCCTGGGGAGTCCCAGTCCCTTTGTTGGATTCCCAGGCTAAGAAGCCTGACATGGGGCTCGGAACCTTCATAACAGTGGAAGAGCTTCTTTGGTATCATTGTTCTCCAGTTGGTGGGCTGCCCACCCGACGGGTATGGGATTTGGTTTTATTATGATTGCTTCTCTCCTACCATCTCTTCGCAACTTTGTCCTTGTCTTTGGGGTGTTTTTTGGGGGTTGGGTTCCAGTGTCCTCCTGCCGTTGGTTGTTGAACACCTCGTTGCAATTTTGGTGTTCTAGCAGGAGATGAGTGCACGTCCTTCTACTCTGCCATCTTGAACCCACTCAGACTTATTTTTTAAAAGCTGAAGTGACTAGGGCCAGGGTTAGAACCACTGATTTAAAGGTATAAATAGGAATTTATTAGTAATTTAAAGCAGTGCTTCTCAACTTCATTGTGCATACAAATCACCTGGGGTATTATTACATTGCATATTCTGACTGAAGAACCCTGAATGGATCTTAGACATAAAAGTAAGCTAAAACTAAAACTCTTAGAACCTAGAAGAAACCATAGTGTGAATCTCTGTGACCTTGTACAAGCAACCAATGGAAAATAAGTTGGACTTAATCATTTAACTTAAAATTTTTTGTGCTTAAAAGCTGATCAAGTGAAAAAGACAACCCACAGGATGGGTGGAAATATTTGCAAATTGTATATCTGGTAAGTCTCCAAGTTATAGAAAGAACTCTTATAACTCAATGATAAAAAGACAATTAAAAGTGGACAAAGGATTAAAATATATGTTTCTCCAAAGAAGTAAATGGGCAATAAGCACAGGAAAAGATTGTTGTTCAGTTGCTAAGTTATGTCTGACTGTAGCCCGCCAGGTTCCTCTGTTGATGGGATTTTCCAGGCAAAAATACTGGAGTGGGTTGCCATTTCCTTTTCCAGGGATCTTCCCAACTTAGGGATCAAACCTGCATCTTCTAATTGGCAGGCGGATTCTTTACCATTGAGCCACCAGGGAAGCCCAGTGAAAAGATGAGGAAAATGCAAATGAAAACCTTAATGAGATGCCACTTCATAGTCTATTAGGATGGCTGTAATCACAAAGAATAACAATTGTTGACTAGGATTGCTGGTGGGAATGTAAAATGGTGCAGCTCCTACTTGGAAGAGTTCAGCAGTTTCTTAAAAGGTTAAGCCATGGAGTTAGCATTTAACCTAAATTATCTGTGAACGAATGGATAAATAAACTGGTAGATCTGTACAGTGAGTACTGCCAATATTTATCAATAAAAGGGAATGAAATACTGATACATGCTGAATAAGGGACAAACATTTTTACAGAGGCCTTGGACAACGTGCTTGCTAGGTGGGATGGGAGAACTCAAGACTTCCCCTTACCCTCACTTCTAGAGCCCTAGTTACAAAAGGGGAAGATATATGTCCTGAGAGATTAATCCTCTATTTTCCTGTCATTTAGCCCTCTGTCCTCAGGGTATAATCAACTATCACACTGTGGCCTTTATTAAGGTTGAAAACCTACCAAATTCTCATTTTTTTGAGAAGGGAAGTTCAAGTTATACCCTCTGAGTGTTTTGCTTATTGCTGTAAAGGTGAATAGTATGTTCTCTCAACTATTTCAAATCTAGGCCTAAAAAACCTTGATGGCAAGAATCTCTGATGAAGGAAGAGCCGTGCCTATCATCCAAGATCTGGCCTAGTCAGTACTAAAGGGGAGGCCTCTCTGTCCTGCTGAAAGTAGACAGTTTCACAGAACACCTACAATATGGCTCTATGACCATGATCAAGAAATTCTGTAATTGTTCCTGAACAAGACAATATCATTTCTGAACCCAGAGGAAAACATGAAAATGACCAAATATCGAATTCCCTGGCAATTCAGTGGTTAGAACTCTGTGCTTTTACTGCCAAGGGTTCGAGTTCAGTCCCTGGTCAGGGAAAAATATCTATCTTCCTGTCCTGGCTAATGTACTTCTTTAAGAACAGCTTTAGGGACTTCCCTGGTGGTCCAGTGGTTAAGACTGCATTTTCAGTGCAACGGACACTGATTCTATCCCTGCTTGGAACTAAGATTCCACATGCCACATAATAATAATTTTAGCCTCATGTCAAGCCTCTCACCTTTTCAAGATAGCCAGTCAACTTACTGAGATAGCCAGTCAACCCACACTTGCTCACAGTATCCATTTAGAGAGAGCCCTGTTTCCTTGAACCTTCCCCCCAGTCACCTAACTTGCCCAGATCATAAGTCCTTGTAACAGCTTACAGAGATATGCCCTCATGGTTCTGAAGGTGTGTGTGCTTCTTTATGCAGTGAGCAAAAAACCCAGCTTGTTTAATGCAGGTGTGTTCCTCATCACCTGGCAATGAGTTGTGGCTGCCCATTTTAGATAAGGCATGCATTTTCCATTTTGTCACAGTTCTCCACTCCCCATTGTCTCCCACATCCCACTGTTACTGTTTTTGTTAGGTCCTCTAGGCATTCAAGTATGCAAGTCCTGGTGGAGACTGTCATGATTTTGGGACCCTTCCCCTAGCACCAGCTGATTGGATCCTTGGTTAAGGTATGTGTTACTCATTATCAGGTCTGGGGTCCTCCTGAGTGATGGCCCCTGACTTCTCAACCTTCATTCCAAAGTGAAATTTAATTTCTACAGCAGGTAAGATACGTTGCATGAGAGGAAAACACTGGAGGAATTCGATTATCCGGAAGGAAACCACCAACAGGCTACATTTCACACGAGATTCTATAGGAGTTGAAACAATCCCCTATGTTGATGCCCAGTGCAGCCTGTGGGCTGGATGTCTAATCAAATTATACTTGGTAATTGTTAGGCATTCATAATGCCCATAACAGTCAACATTCCAATCTCAATAATTTTAAATATACAGATTTGCTCTTCAATGAAAGAACGAGGGCTTCCCAAGTGGCACTAGTGGTGAAGAACCCACCTGCCATGCAGGAGACATAAGAGACCTGGGTTCTATCCCTGGATTGGGGAAAGAGCGTGGCAACCCACTTCAGTATTCTTGCTTGGAGAATCCCATGGACAGAGGAGCCTGGTGGGCTATAGTCTGTAGGGTCACAATGAGTCATGCATGACTAAGTGACTTAGCATATACTCATGCACAAAGGGAGAATAAACTTACCTATTAGTTTCAGAAAATTAAAGTCCCTGGTCGATGGTATCTTTGAAGTCAGGCTGTTTTAATTTCTTGCTTCTTGCACTCCCATCCACTGAAAATTTTGCTCATCAGGTATCTCTAGTGAAGCACAGAATGTGAGCACTGAACCTCTGAAGACACCTGGTGACACCCTGTAGGTGACCCAGGGAGTCTGTGGCAGAAACCAGAACCAAAACCCACCCTTTTCAGCATCCCAGTTCCTGAGCCTGCTTGCTATACTGCAGGTCGCCCTATTATCCTGGACTTCAAGGATATCATCCCAGATGTTGCCTGATTTGACCTGACCAAGGCCTGGGAAGGTGGAAGGAGACTCTGGCAGGAATTAAGAAGGAAGACTATCAGAGCGCAAAGACTTAAGACTCAGCAGGGGTTCATAAGTTGCCATGCATTCACGAAAGCAGAGGAATGGGAGTTTCCAACCTCTGACCTCAGATACCCGTGGATGACAAGATTATAAGAGCTAACGTTTGTTGAGCCGTTAGCGTGTTGAGTTTTTATCTCAGCACTTTGCATGTGCTATATATCAGTTCCACAAGCTTACGAGGCAGGCAGCCACTCCATTTTATAGAAGAGAAAAATGTTTAGCCTGAGCTGACTTGAGTGGTGGGGAGTGGAGAGAGAGTCCTACCAGAGAAGATGGTAAGTGGCATTGCAGGACTGAGGAAATATTTGGTTGACATCTGTTTTTGCACCACTGCAAATGTTTTTTGCCTGTCCCTTCTTCCCAGGTCTTAGTGGCTGGGCAGGGGTGTGGGCAGGGCCAGGTGGGGAGCAGCTTGGGTGGGCGAGTTGTTTGAGCTTGCTGTGTCCCTGAGGGCCACCAGAGGGCAGTACTGGTTCACACCACAGCCTCCTTGCGACCATTGGCAAGATTGGAGCCCTGATTCTCAGCCCTACCAGACTCCTTTTTTAGAAAAACAAAACTATTTTCTAATGCCCCCTTTACCATCTTGAAGTGAAATTGACTCCTCTGAAAAGGAGGGAAAAAAAGGAAAGTAATATGTAATAAACTGATGGGGTTCAGTAATATGATGCTTGGACATGGCTACTCTAGATGAACACGAATTAGTTTGATGCTTTGCCCATCAGATCACTGAGAATGAACAATTACAAATGCAGCTAGATATAGGTTGTTGTGTCTGACAGAAATTCACTCTGATTTTCTGAAAAGATAAATCATTCTTAGTAAGGTTAAAAATAAAATAGGATACAAATGTCCCTTTATTGCATTCTTGGAAATTTCAGTATGTATTAAAACTGCAAAGAACAAAACTGCTTTTACTTATGTATAAAACAGAGTTAGCTTCAGTGCTTCTTTAAACAGCCTTAGCCTTTTTCATTTGATCCTATGTGAAGGTTTGGCCTCCCCAGGTGGTGCTAGCAGTAACGAATCTGCCTGCCAATGCAGGAGACGAAAGAGACATGGGTTTGATCCCTGAGTTGAGAGGATTTCCTGGAGGAGGGCATGGCAATGCACTCCAGTATTCTTGCCTGGAGAATCCCATGGACAGAGGAGCCTGGAGGGTTACAGAGTTGGACACGACTGAAGTGACTTAGCATGCACGCAAGAAGATCCAGGAGGATATTTGAAAATCAATTACTTCTTGTGAAGAACTGCCTTCCCCGAGAACTCTAGCTGGTACTAGAGGATATGAGATGCCCTATCTTTCCAACCCAACTTGGGCTCCCCGAGAGCCAGGGCTTTGTGTTACAGGTGCTCAAGCCCTCCAGAGTACTCCTCAGAGTACTCACTGAGTACACAGAACTGATTGAGTCCTTTCTCTATAGCTGGGGGTGACTCTCGTCCAGCCTGAGTATATTGGCTGGACAGTTGAAGGGCCTAGACCCTGAGTATGAATGCTGATGTAAACTGAAGCCAGGCAAGAGGTGCCCCAAATAGTCCGTCAGGAAAATCCATGGCTCTACATTTTCTTAGGCAAGACTCGTCCAAAAAGGGCCCTTTCATTCCACTGGCAACCCATGCATATATTTCATCTGTGGTTCCTGAGACCAAAAAAAAAAAAAAATGCATATTCTTGTGAAAGAAAACAGGGAATTGGTTCCAAAACTCACTTTTTGGCCAGACAGAACCAACCAAGGCCTGTAAAGCCTGTGGCCCTGATTAGATAGAGGGATAAGGATGCTTCTTCCTGGAGCCCTGTCAGGGAAGTGCTCAAACCCAGCCCACGCTGGCCACATTGCACCTTTCCCCACTGGCGCCTGGTAAGCTGCATGCCAGCGACACATAAGCACCTCTAAGCCCCCCACTGCCTCGCCTGACCCGGCTGCCACTGCCATAACGCCGCCTGCTGGAACGTTTTCCTGTCAGGTTTTGGCCACAGCGGCTCTGGTGTTCTTCCCTCACCTGCCTAGTGTCCACCATTGACAGCTTTTATAGCAGGAAGGTGGGCAGGTTAACACAAGCCTGGTCTCACAAGAGTCTCTGTAAAGTGGAGTGGGGACTGGGGGCAGACAGCCCTGTACTTCATTCATTCAAATTCCACCTTTGTAATTTTTTTAAAAAATCCATGAACTGTATGTGTTTTTTATTTACTTTGAAATGGCCCAAAGAGAGGATGAAGAGGTGTGTGGTGTAACGGAACTGCTGGTGAGTGCTCAATTCTCTATGCTTCTCTACTGAGACCAGTCTCCAGAGGGTGCCAAGGATAGCCAAGTTTCATTTATTTGTCCAAGTACAAGCATAATCAAGAATGTTCTAAATAAGGTCAGGGTTTACAGCTTTGATTATAGGAGTTCCTCTCTGATCATTTGATTGGGTCACGTGAATTTAAACTTAAGTGAAGCTTCACTTTCAAAGTTTCCACTCCATTTCTCTGAATGTGCCACAGCATGATGATAAAAGTCTCCCAGATTCCCCAAGATCCACCTGAACAATATCTCAACACATTGTGGTTTATTCACCTTAAGAAGAATCTGGAGAGAACATGGTTTGGGGTGGGAGACAGAGTTAATGCCTGATGGGTCTGGACCACTGATATAAATGATTCTCATTTCATTTTAGGGTTTCCATAATTGTAGCAATTATCTCTGAAAGATTTTTGTCCACATTGATTTGGATAAAGTTTTCTGGAGCTGATGGGGTCTCCAGAGTATCGAATTGGGACTGCAGTAACTCAGGGGGCATAAAATGGTCTTTTCTTCTGAGTAAGCGTCCAGAGATGATGTCAAATGACCCAGTCAGATGGACCACAAGGAGCTTCACCTCAACTGGCTTTTCTTCCTTCCCCAAGTCATCACACTTCAGAGGTGCATCATCTTTTCCTTGTATTAAGATGTCTCTGTACACTTTCTTCAGAGCTGAACAGGCTAGAACTACATGCTGCCCAGAGGCTACATCTCTGTTTAAAAAACAAAAAACAAAACCTGGGGAGATGGGGAAGGGGAGATCCCAAAGAGTGAAGACATTTAAAATAACTGGTGTCAAACCTAGGCTGAGGGCTTCAGTCCCACTTCTCTGACAGTGGAAGGTGGTACAAATGGTGGCCAAGTATCAGGCAGTCTTGGCTTTGAGGTAAAGATCTTCCACTAGTGAGCCCTCTCGGGTGATGTATTTACTTCTCTGAGCATCAGTTCAGTTCAGTCACTCAGTTGTGTCCAACTCTTTGTGACCCCATGGACTGCAGCACGCCAGGCCTTCCTGTCTATCACCAACTCCTGGTGTTTACCCAAACTCATGTCCATTGAGTCAGTGATGCCATCCAGCCATCTCATCCTCTGTCGTCCCCTTCTCCTCCTGCCTTCAGTCTTTCCCAGTATCAGGGTCTTTTCCAGTGAGTCAATTCTTCGCATCAGGTGGCCAAAGTATTGGAGTTTCAGCTTCAGCATCAGTCCTTCCAGTGCATATTCAGGACTGATTTCCTTTAGGAGCATCAGTTCATCATCTGTTAAATGTGGCTACTCAAGAGTACCTGCCCACAGAACTGTGGTGTGGAAGTTTATCATGGTGCCCAGCACACAGGAAGTGCTGAGTGAGTATCAGCTCTGCCCCTGGGCTATAGGATGTGACTGAGCCAGCACTTGTGGACATGGGTGGCTGCTGGCAGGCACCTGTGTCCCCCATACAGCATGGCTCAGGCTCTCCTCGGATTTTCTCCATTCCTACTCTGCAGTATGCTGGACGAATCTGGGGGTCACCCATGCAGAGCTGGAGAAAGCAGGAAAAGAGAGCACCAGCCCCTCTGTTTTCAAGGTAAGCAGAAAGTGAGTAGTTTTCAGATGCTGAAAACTAAGAGAAAAACCTGAGCCAGAAATAGAGGTAGATTGACAAGGCACGAATAAGGGAAAACCTAGACAGCATATTATAAAGCAGAGACATTACTTTACCAACAAAGATCCGTCTAGTCAAAGCTATGGTTTTTCCAGTAGCCATGTATGGATGTGAGAGTTGGACTATTAAGAAAGCTGAGCGTGGAAGAACTGATGCTTTTGAACTGTGGTGTTGGAGAAGACTCTTGAGAGTCACCTGGACTGCAAGGAGATCCAACCAGTCCATCCTAAAGGAAATCAGTTGTGAATATTCATTGAAAGGACTGATGCTAACACTCAAACTCCAATACTTTGGCCATCTGATGTGAAGAACTGACTCATTGGAAAAGACCCTGATGCTGGGAAAGATTGACAGTGGGAGAAGAAGGGGACAACAGAGGATGAGATGGTTGGATGGCATCACCAATGTGATGGACGGGATTTTGAGTAGGTTCTGGGAGTTGGTGATGGACAGGGAAGCCTGGCGTCCTGTAGTTCATGGGGTCCCAAGGGGTCGGATCCGACTGAATGACTGAACTGTACTGAAGGGAAAACCAGTGTGGTCCAAGACCATACATGAGGATGAGCCCCCCTACCACTAAGCTGATGTATACCAGCCCTGGGCAGGAGAGGTTGTCTTCTTGGAGCCAGGAAGGAACTAAATAAAGTGGTCAAGGGTCAATGCTGGCTTGGGTACTTAGTAGAGATTTCAGTTCAGAACTAAGAACTAAGAATTCTGAAGGGGCCTGCCTTCATCTATGGCCATCGTAGACTGGAGACCCATCGTAGACTGGATGGAGTGTGTCATCAGCAACAAACCAACGTACTTGAGCCTCCCAGCTCTTCTTAAGGGCATGAGTGAGAGCTTGTTAGTTCTGAGCCTGGAGGTCTGATCTCCGCTCTCCTGAGACTCTTCACTTTGGCTTCCATCACAGGTCAGAATCTTTGATCTGATGAGTCTATTTATGTTAGAGACCCAGTTGGGTAGGAGTTCTCAAATCCTAAAACCCAAAAGCCTTAAAACCCTAAACTCATACAAAGACAGGACTGCCAGCCATGTGCAGTGTTTTAAAAAAATGTAAACTGAATTTTTAATAAGTATAAAGTCATGGCTCAAATGGTTTTAAATTTGTAAAACATGACTTCATCTTAGAAAGCAAGGTTTGGAACTCACTCACTGCCACTCCTTTGTCTTCCATGTCCCAACCAGGATTCCCAAGGGCCAGACCCACAGATGGGAGAAGAGGGTCGTTTGCTCAGAGGCATGCTACAGAGCTGGACAGTTTGAGATTTCAGTCCTGGTAGTGAGTTATCTGTTGATTCGCAAATGACCCCAGATCTTCCTGGTTGTCAGAGCTTGAAGTAGGAGGCAATACAAGCAGTGGCTAAGATATGGCTATAACAACATTATTTTATTTAGGACTCACTATATATATTAGGTATCATTCTAAGTGCTACCCACGCTTTATTCACTAATTCCTCACGACAATCTATAAGGACTGTTGTGAGTAGGAACTAGATCCCTATTTTTCAGAATAATAAACAGGTTTATGGAAGCCAAGTTGCTGAGTAAAATTCCCAGCTAGTAATTATTAAGTTGTCTAGAAGGCTGACTCTAGAACCTGACACTCTGTGGCTGATTAAAAGTCATTGTTAGTCACCAGGTGGAGGTGCATTTCATTTCTGGGATCCTGTATCACTAGTCAGTTATGATTTCAAGAGTGGTTTCCTTTACTCACTGGCTTATGGGGTCTGATGTTCTCTTACCTTCGTAAAATGTCATGCAATTTGCAGAGCCATGGAATTCTGTCCTGAAATTAAAACAAACACAAAGTGGCTTTTCCAGATATTGTTCATTTGTACAGAAACATGTTCACCATGTTCATCAATGTTAAGGTCCAGAGAAATCTCAGTGGTTTTGAGGAGGAGGCCATGCACAGGCTGAGGAATTAAGTCACTGGGCAATTCAGCACAGAACCATGTTCCTGGTCCAGGTGTCAGAGGTTCTTTCCGCAATGATAAAAATTACCCTAAAATGCCAGTATGTAACTCCCCCATGTCAATCTTCCCATTACAAATACACGTTCTTTGGTTCTGATATGTTTGTGTGTGTGTGTGTGTGCGCTAAGTCGCTTTGGTCGTGTTTGACCCTGAGACTGCCGGCTCCTCTGTCCGTGGGGACTCTCCAGGCAAGGATACCGAAGTGGGCTGCCATTTTCCGATACACTCACAGATCTTTTGCTGTATTTGCATGGTTCTTCGGGTGCTTCTGATCTCAGATGTAGAGTTATTCCTAGAAACTCTTAAGCCAGCTGCCCCCTGGTCCTATTCTTCAAACCCTCTAAAAACAAAGCTTCTTTCAGATAAAAGTATTGTGAGAATTTTTTATTTTTCCAGAGAAGGCAGAAGTTTACATAGGACACCCTAGAGTGTTACACAAAGAAGTTCCCCTGGGGTAAATACTGATTGGCCATAACGTATTAAAAAAAAACTTTTTTATTATGCGAATTTAAAACATATGTGAAAAGAGACAAAATGGTACAAAACAAACCTCTCTGTACTCATGACCCAGCTTTAATGATTTTCAGCTCACAGTCTGGTTTCTATATGTCCCAACGCCCATCCTTTATCATTTTGATGCATATTCAAGAAAGATGATGTCTTTATTATTTAAGGCTTTTTTTTTTCCGGCTGCTTTGGGTCTTCATTGTGGCATGCAGGCTCTCAAGTTGTGGTGTGCAGGCTTGGTTGTGGTATGTGGCATCTTGGTTCTCCAAACAAGAACTGAACCCACCCCTGCATTGGGAGCATCAAGTCTTATCCACTGGACCACCAGGCAAGTCCCCATGATGCATCTTTAAAAGTCCTTGCTCTTAACATTTGATTACTACCATTTTATTTAGATTTCTGTATCTGTATAATTGAGATTGACTTGCATTTGTTTTCTTGTGTAGTCCATATTAAATTTTGGTATCAAGGTTATCCCTGCCTCCTAAAAATAAGTAGGGCAGCTTTCCTTCTTTTTTCTCTTCTTTGAAACAGCTTGTATACAATATATTATTTTTATGGACTGAATGTTTTTATTTCCCCAAAATTCATATCCCCCATGTAAGAATATTTGGAGGTAATCAGGTTTAGATGAGGTCATGAGGATGAGATCCTCATGATGGGCTTAGTGCCCTTATAAGAAGAGACCAGTGAGCTAGTATATACTCTCTCTCCTTCTGCTGCCCTCCCCTTCAACCACCCAGTGGGGATACAGAGAACCTCCAAGCTCAGAATAAACAAGAAACTGACCATGCTGACATCTTGATCTTGGGCTTTCACCCTCCAGAACTGTGATAAATACATGTCTATTGTTTAAGTCACCCAGTCTATGTTATTTTGTTATAGCAATCTGAGCTGAGTGAAACTCATCTGAAAAACTATCTGGGCCTATCTTTTATTTATTTTGATGAAAGATCTCTGATTATAGATTGAATTTATTTAATGAACATTGTATTATATTCAGATTTTTCTATTTTTAATTCAGTTTTGGTGACTGAATACTTTAGAATCAACAAGGTCATGTTTTCACTTGGTGATGGGGGAAGGGCTGAGCAGACTGTGACCCTAAGCATTGTAATCCTCACCTGAAGAAAGTCTTCCCTTTATACATTATACAAGTCCTCACACTTAGGTTCAGGTCCAGCTCCATCCCGCATACAGGTATCATCTCCCATCTCTACAGGAACATCAAAAATCATACTTCCCACCCTCCTGGCTTATATGCATTCTCAAAACCTGGGGGAAGAGGTTAATTTAGGTTTAATTAAATCTTGCTACTTTGATTCTGGCACCTGAGAATTTCTCATTTTGCTTTTGACCTTGGTTAAATCCCCCATCCCACTCCCCTAATCTTTTCCACCAGGAGCCTTTCAAGTTCTCCAGCTCTGGGTGAGGTCTTTCAGCTCCTGAATATTTCCTCTGGGCTTAGGCTTTCCCTATTTCTTATTCAGAGTAACTAGCTCCCCAGTAAGTGAAAGTTTCATTCCACCAAGGCCATCACTCTGTGCTCAGCAAACTAAAGACCTTCTAGTTACTAGGATCCACCCTTGTCTGGAAGCAGAGAAGGATTTTGTACACACACACACTACATGCACACATGCTACACACACATACACAGTTAAAATTTTTTCATTATATGTATCTTTTCATAGTAAATAATATTTTTTAAAAGCACTGTGTGCTAATATTGGGTTAAGAGTCCTGGAAGTTTTATTAGTCACATAATTCTTTAAAGACTTTACCTCTGTGTACACATTACTCAATCAGAGACCACTTAAAAGTTCAAATGTGACAGCTATAAAATCTGCAGAAGACAGAGATCAAATGACAACTATTACCTAACTTATATGAATAGTATCTTAAATAACAATAACTACATAATTCACAGATACTATTACTCAAGTTGTAACAGCTACTACAATGTACACATGATAGCTCAAATGTATTTAATGAAAGCCTTGTTTATGTTAGCACTTGTCTGAGTACTCAGTGGACCCAGTGTGGTTATTTCTAAACAAAGTAACAAGATGATGAGGCTTACCAGTTCTAAACTTGCAGACCATAAAGAACTTTGTGCTCTATGGGGAGACTTACATGCTCCTGGAAAAGTGTATATGTTTTAAGACTTATTCTTGCCAAGATTTTCTGACATCGTACTCAAAAACTAAATGTTCTAGAGAAGTCAGTGAGGAGAAAAAAAGTTGTAGCAGCTATACTTATGGAACTTGAAATTGCCACCATAACACAGTATTTTTCTAGACTTATGATGGGGGTCAGGGAAGAAGAGTGTCAAGGATTATAGGTAGTGGGGAAAACTAGCTGGACTTACTGAGCCGTGCAGTATGATGGAAAATTGCCCATGGGAAAGCTGCCAACTCAAGCTCAGATTTGGATCTCCCTTTCCTTCGTCCATTTGCAAGTATCTGTTGTGTGCTTAGGGAGACCCAGACACTATTCTGGGTCCTTTCTTTCAATACTCTACACATGATCACCCTGAGTTTAACTTCTAAGATTCCATTTGCACCCAAATTTCTAAATTCCTTTCTCTTCTGTATTCTCATTGTGAACAGCTAAGCTTTTCTACTACATTCATGAACTAATAGGGATAAAAAAGAAAACACTATCATTTATACAAAGACCTTAAAAAAATTTTTTTTAACCTCTTGGCTATATCTTCCAAAACAGCTTCTCCAACAGAAGGCTGCAACAGAGCACGGTGACTGGGCCTTGAAGACTCACGTCAGCAACATGACCAGTTTCCTACCTAGGACCCAGACCTACAAAGATTCGTTGCTTTCCAAACCCGCAGGAAGGGTTGCACAGGCAACTTACTTGGCAAAGTGCTGTACTAATTATTAATGGGACTAACTTCAGTGTGTGTTTTACATGTAAATAGAGGTGTCCAGCTTCGAGTTTAAGAAATGATGTCAACTTCTATAAAGTTAAGGAATCTTACAGCATATGGGGGCCACAGTGAAGTGTCTTCCTAAGCACTTGGAACAGAAGGAAAGAAGCTTGTTCTTTAAGTCTTTAAAGATCAACACTTAATAGAAAGGGATAGAGATGTCTAAACTCATCTGAAGAAGTAAAAAATGACCCTCAGGCTAGCAGTGCATCACTATGATCCAACTATGTATTTTTACACACATAAAGGAAGCACGTGAGGCTTGGGAGTGAAAAACCAGGGCAGGAACACTATAGGATTAGACAGCAAAGTACTGTCCAGAGGACATGGAGTTCTGGCCTTATGACTTCAAATATCATGTTCTCACTAGCAAACGTCTTTGTCTAATGGGGTGGGTGGTCTCACACCATTAGAAACTTAAGCTTTAACTCTCCTACTCTTTTGATTGCATGTTCACTGAGATATCTGACTGCATTTTGGCTTCTGAAATCAGATTGATGTGTTATGGGCCACGTGGCAGTTAAATTTCTCCTTGTAAATTAATCAGTTGGCATTCTGGTTTTATGTAGAAATCTTGTGAACCTGACTAGTGGGGTTCTCATATGAGACATGAACCTGTGTTCACCGTGTTGACAGTATCAGGGGTTGAGCCAGCAAGACAGAGCCTGACTACCCTGGTCCCATCTGGGTAGTCAGGCAGTCTTTTCCACAATGCATCCCTGTCACTGTGCATGTCTCTTCAGTTCAGTTCAGTCGCTCAGTCATGTCCGACTCTTTGCGACCCCATGAATCTCAGCACGCCAGGCCTCCCTGTTCCTATCTCCCGGAGTTCACTCAGACTCATGTCCATCGAGTCCGTGATGCCATCCAGCCATCTCATCCTCGGTCTTCCCCTTCTCCTCCTGCCCCCAATCCCTCCCAGCATCAGAGTCTTTCCCAATGAGTCAACTCTTCGCATGATGTGGCCAAAGTACTGGAGCTTCAGCTTTAGCATCATTCCTTCCAAAGAAATCCCAGGGCTGATCTCCTTCAGAATGGACTGGTCGGATCTCCTTGCAGTCCAAGGGACTCTCAAGAGTCTTCTCCAACACCACAGTTCAAACGCATCAATTCTTCGGCACTCAGCCTTCTTCACAGTCCAACTCTCACATCCATACATGACCACAGGAAAAACCATAGCCTTGACTAGACGGACCTTAGTTGGCAAAGTAATGTCTCTCCTTTTGAATATACTGTCTAGGTTGGTCATAACTTTTCTTCCAAGGAGTAAGCGTCTTTTAATTTCATGGCTGCAATCACCATCTGCAGTGATTTTGGAGCCCCAAAAAATAAAGTCTGACACTGTTTCCACTGTTTCCCCATCTATTTCCCATGAAGTGATGGGACCAGATGCCATGATCTTCGTTTTCTGAATGTCCCTAGGTGAAACAAAATCCTGAGACTAGTGCTGATCTCCATTCAGCAAGAATGCTTGGTTTGGAAGAGGTAGTAGGAAGGTTGCTCAGTCATGTCTGACTGTTTGTGAGCCCATGGACTGTATAGCTTGCCAGGCTCCTCTGTCCATGGAATTCTCCAGGCAGGAATACTGGAGTGGGTTGCCATGCCCTTCTCCAAGTTGGAAGGTTCAGACAGTCAAATGCTAATTCACATATTCAGTATTCACATACCTACTTAAGAGTTCAAGAAGCAATTATAATGATGCACTAGGACTGATTCACAGATGAAAACACAAAAAATGAGCTGTACTTCTGCATGAGTAAAATGTTCCTGGTGGCTTTGGATGCACCAAGAAAGGGGGATAATTTGTTTAATTCCTAGTACTTTAGCTATCTTACCTTTCTTCCCACTAGCAGAGGAGCAACCTTGTGTTTTGTTATTTTAACTAGATTGCACAATTCCTCCAGCCCATCAGCACCAAATCTCTTTGTACAGAGATCAATCTCTGTATTATTTTATGGCTTATGTTATTGCATTATGTTATTGCATTAAGCTGGATATTGACTTTATTAGTCATTATATTTTCTGCATGCCTAAAATATTTCACAATAAGGATGAAACAAGTGAATTTAAAAAAAACAGAAAACATATTTGGGTAATAAACTTCCTACCCTTTGTACAGGTAAACAGAACTTTACTTCGAATCCCTGCTTTTTTATTATTTTACCAGTGTCTAAATATGTGCCTTAGCTGAGAATTATGCATGTTGCTTCACTTAGTCACAATAAAATTCCTCAGAAGCTCAACCATGAAAACTAATATTAATAAGTAGAAATATAAAACAGAAATAAATGCTTTCAGACATCTGCCCAATCAGAATGCATGTTGGACCAGTTTATTCACAGCACCAGTAAGGTCTGGGTCCACCAGCCATAAAATCAATGGGAGAAGGCTGGAGATAGCAATGAAGTACTTTCAACTTTATTTTACAGAAGTTTCCAAGTATTGAGTCACAGTTATTACACAGTTGGGATCCTTCCCTAGAGGGTCACAGGGGGCCACAAGGAGAGAGTTCTTCCAGAGTCAGTCCAGGTGCTACGTGAATTCCCGGGGGGACTCCAGCATTCTCATCCCTGGTCTGTGTGAAGCCAGGCATCACCTGCCTCAGGTACCCATCCAGGCCTAGATCCCTCCAAGGGAAGTGCTCGCTGAGGGCTACGCCTCTCTCCTGCTCTATCAACCTCACTTTCACCCTTTCCATCTCCATTTAACCAACCCTGATTCATTTCTCATAGATTGGGTGTGTGTGGAGTATCAGGGCCTTTAACACAGTAGAAAAAGTAGGGTCTTAGAGGTTAGATCCCCTTGACTCTGTGCCTTTGCTCAAGTTACTTCTCTGTGCCTCCCTTTGTTCATCTGCAAAATGGGGGAATCATGTAATTCACTGATCTGCTTTGGGATTTAAACAGGAAAAGGAGTAGACTTCATTTTAAACATTATTTTGGGGGGCTGATTTTATAGCTGCAATAAACGGCATCGGTTTCCAACTTTGAATCTGGAAAAGATCTTTAATAAGTGAATTTGGTATGCAGTAGATTCTAATTCCACAAATAATGAATATTTAATATGTGCAAAGCGCCATATAGAGCATTGGGAATATAATATGAATGGTGTGGTTCCTGTCCTCAAGGGAGTCACAGCCTGATGATGGGTATCTATCAGTTAAACTACACGTAAGGCAGAGATGAGGGCTCCAAGGGATATACTAAGAAGGGCTCTGACTGGAGAGCAGAGGGAGAGATCAATTTTAATCAGGCCCTAGGAAGACTAAATCTTCAAGGATAAAGAGGATTTTAATGGAAACAGGGCCTGCCGAGCAGAGGGCAGGGTAAGACTGGGAGTATTAAATATTAGAGATGGAAGACTCTACAGTAAACGGATGAGGCAGGAGCTTAGCACTGCCGACCAGATGTGGGAGTTGCTATGTGAGGAGGGTGAGGAGAAACTCTCAGGAAGGATAGTCAAGACTCTGAGTGAGCTGCTACGGAGTCTGGCCTTTCCTCTCGGGTCTTAGGGAGAACTTGACACATGGGGTCCAAATGTTGCATTCGTAATGTTTGTGAAGAAAGGGATGACTAAGACTTTCTCTTCACAGAGGCAGAAGCTGAGGCCAAACAGGAGATACTAGGCCAAATTCACTGAATTCCGTGTGTAAATACTACAGACAATATGATAATTAGTGAAATCGAACACAGAAAGTCTTAGAAGAGAGGAGGAAACAACATAATCCAAGTGAGCATCCAAGTTTACTGGATTGCTATTCTAGGCCCCTTCATTCCTGACAGGCCCTACATGCAGGGGTAGGGGTGCAGTGTACCCTGAGCCCCCAGCCCAGGGCTTAAGCACTGAGGGCTAAATCAGAGCATCATGAGGACAGAGAACGCTTCCTTGGCCTATCTAGCAGGAGAAAGTGTCTTCTGGAAGGGGATGGCAATTAAAGGGCAGGCGCTCAGAGGAACAGATGGAAGAGCATTGCTGGGGGAGGTGGAGAGAGGGCAAGGAAAGTGGGAGGGGAGCAGTGGAGGTGAGCCACGGGCTTATCCGGTGCAAAAGTGAACCTAAGCCCAGAGAGGAGAAAAATGCATATAAACAAAGTATATACCCCCAAAAGATGGGTATACATATCAAATTCAATTAGTAGGTACTTTTGGAAGATGAAACCAAGGGAGATATATTCTGTGAAAGAATTTGTAGGCATTGGTCAAATGTTTTATACAGGATAAGTATTATATTTGTAATTAGGAACAGAACTGTCCAAAACTTCTCTTGTAAATAGACTGAGGTTGAAGTCTGCTCAAGTGTCACCCCATGGGCTGCCAGAGCATGGACCCAGCACATCAGGGAGACTCACTGACGGACAGCTTGGAAATCATCATCTCATGTTAACCATGCATCCCTGCCTGGGTGGCGTATCTTTCTCCACCAGCGCTGTCCAACAGAGCTTCCTGCCCTGATGGAAATGTTCCCTACCTGCGCCATCTGGATTGGCAGCCACCAGCCACATGTGGCTTTTGAACACTTGAAGTATGGCAGTGCAATCCCAGAACTGGAGTTTACATTTAATTGAAATAGCCTTAAGGTGCCCTTGGTATATTCAACTCGCGCGCGTGCGTGCGTGCGTGCGTGCGTGCGTGCGTGCGTGTGTATGTGTGTTAGTCACTCAGTTGTGTCTGACTCTTGGTGACCTCATGGACCTCCCCAAACCATCCTGAGAATCTCCCCCAAGGTATACCATTACCTCTGCCTCTAACAGTCTACCTGATGCTCAGCACAGTATCCTCTGGGGGACGAGGGCCTGCGGGCTGGTTGCCAGGGCAATGAGGTCGTGGTGCCAGCTCAGCTGTGACCCACACCTTCACTCATAGACTCACTGGGCTCTCATCAAAAACGTTAGCCATCTGCTGTTTTACTGCATTCCTCTCTGCTTTACTCTGATGTCAGGCAAACTTGTATAACTTCCTCTGAATATATTTAGTAACTCATTATGTTTCTTCCAGTAATTGATAACCTTTTCTTCTGTACAATAAATTCCTCTTCTCAGTTCTCCTCCTCAGCCCCCAGCCCCATCAATACTGCTCACTTAACAAGGCTCACTTGTGAATAAGAGGAACAATGCTTAAATGCCATTATAAAAATCTGTCCATTTGGGGTTGCTTTACTTTGTTAATTTTGTACTCAGCAAGAGGAAAAAGAAAACAACCCTAGCACGGTCACAATTTACACACTCCACAGAAATGATGTGTTACATGTATGCGTATACAGATACAGTATTAACAACAACAGTAAGTGATAAGCACTGAATCCTTCAGGTATGTCTCTGTGCATACTTTCCATTTTATCTAATCCTCTCAAGGACCCAATAAAATAGATCCTGTCATCATTCCTACTTCACAGGAGGAAAATGAGGCAAAGAGAGACCAAGCCATTTGCCAAAAGTCACACAAGCTGGGTGGTGGGGCCAGGTTATCTGCATTATGTTTACTATCTCTAGTACAGAATCATTGTTATGTTTAAGTCGTTACTCTGTATCTCACTTTGGCTGCTCTCCTCCCACCTTCTAAAGTCAAATGTTGTAAACTTAAATTTTGATGGTTTAATGTTTAAACTTGGGGAGCACTTCCTGAAACAAACAGAAACCCTCAGAGTGCTCCAGAATTAGACCTAATATGGGTTAGTGACTCCAGTCCTTCAAGGCTGAACAAAGAGAAGAAAGTGGAGCACAAACTGGGGGAGCCGAGTTCATGAAAGTACAAACACCAGCGTTGCTCTTTGGCCAGTTCCATCCCAATACCGGTCCTTTGGACACGCTTGGCATGTGGACCTGCCTGGGGCCCCTGCTGCCAGCTGCTCTGTGGACCCACCCTAGGCCCTGCCCTCAGTCTCTCCTGGGTTACAGCTAGTTCTATGAATCCACAGTTTGTGACTCTGGTTTGAGAAAGACCCTCTAGAAAAGGCCCTCACAACAGTGCATAAAGGAATGAGATGTCAGGCCATTCATTCTTTCACTTATTTTTTCATTCACAAATTTGCCACAAATATTTTCTGATATACACTGTGTGTCAGGCTCTGGGGATATATAATGGTTAACAGAAATGGCCACAATGCCTGTCCTTTTGGAGGTAAAATCTAGTTACAGCAACAAATATTAATCAAATTTTCATACCATCAAATGCCATGTTACAACTGGGACATGGATGATAAGGGATATGCCGCCCTGAGAGTTATTAGAGGAGGTTTTATCTAGAAGTCAGGGTGAGCTTCCCTGAAGAAGGGGCACAGGTGCTGAGACGTGATGCATGAGCAGGTAACAGAAGAGTGGGGAGGCCCATCCCTCACAGTGGGAACAGCAGACACAAAGGCCCTGGGGGAGGAGCATGGCACCAGAGCCACTGCAAAGGGCAAGGATGGCTCCAGTGGAGATGGGGGTAGAGAGTGGGGGTGGGATATGGGAGGGTGGGGTGTACCCAAAGAGACTGGAGTGGGGCACTGCCAACTTGGCCTGACCATGTACGTGTAGGAGTTTATGTGTCTGGTCTTGATGCTGAGATAATGGGAAACCTCCAGAGTTTGCAAAGATCACTCTAGCTTTGGGGTGGGCACCACGGCCTGGAGAGGGTAGGCTGGTAGGTCCTGGGAAGAAAAGGTGAACTTCCACATGTATGAGCCACAGAGGAGCCTGTGCCCTCTCAGGAATTACACTCTGCAGATTTGAATCCCTCAACAAAGTGTTCTGGCGGATCCTGCCAAGCTGGGGCTGATGGTGGCATCAGTCCTGATGCCAGTTTAGAGTTTAGACAGGAGTTCGGGGCTACAGCTCACATACATGGACTGCTGTGCGCCTGGCTTCTGGAGCACTGTCTTGAGTGCGTGACTCAGGAACTCTACTGCACCAAGCGCTGCAGGCATCTTCACCTGCATCACCCGGCTGGGACATCTGTGTTGGAAATAAAGACAGACAGTGCACCTTACCTCATCATTTAGCGCTATCCCTTTTTGCATCTTTATTCGATTTTCCTCTGGGTGGTAGTCATCTGCATCGTAGAATTTCCATCCTAGCTTTAAGAACAAAGTGAAAGAGGGTACATAGCAGGTCATGCGGCCCATGTGATGGGCACTGTGGGTTCCTAACACTAACAGCAGGTGCAGAAACAACCCGGCCACCCTCTTTCCCACCGGCAGCCACACAGACCATCCCTCCTCCACCCAGGTGGGTGCAGGAGCAGGGAGGGCTGTAAGGATGCTTCACTAATCCCGCCCACTGAGTGGCTGCAGCTGTTTTTTTCATTCATCATTATTTCCCATGACCAAGGAGAGAAACAAAATTGCTCCAGGGGGTTTCACAAGCTTTGTGGAGGTGTCTGCGGTGAGTTTACAAACCACGCAGGCCAGAAGCAACGAGACAAGATGAGACTTGCAACTGGGAGGTGTTAGCACAGGTTACCTCAGATGCCAGCAGGGCGCCCACGGTCGATCTGTGGAGAGGACACAGATGCCACGTGACTACCCTTCCCCCATCTGCCTCTTCCATCCAAGGAGCCGTGGGAAGCACACGGCTGCCTCACCGGTATTAAACACCAACAACTTAACAATATTGAAACTGAGACACGTGCTCCTCACCCTCAAGTCTAGAGCATGGCTTTCGTTTTCTCCAGGAATTTAAATAATTATCGAGTTTTCACTAAAATTTCCCACAAAAGCAATACATCTCATTAAACTCCTAAGTTTTTTTTTGGTCCCTTAAGTTTTTGGTCCCTGTTTTGTAGATAATTATTTTTTGAAAAAGAACAGGATGAGATGGTTGGATAGCATCATGGACTCAATGGACAATCTGAGCCAACTAGGAGGTAGTGAAGGTCGCAAGGAATCAGACATGACTTAGTGACTGTCATGTCCAGTCACTACATAGACAACAACTAAATAAAGTAAGAAATTCTACTGAGGATACTGGAGGCAGGGGTCTGACAGGGAATTTAACCTCTAAGCACCCACACAAGGTTCATGGAGCTCATAAAAGCATTAGAACACTGGGACTTAAAAGGGACACACGCTTCAAATAAAGGACCTGGAGAATTACCAGCATTCATTATTAAGTATGGGAGTTGAATGCTTTCTGTTCAGACCCTAACAACTACAGGTAAGTGAAGAGGGCTTCGGTCCCAGAGCTTGAGATCTGGCCACATTCTCCATTCTGCCACTAAATGACTATGCCCACCTTGTCCTCTGAACCTGTTTTCTCACTGGTAAAACAAGGGAACTGAGCTACATTTATCCATTCACTTTCTCATTTCACTCAGCCAATATTTAATGAGCACCTACTAGCTCCCAAGACATAATGCTCAGCCCACTGAGACTGGTTTCAGCCATCTTGAGGTTTACGGCTAGTGCAATGGGGATAGGGATGGAGGTTGGCAGGCGATGATTTAGAAATGAAGCCTCCTCTTGCTCTCAACTTCTGAAATATTATCCAAATGCCAATCACTGACATAAAACCTTCAGGATTTTTTTATTGTACCCTCCTACTAGTTCATCATGCCTTCTCACCTAAGTTGTACATGCTACTTTTAGAATTATCTATGTGTTACTTTTATTTAATTGCTTCACTCTTTAAACAAATGTGTTAAAGGAAATTCTTTCCATCCCTTATACAGGAAGCCATCCTCACTTGCCTTAAGTAGGAGGTCACTAAAAAGATGCACACAATGAAAACAAAACTTTATGAAGAAACTCTATATTGTTAATTACCAAGGGTTCTCTCTTTTGTTAAGAAAGTATCCGGAAGGTGTTAAAAAGACACACTGAGACCTCCTCCCTAAAGTGACCACAGGATTGAGAGAACTAGAACCTCTCCCATTATGTTGACTCCAGTGGAGGCTGCATAGGCTGACATGTTGCAGCCTCCTGGCGATTATTAAACTGTCCCAGCCAAACTCCAGGGCTGGAGAAACCAGTGCTGTGTACAACAGAAATCACACTTACGACCAAGTTAGATTAGCCAGGAATGAACATGTCAGCCACCAGTCATAATTTAAAACAAGAGCTAACTAGACTAGGGTGTAGATGGGCAGAAAGGAGATATAAGGAAACTGAAAAACCATTCTCTACCACTCTAACCAAACTTCTTAACCAGGGGACATGGTGAAGGTCCCTGGTCCATGTTTGAAGATGGACCAAGGACTCTCAGTAGAAATAAAGCATAGTGCTCGCCTCACAGGAGACTCGTCAGAGCACCCAAATGCCACAGTAATTTTTGTAAAGCTAAACCTACCTACCTACCTACCTGGAGCAAGGAGTCTTGGAAATACACTGGACCGCATGGGCAGTTCCAGATTCAGAACATTCTAGAAGGGTGAAAAGCCTTTGGAGGTTGTGAAACTTCAATTGTCTTTTGCTGCCTCTGGTTTAAGGCTGCCTGTCTTTTCTGATAAAGGGCACTGCTGGACTTTGGACTAAGCAGGAAGCCAAAGGCTTCCTCGGCACCCCCAAGTTGGCCAGACTGGGCTGGCCAGGGGCTCTGCGGTGTGGAATGCTCTTCCTTCCTCACAAACCTGGAGCACTCTTCAAATTTAATACTCCATACTTCTAGTTGAAGTGGGGGACACAGTAGGTTAGATAGTTAAATCCACTTTCCAAACTCTAATCAGAAAAGTCCAAGGCCAGGAAGGAGGGAGCTAGTGCTATGTCTCTAGGCGCTTGCGAGGAGGTTGCGCGTTCTCTGTGGCCCCTTGTTCTCCTGCACGCTGTTCTGACTTGAGGCCGTCAATCAACCTGCCCGGGCAGCTGCAGGGGCCAAGCAGAACCCGTTACCCCAGCGGGCGCCTCTGCCTAAATTCAGAGATGCAGAGCCCGAGTCTGGGATGCGGCCCCGGGCCAGGCGCTCCCGGAGCGAGCAGCCTGGCAAGTGGGGAGAGGGAGCAAGGCGCTCTGGGCCTGTTTCCTCGTCGGCAAAGGGAAAGGTAGGGGGCTCCCCAGGGAACTCCAGTCGCCACAGGCCCAAAACGGCGGCAGGTCTGGCCTCCGCCGCGCGCCGCCTCCCCATTGCGCCTCCCGAACCTGGCCCCCAGCACCTACTTCCCCGAGCCGCTCACGCCCATCACCAGCAGCGCGTTGGGCGCCGCCATCGCCCCAAATCCGGCTCCTTCCCTCCGCCTTCCGGAGCCCGTCCGCCCCGCCTTCACAGCCGCGGAGGGCGGAGCCGCCCGCGACCCCGCCCCGCCCGCGGACGGGACACCGAGGGGCCCCCGTCGGGACCCTGCCCCACTGCGCCTGGTCCCCACCGGCGTCGAGACCTGCCCCACCCCGCGCCCCTTCCCTGTCGAGACACGCCCCTGGCCCGGACCCCGCCCCCAGGCGCTCCGCCCGCCGCAGCGCCGCGGAGACCCGCGCACACGGCGCCCCACCGCTTCCCCTTCTCCCTACTCCGTCCCTTCCCCGCCGCGCCCCCTGCGCCCTTCTCCTCTATGCGGTAAGCGGAGCCCGCCGCAGGCAGGGGAGCGGGCCCCGCGTCCCTCCATCTGCGGTCCTCTTCGCCTAGCCTCTCTCCATCGCCCTTAGAGGCCGGACCCTCCTCCTCCTCCACCAATGAGCTTTAGAAAGAGCTTTAGTTTATTTTTTAATGTAAAAGTAATAAGCAGAAAATAACACTTTACCACACCACGCGGCAGCAAGCATCAGTTCCCTCGTCCTGTATAGATAAACGGGTAGGAATATTGTTTGAAATTAGGATTGTGCTGTACACAGGGTTTTGTAACCTGGCATTTTGTCACAATAATACAAGGCAGATTTCTTTTGATGTCAAAGATAGAGTGGGCCATAGCGGCACATGTTATTATGGCTCTGCTATTTAATCTGCTTCCTGTTCTCGGGTAAATTACTTAAGCGGAAGAAGCACCCCCTTTAAAGGACCCTTTTGCTTTAAAGCAATGTGTTAATTATGTGCCATTTAAAATGTTTGATTAAAAACACATCCAACGACATTCTGCCCAACTTCCTTTGTTTCCCAAGTTCATACTACTCTGTGTCTTTGAAAACAGTGAAGCTGACATAAAAGCATTTAATCAATATGTCGATTACCTCTGCACTGACTTTTTTTCTTAGCCCAAGTGGGTGACATTTCGGTGTTCCTGAATAGAGTTTGTACAGATGAAGTACCTGAGACCTGGAGAGACAGGTGACTTGTGTAAGGGCTTACAGTTCAGTTATGCTTGAGGAACATTTTTTGAGCATCTACCATCCACAGAATTCCAAAGGTGAACATCGTAATTCTCCAGGTGCTCCCTGGCAGGTAGGGGGGAAATAGATGTGTAAGCACAGGTGTGACTTGTGCTCTGCTTTACCAGCTCAGGTAAAAAAAAAAAGTGTTCACATTTCTCTCAAAGTTCAAATCAGAACGATCAGCAGAAAGTCTGGTTCTTCTCCCCAGATATCCAACCCAAGACATGTCCACGGACCTCATGGTTTCTGTACTAGTCAGGGTGGTGGCGGGAAACAGCACACTCGAGTTGGGTCATTTGAAAAGGGTTCAACAAAGGTCCACTTTTCAGAGATGCAGGTGGGGTCAATGAAAGCAACGGGATCTCAGTAAGTGAGGGGAGATGTGAGGGGGCAATAGAAGGGAGTCTTTATTGGGCTAGGCTGGGGGGAGAGACAGAGGGGAGAGGAGGGAAAAAGAGCACGTACATGTGGATAGACATGTCTGAAGTGAAATGTGGCCTCAGAAAGAGAGAAGGATACCCCTATTGACCCAGGAAGGGAGGAATCAGGAGAATCAGTGACTTCCCCTCCCCTTCTCTTGCCCTCTGATCTGCTAGTGACCAAACCCCATGGGCCAATCCCAACTGGAAGGCAGAAAGCCAGGGAGTCTGTTGAGTTGGCCCATGCATGCCAGTCTCCCAGGCACAGAGCCGGGAAGAGAGGGTTGGAAAGTGTATCTGAGTGATAGGGCAAAGAAAAGATACCCAGCACTGTTGTTCTCGAGAGTTCAGTGAATTAATCCTCCTGCACTTGCCTCCAGGACATCAGAACTCCCAGGCGATGCTAAGGGCTGAACTTCTCATTTTTTACTTCTGAGAGTACCACCTACTGGTCCAAGTTGTCTCAGGGCTTCTCAGCTGTCTGATGTTAGGTTCTGTCTGTCTCTTGCAGGAATTGCTATACTAGCTGAGGCACATGATGACTGGAAGCCTAAAGAGACTCTTGGCGAGCCACTGTTTCCTGCATGTGTGACCCAGGTCCAGATCACCCCCAGACTGAGGACAGCCTGCACTGTGAGTCTTGTCCAGTAATGGCGGCAGTGGAAAGGCTCCTGTAGGCACCCCACATTCCATGGGGGTTAGCTGGGGTGTGTGTGGGGGTCGGGGTAGGGGGAGCATCTTCTCACAATGCACACAAGCAATTCCTGGGAAGCAAAGCAGCTATCAGGATGGCTGGGAAGGGCAGCTTTCCCATTAACGTGGCCTCACATCTGACAGGTCTCATTAAGAGAAGAGGTTTCATCTGTACCTCTTCCCTTCCAGACGGTCTTTGATCTTGGTTGAATTTTGAGAATTCAGATAATTGCATGGAAGCGCTCTACATACCAAATCACAGGTCTTAACCAAGCCCCAAAGTAGCCTGTGGCACCTTCTTCTGGAAGTAATGGTTGTAAACTTGCTTCACATGTTCATAATTAAAAAGGGTCACTCAAAGGGCCCAGAACAAAGTTTGGACAAAGGTAAGATGATTTTTGCTACCTCAGTAGATGCAGAAAAAGCATTTGAAAAATTCAACATCTCTTCATGATAGAAGTACTTAACAAAGTAGGACTACAAAATACTCAGCCTGATAAAGAGCATCTATGGGCCCCATAGCAGATATTTTACTTAATGATAAAACACTGAATGTTTTCACTATGATTAGGAACAAGGAAGGGTGTCTGTTCTCACCGCTTCCATTCAGCATTCTATTGGAGGTTCTAGCCAAGGCAATTAGACAAGAGAAAGAAAAAAAAAAGCACTCAGATTAGGAAGAAATAAGTAGGGACTTCCCTGGTGGTCCAGTGGCTAAGACTCCACACTCCCAATGTAGGGAGCCTAGGTTTGGTCCTTGGTCAGGGAACTGGACCCCACTATGCCATAACTAAGAGTTCATATAGTGCAACTAAGAGTCCTCATGCCACAATTAAAGATTCCTTGTGCGGTAACTAAGACACAGTGAAGCCAAGTAAATTTTTTTTTAAAGAAAGAAATAAGTAGAATTATACTTCCAGATGGCATGATGTTGTATACAGAAAATTCTGAGGCATCTACAAGGACCCTTTTGCTGCAGCTGCTAAGTCGCTTCAGTCATGTCCAACTCTGTGCGACCCCAGAAACGACAGCCCACCAGGCTCCCCTGTCCCTGGGATTCCCCAGACAAGAACACTGGAGTGGGTTGCCATTGAGCTAATAAATGAGTTCAGACAGGTTGCAGGCTACAAGGTCAACATTAAAAAGCAATTATATTTCTATACACCAGCAATAAACAATCTGAAAAAGAAATTAAGAAGAAAAATCCGATTTATAGCAGCATCAAAAAGAACAAGATAACTTTTAAAAAGTTTAATAAAAGAAGTACAAAATTTGTACTCTGATGATGTATATATGGGATATGAGAAATTAAAAACACTCACCCTAACTTCCACTAGAAATGTAAACTGATATCACCTCTCTTGACAGTTTGGCATGATAGAATAAAGCTGAATAGGTATATACTCTGAAAATCTGCAATTTTATTTCTAGGTTAACACTTGAGAATGTAAATACACAAATGTACAAGAAGTTGTGTTCATAATAGCCCCAAACTGGAAACAAACGGACTATTCGTCAGCAATGAGATGGTTTAATAATCATTGCATATTCAAGTAATGAAACATTGTACAACCAATAATATGAAAAAGCATATCAAAGCCATAAAGGGTTAGTTGCTCAGTTGTGTTTGATTCTTTGTGACCCTGTGAACTGTAGCCCATCAGGCTCCTCTGTCCATGAAATTCTCCAGGCAAGAATACTGGGATGGTAGCCATTCTCTTCTTCAGGGGGTCTTCCTGACTCAGGGATCGAACCCAGGTCTCCCACATTGCAAGCAGATTCTTTACTGTCTGAACCACCGGGGAAGTGCCTAATGCTGATTAGAAGAATTAGATTTATGTAAGTATCATTTCTTTTTTAAAAACAAAATTAAGCAGTATGTTTATATTCTAAAGATATGTATACATATAAGAAAACTGTGCAGAAAAGCAAGAGAATGATTAACCTAAAATTCAAGATGATGGGAGTCAGAAGGGGCACAAAATGTTTTCTGGTAAATTGGTAGTATTCTGTTTCTTAACATAGACATTGGATAGTGTGATGGTTAATTTTATGTGTCAACTTGACTGGATTAAGAGTTGCACAGATAGCTTGTAAATATTATTTTGGGTATGTTGTGGGAGTGTTTGCAGAAGAGATTAACATTTTACTTTACAGACTGAGTAAAGCAGTTCGTCCTTGCCACTGTGAGTGGGTATCATTCCGTCATTGAGGGCCCAAATAGAACAAAAACAAGGAAGAAGGGCTTGTGGAATCTTAGTTTGCTGGGATCAAAACCCAGGCCCGTGGGAGTCTTAACCACTGGACTGCCAGGGAATTCCCTAATTTGCTCTTAAAAAAAAATTCAATCCTAGTAAAACACATATGTGAAATTTATCATATTAACTATTTTGAAGTGTGCAGTTAAGCAGTGCTGAGTATATGCACAGGTCTCCAGAACTTTCCATCTTGCAAAATGGAGTGATTTTTTTTTAGAGCTGTATGTCTTAAGTGTTAGCAAATAGCATCACCCTGATTTGGTGCTCTGTTTTGTTTTAGCAACTTATTATTTCTGCATGTCTGAGCCAAAGCCTTTGACTATGTGGACCACAACAAACTCTGGAAAATTCTTAAAAAGATGGGAATACCAGACCACCTAACCTGCCTCTTGAGAAATCTGTATGCAGGTCAGGAAACAACAGTTAGAACTGGACATGGAACAACAGACTGGTTCCAAATAGGGAAAGGAGTATGTCAAGGCTGTATATTGTCACCCTGCTTATTTAACTTATATGCAGAGTACATCATGTGAAATGCCAGGCTGGATGAAGCACAGACTGGAATCAAGATTGCTGGGAGGAATATCAATAACCTCAGATATGCAGATGACACCTCCCTTATGGCAGAAAGTGAAGAGGAACTAAAGAGCCTCTTGAAGAAAGTGAAAGAGGAGAGTGAAAAAGTTGGCTTAAAGCTCAACATTCAGAAAACTAAGATCATGGCATCTGGTCTGATTATTACTTCATGGCAAATAGATGGCGAAACAGTGGAAACAGTGACAGTCTTTATTTTATTGGGCTCCAAAATCACTGCAGATGGTGATTGCAGCCATGATATTAAAAGACTCTTGCTCCTTGGAAGAAAAGTTATGACCAACCTAGACAGCATATTAAAAAGCAGAGACATTACTTTTCCAACAAAGGTCTGACTAGTTAAGACTATGGTTTTTCCAGTGGTCATGTATGGGTGTGAGATTTGGACTATAAAGAAAGCTGAGTGCCGAGGACTTGATGCTTTTGAACTGTGGTGTTGGAGAAGACTCTTGAGAGTGCCTTGGACTGGAGATCCAACCAGTCCATCCTAAAGGAAATCAGTCTTGAATATTCATCGGAAGGACTGATGCTGAAGCCGAAACTCCAATACTTTGGCTACCTGATGGAAAGAAGTGACTCATTGAAAAAGACCCTGATTCTGGGAAAGATTGAAGGCAGGAGGAGAAGGGGATGACAGAGGATGAGATGGTTGGATGGCATCACCAATGTGATGGACATGAGGTTGAGTAAACTCTGGGAGCTGGTGATGGACAGGGAGGCCTGCTGTGCTACAGTCCATGGGGTCACAAAGAGTCAGACACGACTGAGCAACTGAACTGAAATGAGGGGTATATTGACTTATTAGTCCTGTTCTTCCCGTGCTCTACCCACACCCAGTGCCTTTGCCATGTAACTGGCAGCTACTCACCCAGAGCTGAGTGTAACTTTCTGCTCCTTGAATCTGAGCTTGGCCATCTGATTGACTGACTGATGGAATATGGGGAGAAGGCACAGTGTGCGTCTTTTGAGCCGAGGCTTTAAGAAGCATTGTGTTTTTCTCTTTGTCCTCTCATGCTTCTGTCATCACCTTCAGAAGAGTTTGTGTTCAGTAGCTGTTGTCCTTTGACTTAGAGCTCCAGACTTGACACACACAGAGCTGACCTGAACCTAACTCCCTGTGAAGAGCCGCACCTGTCTGGACCTGCAGTTTTTTTTTTTTTTTTGACCTGCAGTTTAAAGCCAGGTCACTCAGGTGAGCTTTGTCTGGACCAGCCAAGTGCCACTCAACCTACAGACACGTGGAAGGGCTTAGCTGAAATTGCCTGGGCTACCCCCAGTCATGAACACAATGTTTTATGCTGCTGATATTTTGTGGTTGTTTGTTACAAAACATTATTATAACATTGGGTAATGAATATTCTGCCCTTTCCCACTCTGGTCTGTCTGCCAGTGAGTTCCCAAATACACTACACACACACTCTCTCACATATATCACATTGTTTTCACCTCTGCTGTCATGTCTGCAGTTGGAATTGGCTTTAGCAGGGGCGTCCATGATGGCTCAGTGAGTACAGAATCTGTCTGCAGTGCAGGAGACACAGGAGATGGGTATCAATCACTGGGTCTAAAAGACCCCCTGGAAGAAGAAATGGCAACCCACTTCTGTATTCTTACCTGGTAAATCCCAAGGACAGAGGAGCCTGGCGGCCTATAGTTGAAAGATCACAAAGAGTTGGACATGACTGAGCAACTAAGCATAGCAGAGGGTCTGAAAGTAGTATGTTCACTGAAAATAGGAAGGAAAAGAATAACAGTTCCTCATAATAACAGATGAGGAAAGCACCTCAAGAGGGTTTCTGCCCTGCACAGGGTTTCTGGAAAGCAGCCGGTTTTGCCACGAATGTTTGCTTTCCTGATGGGGAGTAGAATCACACTCTGCAGGCACCCCTGCGGAGTACTCTGGGGCAGAGTCTTTGCCATGGTGGGGCTCTCTGCAAGATAGGGTGTGCTGATTAACTGTAGACAGTTTGTGATTGATTGTGATGGATTCAATATGGATGGATTTGTAATGGGTAGTGATACTATTTGCTTTATGTGTTGATTATTCAGTTATTTCTTTCACTTCAGAGGATCATTCATAACCATTTCCATAGCCTTTGTCCTCCTGCACCCTTTCCCCACTTTTCCTCAAACATTGGTGTCTTGAGAAGGTGTATCTGTAAGTGTATTTCACCTTCGCTGTGCCTCATGTTCATAGCACCTAGCACACTGTTGAGTTCACAGTGGATGCCCAAATATCAATGAACTTACACACTGCCTTTCATAGGAAGTGCTCAATAAATATTTGAAATAAATATTCAAATATTTCAAATATTTATTTGAATAAATAAATATATTGACTAGATAGAATAAAAATGGAATCACTTCTCTTGGCCTCAATTTTCTCATCTATTAAGTCGAGGAGGGTGGAATGGTAAAGCAGATGATTTCTAAGATCCCTCTCCAGCCTCAGCCAGTATTATACTTGTGTGACATAGTACTGTGGAGCTAGCTATTGGCCCAACCCCTGAAATCCTGCCACATGGGGAATGGGAGAAGAGGGGGTGCTTGCACGGTATGCTTAGTATGAAAGAGCACAGCACTTTCATACACTGTCTCCTTTACTTTGCAAAATGATCTTGTGAGATAGGGATTTATCAGATGAGAAATGACACAGTGAGGTTAAAGAACTAGTTAATAAATGATGAAGCGAGAACTAGAAAAAATGTTTGCCTGAGTCCAAAAGTTCAGTTTTAACCATAGCATCACGTGATCCACCATTATTTATATCAGGACCTTGGTTTTGATAGTGCCCTATTACACATTTGAGATGGAAAGTTCTAAACCAAGTTGTTTTTACAGTATGTACCTTATTATTTTTCAAAAATAGGATTAAATATATTTAGAATAAGGAGTATTTATACAAGTACAAGATTATAATATTTTACTTTGAACACAGACAGCCAGAGTTACAGAGGTAATGAATGTGCTTAGCCCTTCAGGAGAAATGTGTTTCTGCAGCCTGCCACTCATTACTGGTGTAACATTGCATTTTTATATGTCATGCAGACAGAATGGTCTCAGTCCAAATTCTTGCTCATGTGGGTGATTTCTCAAGGGGATCTTGAGAATAACTGGCTGTTAACCAGGATATGGGATTTGGTTATGAAATCAGGACTCCAACAGGCAACAAAGGCAAAAATCAATAAGTGGAACTAAATAAACTAAAATGCTTCTGCACAGCAAAAAAAAAAAAAAAAAAACAACCAACAGAATGAAATGGCAATCTGTGGAATGGGAGAAAATCTTTGCAAACCATATATTGGATAAAGGGTTAATACCCCAAATATATGAAGAACTCATATAATTCAAAAACAAAACAAAATATGATAATCTGATTCAAAAAAGGGCAGAAGAGTTTGGCACATGGCAAGTGCTTAATAATTGTTGGAAATCATGATTGTTATACCAGCTCCACCTGCGGCAGTCTGACTTTGTTTGTACATGTTGAGGTTCCCCAGCACTCTTCTGGGTCGTGTTCTTTTCTCTTTCCACCAGGCCTCCAGTGCCAGGCTGTTGTCTACACCCAGAGACACAGATCCCCCGTGTCCTGACTCTGCCCATTTCCATGCCAGCCCTCTAGTCCTAGCTGCCTGGTTTCTCTCTGAATTGCTGCAATTGGCTCCTGTTGCTCAGCCAGCATCCACTCCGGAGGTACCCTGCACCTCCCCACCCCTAAATCCATTGCGTACCTGGTAGCCAGAGGGTCTTTTTGAATTAGACCATCCCTCTTGTGCTCATGACCCTTCAATGGGGGAATCACCACACTAAGAATGAAATCAAAGCTCCTTTACGTTACCTACAACATCCTTTATCACTCGGTGCTTCCCAACTCTCTGGCCTCATCTGGGGCCATTCTCCTTCTTTGTCACCGTGTACTGGCCTTATTTATACCCCTGTGTCTGGTCAAGTGCTTCTCCTGGGACTCTGCACTTACTGCTGCTTCTGAAAATTCCCATTGCACTCCTCCCCACAACTCCTGTTAATTCCCATGTACTCCTCAGATTCTAGCTCACATTCTGTGGTTGTTGAGCACATCCAAGAAACAGAGCCCCTACAGAGCTCATGGCCAAATCAACCTTTCCATGAGTTCTCCCTGCTGCATTGAGATGATCCTTATTGAAAAAGAGCACATTGTTTCCAAACTAGAAGAGGAGGTTGCACAGAAGAAAAATACATCCCAGGTGAAAGAGAAGAAACCCAAGCTTATGGCCTGGAAATAAATTCCACAAAAAATAAATGTAAATAAAAGTTAAAAAAAGAAACTACAGAGAGAGGATTCTGGGAGCATAGAGAGGTCTGAGAGGGCTCGTCGAGGAGAAGCCATAGTGTTGTCAGGGAGAACATTCCTTGACTTGGCCAGGGGGGGTCAGGTGGGGTCCAGGTGAAGCTAAAATTAAATATAGAGTCTGGCTGTGTCTGTTGAGGTGCTGCTGGATGGGGAGTCCCCCCTCAAAGCCACCATTTATCTGAGTTGATGTGAATATGAAGGAAGAGGCTCTGTAATGAGAGATGATCGCATGACCAAGAGGGTGGTGGGCAGCCTGGCATCCGACCATGCTGGGCCTCCAGACGGTGTGCAGCAGGACACTTAACCTGGCGGGCTGATGCTTGACTCAGCGTGGCTCTTGGACAAGGAGGACCTCATGAGGGCTTCACTCTGGGTCATCCGGAAACAGCTTTGTAGTCCACTCCTCACCCCAGTGCTGGCATCAGAAAGGCCGTGCAATGGGAAAACCTCAGAGGAGCCTGAGAGCAGCACCCTGTTTACCGTTAACCCCCTTCTGGCTTTCCATAGTGACCATCTCAGACCTTCTCACTTCTTCTCAAAGCTCAGATTATTCTCCACCCACAGCCTCCTTCACTCTGTAGATGGCTTCCTTTAATTTCTCATTGGCAGAGACAAAAGAAACCTCAGCTTCCTCCCACCATTCTTTTAAGATGGTGGTTCTGAAAGTTTTTGGTCTTAGGACTCTTTTTCACTCTTAAAAAATTTTTGAGGGCTCCAAAGTGATTTTGTATGTAGAGATTATGTATATTGCTATTTACTGTATTAGAAATTACCACTGGGACCCTTGAAAATATTGTTTAAAAATAATAAACCTCTTATATGCTAACATAACCAATTTTATGAAAGGTATATTTTCTAAAACAAAAATTATTAAAGAGAAGAGTGGCATTGCCTTACAGTTTTTGCAGACCTCATATCTGGCTCAATAGAAGACTGGAGGATTCTTATACCTACTTCTGTACCTAATTAATATGTTTTTGTTTGAAGAACATGAAATTCTGGCCTCACATGGAGATGGCTTCCCTAGTGGCTCAGATGGTAAATAATCTGCCTGTCATGTAGGAGACTTGGGTTCAATCCCTGGGTCAGGAAGATCCCCTGGAGAAGGGAATGGCAACCCACTCCAGTATTCTTACCTGGAGAATCCCATGGACAGAGGAGCCTGGCAGGCTGCAGTCCATGGGGCTACAAAGTGTCAGACACGACTGAGCAACTAACACACACATGGACATGTGTTGGAAATACCAGGTGGGGCATTTTAAAAGTCTTTTAAGAGAGTTATCCATATTCTTACTTGATATTATATCAAAACTTGATAAGTGGTAGCTTCTTAAAGTCTAGTTGCAATGTGGAACCTGAAACCATGCAAATGAACTTTTTATTCTCTCTTACATTAAAATCTATTCATGTTCTTGCACTTTGAAAAGATCTTTTACCTATGCAATGATTTTGTAATATCATGCATGGGTCACTTGGAAAATATTGATTCACAGGTGCAAATCACCCAGATGTTGACACACTTCATTGCACAATATATTTAAAAACCACTTTTGTAATATCAGCATGGATCTCATCAGAAGAGCCTCCAAGTTTTGGCACGCAGATGTCAAGCTCCCAAGGAGCTTGTGGGGACCTCACTTGAAGAACTGCTGATTTAGGAATTGTTAGTTAACTGCTGACTGAGGTGACTGAGGCAGTTAGCTTCTGTTATGATTACCTTTTCTAACCAAGACTGAGTTAAAGAAGACAAGGTTTGTAATTTCGTTTCCGTATTTACTTTGTTAAAGGTCTGCCTTCGGGCTACTTCCCTCTCTGGGACTGTGGGAGCCATGTGTGTATCCTTAGCATCCGTTGCTGTGCCTGGTGAACAGCAAGTGCTCAAAATACACCTGGTGAGTAAGGAGCTGGGAGAGGAGGGAAGAATGAAGAAAGGAAGAGGGGGCTGGGAGAGAGGGAAGAGGAAACGTACCTCTGATACCTCATTGGCAGGGTAAAGCCTGACCCCTAGTGGAGCTAGTTTGTTGGGTAAGTTGGACTGAGAACACTTCAAGCCGAAAGCGATGCTATTATTTCTTCTTTGACCTCCCTCAAGTGCATTCTTTTATCCTATTTTCCTCTGCCCTTGTATGAAATTCTAAGCATATCCCATAGCCTTTCTGTTCCTCATTGGAATCAACATATTCCTAATAAAGTGTTTGATTCCTGTTTTGCAATTCCCTAATGGATAAGGAAATGGCAACCCACTCCAGTACTCTTTCCCGGAGAGTCCCATGGACAGAGGAGCCTGGTGGGCTATAGTCCATGGGATCGTGAAGAGTCAGACATGACTGAGCAACTAACACTTGCGGTTCCCTAAAATTGATGTTTGGAGAAGTGATTCTGAAGCAGACTTACAATAAGTAACAGATTTATTTTGTTATCTATAAATTTCTATTTAAAAATGTTAGTTTCTTTTTAAATTTTGAATGAGATATAATGGACATATAACATTTTTTAAGCTTAAGGTGTATGTTTATATATTACTATATGATTATGACCACGGTGTTAGCTGACACCTCTATCACGTCACATACTTATTACTTCTTTTTTGTGGTTGTAGGGAAAAATTAAAATCTAGCCTCTTAGCAACTTTGAAGTTTATAATCCAGTATCTTCATCTGTACGTGTCTGACTGTTTGCAACCCCATGAACTGCAGCATGCCAGGCTTTTCTGTCCATCACCAACTCCCAGAGTTTACTCAAACACATGTCCATTGAGTCGGTGATGCCATCCAACCATCTCATCCTCTGTCATCCTCTTCTCCTCCCTCAATCTTTCCCAGCATCAGGGTCTTTTCAAATGAGTCAGTTCTTCGCATCAGGTGGCCAAAGTGTTAGAGCTTCAGCATCTGTCCTTCCAATGATTATTCAGGACTGATTTCCTTTAGGATGGACTGGTGCACTGGATATCCTGTATTTATATCTACCAGTTGCAAGTTTGTACCCTTAAACAACATCTCTCCAGTCCTCCTACAGGTTAGTTTTTTTTTTTTAATATGAGACTGATGTATGAGCTAATTTATGCATTGGTGATTTACAATTCATCTCATCCCATTCAGGTTCCAAAAAACCTGAGAAAACAAATTATTAATCAGAAGATTACTCAGTGGGCATGGATTCAGAGGGAAAATTATTGAATGGGTTCAGCAGATTTACCACAAGCCATGAAGATTCCAGTGAGCTAGTCATTACTCTGTGCTGCTACTCTTTCCTGTCCCAGGAGTTCCTGGAGACTTGAAGAGACCTGTGTATTTATAGTTCCTTTTATGAGCAATGCCTATTCATGACCCTTCTCCATTTTCTATTGGTTGTTCATCTTTCTTGTGTTGGTAAAGCCTCTTTTGTATTTGTTTATAATTTTTTTCCTATTTGTCTTTTATTGTCTAATTTACAATAACTACTTGGAGTAGTTTAAGCATTTATTTAATATAATTTCTGAATTTTTAAAAAGTGAAACTTGAAGTCATAGCCCTTTTCATATAATCCCCTGAAACATGTAGATGGTTATTTCTGTCACGTTTACTAGAAATCATTTTACCAGCAGAAAAAATGTTTCATGCATATCAGAAAAAATATATGGTTAAAAGATTCAGCAGAATTTATTGTTATCAGTTTATTGGGTTTTTTTGGGGGGGTTGTTTTTTGGCTCTGTGGGCTTGGGGTATGGGGGTTTCTCTAGTTGCAGTGCATGGCCTTAGTCACCCTGTGGCAGGTGGGATCTTAGTTCCCCAACCAGGGGTCAACCCCTGCATTGGAGGCATGGACCAGCAGGAGGTTTCCTCCTCAGTTTATTGTTTTAATCATTTACTGATGGTGCTCATTTATAGAGAAAGTTGGCATGTATCAAAAACGTAAGAAAACATCTGAGAGAAAAACAATCTTGAGAGAATTCTATCCATACATTTCCTTTAATTATGTGTATTGGCAAGATGTGAATTGTCACTGTATGATTTTAATTGGTCCATCTCATAGAAAAGTGAGTGTTCCTTGTGAACATAGTTTGCCAACCCCTGTGTCATAATTTTGATTTTTTTCTGTCTGTAGGAACTCTAATGGGTATTCAAGACATAGATGGACCAAAAAATTTCAGTTAATTAAAAAATATACTTGTCACACATCTTTAAATCTTAAAATAAAGCCAAATCTTTAAAAATTAATGATAAAAATTATAATGTTTTTCTGTTGATAGGAAGAATGACATTGTTTGATATTCTTCACTGAAGCTTCTCTCTATGACTTGATAAGGTTAAGTTAAATACTTCATTGATTTATTTCCTTAGACTTGACTTCTATGAATTTAGAGAAGCAAATTCACAATGATAAGTCATCAGGATGACAGCAAGTGCCGGGAGCTCTGTCAGCACTGGTGTTGGATTGTACAGAAATGATGATGGAGCTCATTGGTGAGTGCATTCAGATGCTAAACCAACCAGCATGTCACACATATGTTGCCATAGAGAAGGATTCCTACCCCAGTCTGGCTTCATTCAGCCTTAGAAAGTCATTTTCATGTTCTGTTACAAGAATATGCATATGGTGTAAAGATATGTCCAGCAACATGCTCTGTTTTTATTCTTGAGCAAATGAAGGGTCATGAACTATTGGGAAAGAGCCAGACTCCACATCAGTTGTTTGCACAATTGTCATTATTCTTAAGATATCCTGATATCCTTGTTTTTTCATTATAACTTGAGAAATGTTGGCCCTAAAGGAATAGATAAGATAATTTACTTGAGGACTATTAAGCAGGCCAGTTGAAATAATAAAAACTTATCCTTACATTGAGTTATTTGTATCATAAAATAATCCTTGGTTTTGAAAAGTGTTGTGCCTGACATATTTCATAAGCAGTATAATGAAAAAAAATTTTGATGGCATTTCAAATGAAATTAGTCCCTTGTCCTCAGTAAAGTGATTGAAATAAAAACAATATAAATAATTCATCTTTGTAAAAAGAATGGTAGTTTCTCTTACATTGTATTTCAAAATTAATGGAACTACCATTAATGGATCAGCTTTGGGCATACCACTTAAATTAGTAGGTTTACAAATAATGGAACTGTACTTGTTCCATCTTACAGTGTTATTTAAATGAAGCTGAAAGCATTTGAAAATTGTAAAATTCTATGAAAATATTGGTGGCTTTATTAGTTGATAGCAATTTAGAAGAAAATTCTTCAATTTTATTCCTATCTTAGCTACTACAGAAGAACTATACAAAAAAGATCTTCACGACCCAGATAATCACGATGGTGTGATCACCAACCTAGAGCCAGACATCCTAGAATGCGAAGTCAAGTGGGCCTTAGAAAGCATCAACACGAACAAAGCTAGTGTAGATGATGGAATTCCAGTTGAGTTATTTCAAATCCTAAAAGATGATGCTGTTAAAGTGCTGCACTCAATATGCCAGCAAATTTGGAAAACTCAGCAGTGGCCACAGAACTAGAAAATGTCAGTTTTCATTCTAATCCCAAAGAAAGGCTATGCCAAAAATGCTCAAACTACCGCACAATGCACTCATCTCACACGCTAGTAAAGTAATGCTCAAGATTCTCCAAGCCAGGGTTCAACGGTACGTGAACCATGAACTTCCAGATGTTCAAGTTGGATTTAGAAAAGGCAGAGGAACCAGAGATCAAATTGCCAACATCCACTGGATCATCAAAAAAGCAAGAGAGTTCAGGAAAAATATCTACTTCTGCTTTATTGACTATATCAAAGCCTTTGACTGTGTGGACCACAACAAACTCTGGAAAATTCTGAAAGAGATGGGAATACCAGACCGCCTGACCTGCCTCTTGAGAAATCTGTATGCAGGTCAGGAAGCAACAGTTAGAACTGAACATGGAACAACAGACTGGTTCCAAATAGGAGAAGGAGTACATCAAAGCTGTATATTGTCACCCTGCTTATTTAACTTATATGCAGAGTACATCATGAGAAATGCTGGGCTGGAGGAAGCACAAACTGGAATCAAGATTGCCAGGGGAAATATCGATAACCTCAGATATGGAGATACCACCCTTATGGCAGAAAATGAAGAAGAACTAAAGAGCCTCTTCATGAAAGTGAAAGAGGAAAGTGAAAAAGTTGGCTTAAAACTCAACATTCAGAAAACTAATTTTACGGCATCCGGTCCTATCATTTCATGACAAATAGATGGGGAAACAATGGCAGATTTTATTTTATTTGGCTCCAAAATCACTGCAGACGGTGACCGCAGCCATGAAATTAAAAGATGCTTATTCCTTGGAAGAAAAGCTATGACCAACCTAGACAGCATATTAAAAAGCAGAGACATTACTTTGCCAACAAAGTTCTGTCTAGTCAAAGCTATGTTTTTTCCAGTAGTCATGTATGGATGTGAAAGTTGGACTATAAAAGAAAGCTGAGTGCTGAAGAATTGATGCTTTTGAACCGCGGTGTTGGAGACTCTTGAGAGTCCTTTGGACTGCAAGGAGACCCAACGAGTCCATCGTAAAGGAAATCAGTCCTGAATATTCATTGGAAGGACTGATGTTGAAGCTGAAACTCCAATACTTTGTCCACCTGATGCAAAGAACTGACTCATTTAAAAAGACCCTGATGCTGGGAAGGATTGATGGTGGGAGGAGAAGGTGACGACAGAAGATGAGATGGTTGGATGGCATCACCGACTCAAGGGACATGCATTCGAGTAAACTCCAGGAGTTGGCAATGGACAGGGAAGCCTGGTGTGCTGCAGTCCATGGGGTCGCAAAGAGTCGGACACAGCTAAATGGCTGAACTTAGCTACTATGTTAGATATTAATATTGTATCAAAAATAAGATGATTGGGCTTTTCTGGTGGCTCAGTGGCTAAGAATCTGCCTTGCAATGCAGAGGACACTGGTTCAATCCCCAGTCCAGGAAGAGCCCACATGCCATGGAGCAACTAACCCATGGGCCACAACTAAGTCTGCACCCTAGAACCTGTGAGCCACAGCTGCTGAAGCTCTTGCACCTGGAGCCTGTGCTCTGCAACAAAGGAAGCTACTGCAATGAGAAGCCTGTGCGCTACAGCAAAGAGTAGCCCCACTTTGCTGCAACCAGAGAAAGCCCATGTGCAGCAAAGAAGACCCAGCACAGCCAAAAATAAAATAAAATAAATCTTAAAAAAGAATAACATGCTAATGAGGTGAAAATACACTGAGATTAGTTATTAATAAAAAACAAAATCTTTGAAGTATGTATACAACTTTAAAAAAATAATGGCTATTAAGAATATAATAGAATGTCTGTAAAAATTGTGATTTAATATTACATTTAAAATTTTTGAAATCTATGTCAACAAAATGATTTGATCACATATTCTTCTTAAATGGCCAGACTGTCAAAAAACACTTGATAGACCTTTGGGGACCACCTATGTATGTGGACAATATTTGAAGGAGCCCAGCCCCCTATTAATGGAATGGAATCTGTCCTCTCCAAGGGCATAAAATGGAAGACCTAAGACTGCCATCATCTTAAACCTGGGTAATAAGGCTTTTCCCAGCTCGCTGGTCCAAAACACGACAGTTTCAGTGCTTCTTGTAACCTCTAGTTCATCATCTTTCACTTAAACAGTGTTGGGTGTCTTGAGTCAGAAGAACGTATTATTAATGATCATTTATGGGTGGAAAGAAATTAGATGAAGATTTTCTCAAGGTCACAGAGCAAGTGTGACTACCATCTAAATTTAACTCAGCTCTTTTACTTGAGTGTGGGTGAAGTTATCAGGTGGAGCGAATGGTTTTTCACTTTAAATTCACAGAAAACTCACTTTATTTTATATATTGTTACTTGGTTTAGTTTCTTGAGTTATCTTTGACTTTTATCATATGGTGTTAAAACCAGACACCTGAACCAAGCTTACCATGTTTCAACCTAACCAAAACTTTAACACACCATGGAATGAGAACTTCCCTTGAATGTGCCTTCAGGTTGGAGTGAAAGGAATAGCAAAGCAACCAAGACTGAATCAGAGCAAATGAACCGTGAATCATCTGAAAAGCCTGCTCGGCCTCAGATGAACTAGAAAAGTGTTGACTCACTAACCTATATTCTGCTCTGCTTACACCATTAGCCTGCTTTAATTACACAGTATGTTAAATAACTTGGATCCTCAATGTGCAGCAGTTGACTTAAAATTTTTTGCTTCTTTAGTTGTGTGTGGGAGGTACATTGTCATAAGCATATAAAAACAAGGGGGTAGATGTTGAGAGAGAAGAAGAATCATGTTTCATATTGTAAACATGGTTCTGAGTATATATTCAAGGAAAACAGTTAAATTTTTGCCAGTCTTACCCAGGGAAAAGGAAACCTTAGAAAAATGATCATGCAAGTGAAAGGCTTCTTTGTTCGGGTCCTGAATATTTACTGACATCCAAGCCAGGTCATTGAATTTCTTCTTACCCTCACTGGTTGGATGGAAATACCTCCTCTCTCTCCTAAATGGCAGGGATGGAGTCTGACAGAGTCCAGATGAAACTACCAGCTTCTTTCTGTTTGAGATTGGGAAGCATACTGAACAAACCTGTGAAAGGAGAAAAAGCTTATCTTTCTTGCCTTTGCATTTTAAAAATGTGGTAAAATACACATAAAATAAAATTTACCATCATAACCCTTTATTGTTGTGCAACTAATCTCAAGAACTTTTCATCTTGTAAAACTGAAATTCTATACCCATTAAACAACAACTCACCACTCATTGCATGGACAGGGGAGCCTGCCTGGCTACAGTCCAGGAGGTCGCAAAGAGTCGGACATCACTGAGTGATTAACACTTTCACTTCACTCTCACCGCTCCCCGAGGGGCCATCATTCACCTTTCTGTCTTTATGAATTTAACTACTTCAGATGCCTCATTTAAGTGAAGCCATACTGTATTTGACTTTTGTGACATGTTTATTTTACTTAGCATAATGTCCTCAAGGTTCTTTCATGTTGTAGCATGCATCAAACTCCCTTTTTTAGGATTGCATAATGTTCTACTATATGTATATACCGCATTTTGTTTATTCATTTGTTGATGGACATTTGGGTTGCTTCTACCTCTTGGCGATAGTGGATAGTGTTGCTGTGAACGTGGGTCTGCAAATATCTCTTCAGAACCCAGCTTTCAGTTCTTTTGGATATATACCCAGAAGTAAAATTGCTGAGTCACATGGTAGTTCTAGTTTTAACTTTTTGAGTAACCTCCATAATGTTTTCCATAGCAATTGCAGCATCTTTCAATCTCACCAATAGTGTAATGTGTTCATTTTTCTTCTCATCTTTGCTGACATTTCTTTTTCTTTTTTTCTCCCTCCTTTTTCCTTCTTCCTGCCTGCCTATCTGCCATCCTAATCAGCATGAGGTGAAATATCATTGCAGTTTTGATTTGTATTTTCGGTACAGTTAGTGAAGTTAATCATCTTTTTATATGCCTGCTGGCTATTGTATATCATCTTTGGGGTAATGTCTATTCAAGCCTTCCTTGCACTCTTTCTCCATCTTAGTGGACTTGTCCATATCCTCTCTTATTTATTTATGCCCCACCTATATCCTGAAATAGAAGTTGTGGCAGCTTCCAAGGACATGTAAAGGAGCACAAAATGAAATAGTTGAGAAAGTGGAGTAAAGGGAAGCAGAACGAAGAGAAGGTGAAGCCAGGAGTAGGATGAGTGCACAGGTACATCGCAGAGGACCTCGCTTGCTGTTGTACTGCAAGCTCCTTAGCAGCCAGGACAAGGTGGGGGAAATGAGCATTCATCATATGGTAAAACCAAGCCAGTTTCTCAGAAGATCACGGCCCTTCCTGTCACTGCAGCCTGAGAGAGGTTTTCCTTACACAGGGGACACTGAGAAACACTGAAATAGAAGTGAATGACATCCTCTATTCCTCCATTACAAACAATTATATATATATATATATATTTAAGAATTATTTAGCTTTACTTTTGGCTATGCTGGGTCTTTGTTGCTGCGAGGGCCTTTATTTTTCTGTAGTTGCGGCAAGCGGGGGCTACTCTCTAGTTGCGTTGCGCGGGCTTCTCATTGCCATGGTTTCTCTTGCTGCAGAGCACAGGCTCTAGGGCTTGTGGGCTTCAGTATCCACGGCATGTAGAATCTTCCTGGACTAGGGATCAAACCCATGTCTCCTGCATTGGCAGGTTTTTTTTTTTTAACCACTGAACCATCAGTATGTGCCGTACTTAGTTGCTCAGTTGTGCCTGACTCTTTGGGACCTCATAAACTGTAGCCCACCAGGATCCTCTGTCCATGGGAATTATTCAGGCAATAATACTGGAGTGGGTTGCCCTGCTCTCCTCCAGGGGATCTTCCCAACCCAGGGATCAAACCCAGGTCTCCCACAATGCAGGCGAAATCTTGAGTGTCTGAGCCACCAGGGAAGCCCCTATTTTTGTACTGTTTATTCACTAAGTCGTGTCCAACTCTTTTTGCGACCCCATGGACTGTGACCCACCAGGCTTCTCTGTCCCTGGAATTTCCCAGGTAAGAATACTGGAGTGAGTTGCCATTTTCTTCTCCGGCAGATCTTCCCAACCCAGGGATCGAACCTAAGTATCCCAGATTGGCAGACAGATTCTTCACCACTGAGCCACCAGGGAAGCCCAAAGGCCCCATTAAAAACAATTTAATAGTAGTTTTAAGAAGCCTCTTTCTTAACACATCCCTTCACATCAGGTAGTAGCAGGAGAAGACGGTTATCTCAGCCCATTCAGTCAGAGAAAGAGAGGGAGAGAATTCAATTCTCAATTCAATTCTCAAAATTCAAGAATTTTGCCTTTCTGTTCTATTTGGATTCTCAGTGGGTTGAATGATGACTACCCACATTGAGGAAGACCATCTGCTTTCCTGAGTCCACTGATTCACATGTTTTCCCTCACAGACACACCCAGAAATAGTGTTTATACAGCTCTGTGGGCATCTTGTGACCCAGTTAAGTTGACACCACACCTCCCTCAGCAAAATCCTTCCCCATTCCAGTGCTAGAGTTCTCCACCACTGATCTCAATACACTCACTCTTCACCCAAACAGCCTAACTGGCTTCTTGTTACCTAGAGCAGAATAGTCAAGCCTTTTCACCTCGAGGCATAGAGAAAGTTAAACGTCTGCATTGTAGGCAGATTCTTTACCGCTGAGCCACTAGGGAAGCCCGCCAGATACCTGGGAAGACATGAAGTAAGTAATTGGCATTAAACTCCAAAATAATGCCTCTTCAATTCATTTATTGAAGTATAATTTATATACAATAAATACAGATAAATGTGATAAAATTTTACACATACATATATCCGTGTACTCACATCCCCGATGGAGATATGGAATATTCCACCATCCCAGGAAACTCCCTCTGCTCTGCTTCCAGCTCATGACTTTCAAGGTTTAAATGCCCTTCTTACCTGTATCATCGTAGATTACTTTCGTCCATCTTTGAGCTCCATATATATGGATGTGTGCTAGAACAGTATCTGAACAGTACTAGAGTATAGACTCTGTAAATAATTTCTTTTATTCAAAATCACATCTATGTCATTGATGAACGAACTGTATTGGCCAACCATTTCTTTTTGTTGCTGGGCCATATTCCGTTGATTAATATAACACAATTTATTCATCCATTCTGCTATTGATAACCATGTAGGTTGCTTCCAGTTTTTTGGCTATTATAAATTAAGCTGCTGTGAATATTCTTACACTTTTGGTGGACATAAGAACTCATTCCTTTGGTACATACCCAGGAGGGAGTTGCATTGTTTAAACCTTCAGCATTATTACCACTTTTTCATTTGTTTGCTTGTTCTATCTATCAGCTAAGAAAGATTATTAAAATCTCCCAATTTGATTGTGAATTTGTTTGCCTTTCCCAGTATTCTGTTAGTTTTTGCTTATATAATTTGGAACTCTGGTATTAACTGCATACAAATTTAAGATTAAAAAATCTTATTGAAATTGTTCTTTTATTTTTATTTAATTTTTAATATATATATTTTATTTAAGTATAGTTGACTTAAAGTGTTTCAGGTGCACAGCAGGTGATTCAGTTGTATATACATATACACATATATTATTTTTGAAATGATTTTCCATTATAGGTTATTACAAAATATTACAATATCTATAGTTCCCTGTGCTATACAGTAAACCTTTATTGCTTGTTGCATATCTATTTTTTAATTAGAAATCTAACATGCTATTCATACTAAGTCAAACAAGTAGAATCAAAATGTCATAAATTTCTTAGGCAAAAATTCATAAGTTTTCTAAAATACATATAATTATACATATTATTTATATATACGTATACAAAAACTTTCCTACTACACTTGATAAAGACTTGAGAAACATCATTTAAAAAAGGAAGAGATGGAGAAATTGGAAAACATAAACTAAATGAAATGGGAACACTGAATATGAAATAGAAAAAGTGAAACAAACTTGATAAAAGTAAAAAATCATCATATAGTCCAGTTGTTTCTAAACATCAGTGCTCAGTGGAAGTATATCTGAAACTCTGGAGACAAAAAGCAATACCTGGGCATTTGTATTTTTCAAAAAATGAAATTATTCTTCTATTATGAAAGTTCCTTCTTTATGTCTCATTTGGCATTTGGAATACTCACTATTCCTTTCTTCAGGAACCAGCATCAAATATCTAATTTCCCTAATTATGTTGTACATTCACAAGCCTAAAAAATCTTATGGGATAACTTACATGTCAAATTTCTGTACCGTTTGCGATTATATTTGTCTGCATGTATCAGAAAAGCAAAAAAAAAAAAGGATTAACTAAATTGAAAATTTATTTTTCTCTCATATGAAAGAAATCTAGAAGAAGGCAGTTCAAGTCTAGATGGCAGTTTCACTAAATTGTAGAGAACTCAGGCTGTTGTCTATCTCTGTTAGCACAGGCTACCAGACTCATGGTCACTGCATGGTTGAAGATGGCTGCTCAGAGCTTCAACCATCATGTCTACATTCCAGGCCACAGAGAGGAAGAAGAGAGAAGAGTGTAAACTCACTTCTGCTTACATCAAAACTCAATCTATGCCAAAACCAATACAGAATTGTAAAGTAAAAATTAAAAATAAATAAATTAATTAATTAAAAAAAAAAAAGTCAAAACTTAGACACATAGCCACACCCAACTTCAAAGGATCCCAGCATAAAGGATCCCAGTTATATGTACAGTTGTAACTGTTATGTATATGTGTTGTACTGAGCCCTGGTGGCTCAGCGGGTAAAGAATCTGCCTGCAATACAGGAGACCTGGGTTCAATCCCTGGGTTGGGAAGATCTCCTGGAGAAGGGACTGGCTACCCACTTCAGTATTCTGGCCTAGAGAATTCCATGGACTGTATAGGGTCATGAAGAGTTGGATATGACTGAGCGACTTTCACTTTCACTGTGTTTTATTTAGTTTTTTTTTTTAAAGACCATGTCTGAAAACAAGGGTATCATCAGTTAGATTTATTAAACTGTATCTTGCTTAATAAATAAGCACTGTAATCTGCCTTCCCTGACTAAGCTTGCTTTAATTGTTTTGCAAAAACTTGTATGTCCTCTGTCACCTGGCCTAAATAATAAGGTGTTTGCCCAAGCTGTTAGTCACGAACTTGGAGGCAGCTGTGTTCAGTTTGAGCCTGAGCTGATTAAGACTGGTTGGGATCCACGATGCACCAACTGGGCATGGGTTGAGTGTGCTTCCGATGTCACAGGGCCCCAAACTCAACCCTCAGAACGTGCCAACACATCGTTTTCTGAACATGTTTCAGGTGAGGACGCTTGCAGCTTAGTTGCTCTTGCTATGATTATCTCACCTTTTTCTTATTTCCAATCGCCTTTCCCCAGTGCTTGCTAGGACTCAGCTTTATCCTGTAAATATCCTGAGCCCCTGGCCTTCTGGGAAGTGGATTTGAGATTTGGTCTCCTGTCTGTTGCTTGGCTGCCTTGGAATAATAAACCCTTTCTCTGCTGCAGACCTTGGCGTCTCAGCATCTGCCTTGCTGCAAGCTGGGGAAACACTTGGTTCGATAAGACCTCTGTCTATTGTTGGGTTCTCTGGGCACTCAGGCCTTCCTCCTGGGCTGCTTGTGTTGCTGTATTCAAGGAACCACCCCGCTCTTTCTGGCTGGGAGATGTCTCCATTTTGTATAGAGTGAGTCTGACCCCTGACTGCCTTGTGGATTTCTGATTCACTCGCATCCCTTCTTTATCTGTGGGTAAGAGTGCTACCTGTCCTCCAAATGAAAAAGTAAACCTTTCCAGGGATTTTATTGTGGTTCTAGTTTAAGAAAGCTTGGACAAACAAAAGTCCAAATGCTTTATTCTTGTTCCCAGGAAGCCCTTGTCTTTCAGTGTCTATGATGTCATTTATTTAATTCAATTCAATAATAGAAGTTCTGGCACAATGGTAACAGCTAACACTACCTGCCGGGGACCTTACTTGTACTAGTATCGCATTATTTCACAGACCAGAAAACTGACATACAGAAAGGTTAAGTAATTTCCTGAAGTTGCACAGCCAATAAACGGCAGAGTCCTAAGCTTGTGTCCTGGGAGAACCACTGGCCATCCATTCTGTTGCCTTTTGAGAGAAATTGGAAGAATTATGGCATAATTCTGAAAGCAAAGTGAAACTCGCTTAAAATCTACCAAGACACTGGTTTCGAGAAATGGTAACTTTGTAGCCTCTTTCCTCCATCCCGGTTAGTGTTAGGAAGAACAGCACTAGGGTATTTCTGTTATCTCATCTCACCTTCCCTTGCAAGAGCTCAACCCCCTCCCTCTTGCTCTCAGCTGGCTGATCTTATTGCTGCTGAAATGTCAGCTGACAACCATGGAGGCTGTCACACCCAAGAGGCAGGGATCTGTGGGAGAATTACAGACCTGGATGAACCCTGTGTAGGTAGGATGTGTTTCTTCAGAAAGGAAAGTTGTGTCTTAAGTCATCTCGGATCTAACTTTCCCTCTCAACTTGCCCTTCTCTGTCCATATTTTTCTCTGGTTAGAAAACAAATCTATATTTTCCATTATAGTAAGTAATGATTTCCTAAAGGAAAGCAGTCCTGAATATTCATTGGTAGGACTGATGTTGAAGCTGAAACTCCAATACTTTGGTCACCTGATGTGAAGAGCTGACTCATTTGAAAAGACCCCGATGCTGGGAAAGATTGAAGGTGGGAGGAGAAGGGGATGACAGAAGATGAGGTGGTTGGATGGCATCACCGACTCAATGGACATGAGTTTGAGTAAACTCCGGGAGTTGGTGATGGACAGGGAGGCCTGGCGTGCTGCAGTCCATGGGGTCGCAGAGTTGGACACAACTGAGTGACTGAACTGAACTAATAGTAAGTAAGAACGCGAAAAGCTTCAAAGTCCCCTCTGTTATACAAATTACGGAATACACACACAAACAGCAGTCTGAATATACTCTTTCCCTCAAGCTTTCAAGGAGGAAGCTCATTTCCTCTTTTAAAGAGTCCCATGCCTTCCACAGGCAGCTCCTCTGTTCAAGTGACCTCCAGCAATGGCCCCCCTTAGGGGAAAACAGATACCCTAAGGCAGAGATTCTGACATTTCTGCATCAGATTCCCCTGGAGGGCATGTCAAAATGCAGATTGTTGGGCCCTCATCCCAGATTTACTGATTTGGCTGGTGTGGGGTCTGAGAATTTCCATTCATAGCAGGCTTTCAGGTGATGCTGCTGATCCAGGGACCAGTTGCCCTGTTGTCTCCAGCCATTCAGGCATTCCAGGGAGACCAAGGAATCCTCCAAGCGTCACCCAACTTTGGGGAGTCTCTCCATCAGCTTTCTTCTTCCCTCTGTCAGAGGGTAAGGGAGGAAGAGGTGTCAGGATGAGGATTTTCAAGTGTCTTTTTAAAGACTTTGCTACTTGAAGTTACTGGGATTGGGTGCTTACGTGTGTGTGTGTGTGTGTGTGCGTGTGTGTGTGTGTGCGTGTGTTAGTCTCTCAGTCATGTCCAGCTGTTTGTGACCCTATGGACTGTAGCCTGCCAGGTTCCTCTGTCCATAGAATTCTCCAGGCAAGAATACTGGAGTGGGTAGCCATTCCCTTCTCTAGGGGATTTTCCCAACCCAGGGATTGAACTTGGACTCCCGCATTGCAGGCAAATTCTTTACTTTCTGAGCCAACAGCTGGCCCCAAACGTTCCTTCCTTTTGTTTATATGTTAACAGTACCATTGTATGGAGAAATTGCTGTGTTGGATCTGTTTTATACAACAATGTCAAGTTAGTAATTTACTAGGATCCTAATGCTCTTCTAGAAGCTCAGGGAGAGCAGCAAATCTTTGCTGTTTTTGCTTGATTAAAAAAAAATTCCCAAAGTGAAATATGCTCACTGTAAAAAATTTAAGTGGTATGAACTTGTATAGAGCATAAAATGAAAGTCTCTAGAAGTCTCTCTTTTCTTTCCCGAGTCATCCGATGATAAGGTGTTTCCTTTTGGACCTGTCTTTGAGCACATATTTAGGACATACACCTGGCTGGTTTCCAACTATAGGGCTGTACTAATATTACTACTAAGATATTGAAATGCTTCTGTGAGCACCAGTAAACAGCCACTGTCTGAGCCCCTCTGAGTTCCCTGCCTTCCAGGTTTCACACTGCAGGGCACAGTTTAAATTGGAGTTGTTTTTTGTTTTATTGAAGTATAACTGACGTATTAGTCTCAGATGTACAGCATAGTGATTCAGTATTTTTATACATTGCGAAGTGGTCACCATAATCTGTCAACATTTGTCCCCATGCAGAGTAATTGCAATATTATTGACTATATCCTGGGCTGAAATATTACATCCCTGCGACTTGCTTTTATAACTGGAAATTTGTACCTCTTGGTCCTTTTCACCTTTTTGCCCGCCTTTCTTCCCTCTGGCAACCACCTGTTTATTCTCTGTCTCTATGAGTTTGTTTCTGTTTTGTTACGTTTGTTTGTTTTGTTTTTCAGATTTCACATGAAGTTAGATCATATGATACTAATTTTTCTCTGTCTTATTTCACTTAGCAAGGAGCCCTCAAAGTCATCCATGTGGTCATAAAGGCTGAATAATATTCCATTGTATGTATACACCACATCTTTGTGTATCTTTATTTACTGAGGGACATTTAGGTTGCTTTCATATCTTGGCTATTGTAAAAAATGCTTCAGTAAGCATGGAGGTGCATAAGTCTTTTTGAATTAATGTTTTCATTTATTTGGCTAAATACCCAGAAGTGGAATTGCTGGATTGTATGATAGTCGTATTTTTAAATTTTTTGAGTAACTTTCCTGCTGTTTTCCTTAGTTCAGTTCAGTTGCTCAGTTGTGTCCGACTCTTTGCGACCCCATGGACTGCAGCCCCCTGTCCATCACCAACTCCCAGAATTTATTCAAACTCATGTCCATTGAGTCAGTGATGCCATCCAGCTATCTCATCCTCTGTCATCCCCTTCTTCTCCTGCCTTCAATCTTTCCCAGCATCAGGGTCTTTTCAAATGAGTCAGCTCTTCACATCAGGTGGCCAAAGTATTGGAGTTTCAGTTTCAGCATCAGTCCTTCCAGTGAATAGTCAGGACTGGTTTCCTTTAGGATGGACTGGTTGGATCTCCTTGCAGTCCATAGTGGCTGCACAAATTTTAACATTCCCACCAACAATGAAATTGGAGTTCTTCGTGAACTCTGGTCAAAGGAAATCTGGTAGGGTGGCCACAGCAAGTCCAGTGGATTCGGTGACACAGTTTAAGTTATTCCTTGAGAAAAGTGATAAAAATGTGCTTTCCTTTTGGCCAAAATATAGCAGAAATATGTCCAGTACTGTGGGAAAATTGGGGAAAACAAGCTTTTGCATTTTAAGATTGCTGCTAGCATTGCTTTACTGCTCCCTCTGGTGACAGGGATGGAACCTAGCTGGTTTTGTGTTTAGGAGAATCAGGTGTGAGCAGGTTGATTAAGTTCTTAGGGCTGAAATTTTCCAAAGTGGAATTTAGCCAGCATTTTTTTTTTTTTTTGAGGAGAATAATTTGAGCAAAGTAAATTTTTACAGGGAAAAGTTTGTGTGCAGAAAAGGCTGTAAAAATAGAAAAGAATAATTTCATTGAAATGAATTCTCAAAAATAGAGCAAATTTGAACATCACAGGATTATTTTTCAGATGAAAATGATTGTTAATTACTGTTGGTTCTGGAAATAAGTCAAGGGTCAGGAAGAATTCTAATATTACCTGAAAAGCACTTGATATTTACTGGAGTAATTTCAATTTTAAAAACACATTGCTTTCTCATGCATGAAATATATTCCACATTCAAAACTTCTGTGGACAAAATGACTACAGGCTTATCTACCTCAATTGCAGTTTCTCCTGTTATTAGAGATTGATTTCTGGGTCTGTTTGAGAAGTTTCCTCAGCTCCTTCACTAATTGCACCTGATCTTAATTCTAAGTCACAAAAGGAACTTAAGTTTGACAACTGACTCACTGTTACTGAAGTTAATGTTTGGAACCTTTCCAAATACTACCAATTCTGGGGAATTCAAATGAAAATATAGCATATCACAAATATTTCATTCTACTACTTAATTCACGTTAAGCTTATAATCAAGGACATGTGAGTAACTTTCGTTATGTTTTCCTTTGTTTAGGTTAAGGGGGTCCAGTGTGGAGAGAGCTTTGTCCCTCATCCGAGACTGTAATCAGAGGACACTGTTATATGTAGAAGTTGGTGATATTGGGGATGTTCCAGTGTAAAAGGAGGTAACATTTTTCTATCTTAAAATTTTAAAATGAAAATTCTACTCTTTATAGCAATATCCAAATGCTAAGTTCCCTAATTAGGCTATTTTAAGAGAAAATAAACTCTGTGATATCACTTTAGCTAAATTTAAGATCGGAAGTTTTCTTAAAAAATTTTTTTTGTTGAATTATAGTTGAATTACAATGTTATGTTAGTTTCAGGGGTAAAGCAAAGTGATTCAGTTATATATTCAGTTATATATATATATATTCTTTTTTCAGATTCTTTTCCATTATAGCTTAAGATATTGAGTATGGTTCCCTGTGCTTATACAGTAGGTCCTTGTTTGTCTATTTTATATGAGCAGTGTATATATGTTAATCCCAAACTCCTAATTTATCCATCTCCCCTGCTTTCCCCTTTGGTAACCATAAATTCATTTTCTATGTCTGAGTCTATTTCTGTTCTGTAAATAAGTTCATTTGTATTATTTTAGAAGTTTTTTTAAAGATCTGCTGGCTGTCTTTTCACTGAACCTGGAATGCTTCCAGTTTCAACATCTTCTGATATGGGTCTTGTCTCAAGACTTGAGGACTGGATTTACTGTGGTGATCATTTCATAAAGTACACAGAATGTCAGATCTCTACATTTCAATAAAAAGACTTGATTTAGATAATTCTTTTTATAATGGCCTTACTGAGATATAATTCTGATAGCATACAGTTAAAAGTGTACAGTTCAGTGGTTTTCAGTATATTTGCAGAGTTGTATGAGCATCATCATTGGAACATTTTTTTGTCACCCATTAGCAGTTCTCCCCATTTCTCTTGGGGAGAGAATGCCCCTGCATTCTCTAACCCATTCTGGGCATTACATATAAAATATTCATTAAGTATGTGGTCTTTTGTCTTTTAGTATAATATTTTCAAGATTTATATTACATGTTATAACATATAGAACTTTGTTAGTTTTTATTTTCAAATGCAAGTTATTTGTATTCATTGTATGAATACATTCATTGTATGAATATACCATATTTTATTTATCCAATAATTAGTCAATGAACTTTAGGGTTAGTCCCACTTTTGGGAAGCATTTTGAATAATGTTTCTATGAACATTTGTGTGCAGGTTTTTGTGTGGACATACGTCTTTATTCCTGTTGAATGTACATCCTGTAAAAAAATTTTTCTTAAAGTTTTTGGCCATGCTATGTAGCATGTGGGATCTTAGTTCCCAAGCCAGGGATCAGACCCTTGCCCCCTGCGTTGGAAGCACAGAGTCTTAAGCACTGGACCACCAGGGAAGTCCCTGTTGGATACACATCTAAAAGTGGAATTGCTGAGTCATTTTGTAACTCTCTACTTTATATTTTTAATCTTTTGATTAATCTCTTTAATCATTTGGTATCTCTGTGTTTAATCTGCTGAACTGTTTCCCAAAGTGGCTGTATCATTTTACATTCCCATTAACAGTGTATGAGAGTTTCATTTACTTTACATCCTTGTCAATACTTCGTGTTGTCTGTCTGTCTGATTATAAGCATCCTAGTGAGTGTGAAATGATATACAGTTGTGATTTTGATTTACATTTGCCTAATGATTAGTGATGTTGGGCATTTTTTCATGTGCTAATTGGCCAGTTGTATACCTTTGAAGATCTGTGTAGTTACCTTATTTTTCCTGCACCATTATGTATTGGGTAGGGATCGGTTACATTGATCATTTTTCTACTAGTTGCAAAATCAGGAAGAAACATATCTGGGCCAGGTTGGGAATTTACTAAAGAAATAATAGATATTACCTAAAGATCTTGAATGCAGAACAGCGACTCTGTGAAATCTCTTCTCAGTGCAGTAGCTGGGTGTGACTTTGCCATTGGGGAGATGATAGTTGTATGTTAGGTAAGGTCATTTTTGGAATTTTATGTGCACTAGAAGAATGTGTTAGGAAGAGAAGGCAAGGGCTGATATCTACTGAGATGACAGCCCTGCTAATTTTGAGGATGGTCTCTTCCTTTCATCCACATGCCTACAGTGGTGGGACTCCCAACAGCCATGTTTTGAAAATATAACACAATCCTTTGGCCGCTTTTGATTGATTCAGAGGTGTCTGTCTGGTCCCAACTTGGCCAAAGTTTCTTGAGGAATGAAGGCAAAGCGGAAGAGAGATGACAGACAGACGAGTCGCGCTGTGTTCAGGTCTCTCCTCCAGCTTACTCCCAGGGTCCTGCTGTCTATCGTCCATGGGCTCTGTGATCCAGTCCTTAAGTCAGATCACCCTTTTTGGTTTAGTCAGTTTTAGTAGATAGCAACTACTACTTTATTGTAGTTGTTTGTAATATTCTACAACTAAGAGAATATTAACTAATGTTGTCTGTTATAGAGACTGACGTCCTATTTGCCACAGAATTTTAGTACAATGACTTTATTATGCAAATCAAAACATATCGATATCATTCTTAGCCTCTATGCTTCCTAAGTAAAAGACTACTATAATTTCTCCTTCCCTTCTTCCTTCTTTTTATATATTTTTTTGTATTCTTGGAGCCTAGCTCAGTGTCCAGCATCAGTAAACACTCAATAAATGTTTAATGTCCTGAATAGAACATCAGATAAAAGGAAAGTAAGAAATTCCCTCCAAATGCTGCCATTAAGTGAATTAAACAATTTTACTTTTCCCTGGACTTAGATTTTGTCCATATCATTTTTATTTAAGTGTAATCCCAGAACAGACTCAATTTTGTATACTACTTCCCCCCCAATAACAATATGTCATAAACATGTTTTCATGATGTTCACAGTCTTCCAGGTTGCTATTATCATTGCTTCAATAATGGGAAAGATAAATTTAGAAAGTATTTATACTGAATATTTCATAAGGCAAAACAGAAATTGTTTTCATCACAGCCAGAAGGCAAATCTGCTCTTCCCTTGCTATATTATCTTTCCTTGAAAAATCACATACCACTCAAATCCAACTCTTCTCTTACACCATGCCTGCTCCTGCACTTCTGAATATGACTGGAGAAAAAAACCACAACCACACTGGACAGTCTCACTGTCAGTTCCTGATCGCTTAACCCCTTGATGCTGCACAGCAATAATTCCATATTTTTTGAATCTATTCACAGTCCTATTCTCCTAAATTATTTCATTCTTTTATTTTCAACCTCTAACATGGTCTCCCCCAGCCACTGTGTGAGCTGATGACCTTTCTGTTTCATAGAGATACAAGAGGCAATCAGAAGAGAACTTACAAGACGCAACTACCGTCTCTTTTAGCTGTGTCCATATGTGCCAATATGCTTTACTTCTGTGTTGTTACGAATGAACCAAACAAGTTCCTCTTTAAGGCCAGCTCTTTCTTGGCACTTACTCTACCCTCTCTTATCAACTCAAGGATTTTGCTTCAGCAGTTTCCACCCTTCACTGTAAGGTAAGCAGACACTTACTAGTTTTGTTTACGCTGTACGCTCAGTGTCTAGAGGAGTGAATGACCAACAGTAGCTATTTAGTAAATGTTTGTCCCACACTGCATGAGTGAGCGGAGGTTGGTGGAGGAGAAGGGAATTAGCCTGAACCAACTTGCTGGACAGAAACTCATGCTAAAAATCTGGTGAGAACTTGAAAAACACCCCAGAAACTCTGTGAAAGTGAAGATGTAGTCACTTACTCATGTCCGACTCTTTGCGACCCCATGGACTGTAGCCTGCCAAGCTCTTCTGTCCATGGAATTCTCCAGGTAAGAATACTGGAGTGGGTACTTACCCTTAAACTTTGGAGTTTTTAGAAACTAGTGTTCCAGAGAATTTTAGCTTCTATGTTGAACTATTTTCAACTCAACACAAAATAACTGAAATGAAAAACTAGCATGGAAAATTCTCAAGTGATTTCACCCTCAGATGACCAGGTCAGAAAACCTGAGAGCTAAATTGAGAAAATTGGGAATGGAAATGGCAGCATCAAATGGCAGTTTTCCTTCTTCGATTTGAGTCTCATGGCCGGACAGAGGAAGGAACTGCTGCAGACTTCTGAAGGTGGGCTGGACATGAGACAGCACGCTCTCACCTCAGCCCCCAGGACAGGTGGATGCCTGTGGAGGGGTCCAGGCTCTTCAGAGTGGTTTGGAAGAGAGTCTATTTATCCAAAAAATCACCTACCAAAGGACAGAGAGCTCCCCGAGTGTTACTGAAGTCTCTCAGCCCATCTAAGATAAACATGCTTGATAAAAAGATGGCATGAGTCTTTTTTAAAATTAGCATTAACTACCTACTTGTTTTTTTGGTACAGTTCCATATCTGAACACTTGGCAGCTCCTCAGTCTACCTTCAGAGAGTCTCTGGAACATTCAGGCTAGAATGTTTGTGACCAAGTCCTCCCTTTTCTTAGACTATTATCTTTGCACACAAGAAAGGCTATCAGGACAACTTCAAGAAGACAAAACTGGTTGTATAATCCTACTGCATGTTGTCTTTACTGTTTATATTTTCTAATACTGTGTCAGTTATTCTGTTTTTTTCATATAGCATAATTTAAAATATACTCAGGTAGATTTCTGCATAATCCTTATAATTGTTATGTCAGTAGCTGTACTAGATTCTCCAGAATTAATACATGGCCATTTCCATATTTTTGAATAGTTGGACTGTATATCATAAATAATGCTTTAGCACTCCTACTTAGGAGCCTCTAAAGTGAAGTCACTCAGTCGTGGCCGACTCTTTGCGACCCCATGGGCTGTAGCCTACCAGGCTCTGAGGAGCCTCTCAATCCATGGAATTTTCCAGACAAGAGTACTGGAGTGGGTTGCCATTTCCTTCTCCAGGGGATCTTCCCAACCCAGGGATCGAACCCGGGTCTCCCGCACTGCAGGCAAACGCTTTACCGTCTGAGCCACCAGGGGAGCCTTTAGGAGCCTCTGTTCCTCTCAAAAATGGAGTATGCAGAACTGGCTCTATGCATCAGCTGAATAACTGGTGGTTTCTTTGGTGTGAAATGAGACCAGATCCCAGATTTCTCTATTAGCCTGCTATATTGCCTAAAATCCCCATCGTTAGTGAAAGTCAGGTCAAGGCTTACACTTCAGTTTAAGTTCGTGTTAATTTTACTTGGCAGGATGACAAACATGTCACTATCACCCATCATGTCCATATCACTCACTAATGTATTAGACTGACCTGACATTCACCAGCCAGATGTGAAAGGAATGGACTGGGGACAACTGGAGTTTGGTCTAGAGTCTGGACAGTGTCTGTGCAGGGACTAAGTGTCTTAGACCCAGGAATCCTGTGGCTGGGGAGGAGGCCCTGGGAAGAAGAAGAGTCCTGCTCTGGGGGTGGACGTCCCCATGCTGAAGTCAGCTTTCTTACACTTCACCTCTGGGTCACATGTTCCTCCAGCTCTCGTTCTTCCTCATGGACCTATTGTGAAACCATAGCATGTACCTCAAATAGTCCAAAGTGATGTTGACATCAATAGAAAACTTTAACACTAGGCACTTTCATAAGTGCTTGTGATGACTGGGCACAGCAAGGCCCAGTGAACCCTAAAGGATTGGGCATGCTGCCACTGTGATGGGCAGTGGTCTCTGCCCTTCACTTCCATTTCAGAAATAGCATCAGACATCTCCAGAATATTTCAGCAGAATAAGGGAGAAAGGAAGGCCCCTGGAACGGTTGTGTACATGATAAAATCTCCTTCTTCTTCTTCTTCTTGGGAGATGGGGTTTTGATGAACAAATTCACACTGTGGTTACATGGGGAAAATTAAGTTAAATATCTGTGGCATCAACAACTAGCCAACTCCAACTGGGCAAAGGCCTTCAGCCTAACATAGAACATGTTTCCAACATCTTCTGCCTCTGTTTTTGAGAGGATTATTTATCAACTTTGCTCAGTGCCCCCGACTTGGCCAGCCTGCTCCATCTTGATGTTAAAGCTGTTCCTCTTAAATTCTCCAAGCCAGGCTTCAGCAATACTTGAACCATGAGCTTCCAGATGCTCAAGCTGGTTTTAGGAAAGGCAGAGGAACCAGAGATCAAATTGCCAACATCCGCTGGATCATGGAAAAGCAAGAGAGTTCCAGAAAAACATCTATTTCTGCTTTATTGACTATGCCAAAGCCTTTGACTGTGTGGATCACAATCAACTGTGGAAAATTCTGAAAGAGATGGGAATACCAAACCACCTGACCTGCCTCTTGAGAAATCTGTATGCAGGTCAGGAAGCAACAGTTACAACTGGACATGGAACAACAGACTGGTAGAGGAAAACAGTAAAAGGAGTATGTCAAGGCTGTATATTGTCACCCTGCTTATTTAGCTTATATGCAGAGTACATCATGAGAAACTCTGGGCTAGATGAAGCACAAGCTGGAATCAAGATTGCCGGGAGGAATATCAATAACCTCAGATATGCAGATGACACCACCCTTATGGCAGAAATTGAAGAACTAAAGAGCGTCTTAATGAAAGTGAAAGAGGAGAGTGAGAGAGCTGGTTTAAAGCTCAACATACAGAAAATGAAGATCATGGCATCTGATCCATCACTTCATGGCAAATAGATGGGGAAACAGTGGAAACAGTGACTGACTTTGTTTGGGGGGGCTCCAAAATCACTGCAGATGGTGACTGCAGCCATGAAATTAAAAGATGCTTACTCCTTGGAAGGAAAGTTATGACCAACCTAGACAGCATATTCAAAAGCAGAGACATTACTTTGCCAACAAAGGTCCATCTAGTCAAGGCTATGGTTTTTCCAGTAGTCATATATGGATGTGAGAGTTGGACTATAAAGAAAGCTGAGCGCAGAATTGATACTTTTGAACTGTGGTGTTGGAGAAGACTCTTGAGAGTCCCTTGGACTGCAAGGAGATCAGTCCTGGGTGTTCATTGGAAGGACTGATGTTGAAGCTGAAACTCTAATCCTTTGGTCACCTGATGTGAAGAGCTGATGCATTTGAAAAGACCCTGATGCTGGGAAAGATTGAAGGCAGGAGGAGGAGGGGACGACAGAGGATGAGATGGTTGGATGGCATCACCAACTCAATGGACATGAGTTTGGGTGGACTGCAGGAGTTGGTGATGGACGGGGAGGCCCGGTGTGCTGCGGTTCATGCGGTCACAAAGAGTCGGACACGACTGAGCAACTGAACTGAAACTGAAACTTGACGTTAAAAAGCTGGTAGTCAACTTTGCTGTTATCCTTGGTTTTCCCTTTGATGAATTAAGTGGAGTTTCTTTAAGAAATATATGTGTGTTTTTTTTTTTTGCCAGCAGTCAGAAATATCTGATGACTGAAGTGATGTATGTGTGTGTGTCAGTCGCTCAGTTGTGTCAAACTCTGTGAAACCCATGGACTGTAGTCCATCAGCCTCCTCTGTCCAAGGAGTTTTCCAAGCAAGAATACTGGAGTGGGTTGCCATTCCCTCCTCCAGGGGATCTTCCTGACCCAAGGATCAAAACTGGGTCTCCCACATTGCAGGCAGAGTATTTAACTAACTGAGAAATTATGGCTCTTTTAAAAAAATATTTATTTGGCTGTACCAGGTCTTAGTTCTGGCATATAGGGTCTAGTTCCCTAACCAGGGATCGAACCTGGGCTAAGAGCCCCTGGACCACCAGCAAAGTCCCTGAAGTGTTGGCTCTTGAAAACAAAGAATGGGTATATTTCTTTCTCTACAAATGGTCCCATACCTGCCAGTTCAGCATAGACCAACCCACAGGAAGCTTTGGATAACTGAAGCGTATCAGGGATGTACTTTCTTTGGAATATCACATTTCTGGTACTTAGTCTTGGAAATCAGCCCTTGTTTTCACCTACTGCTCTCTGTTGGGCTTTTGTATCAAGCTGCTGGGTTTTAGACAGTCTGGTTGTGATGGGAGACTTTGAAGTCATGCAGATGTGCAAATAGAAGAGGTGGAGACCTGGCCATGACAATAGTTGCTTTCCCCAGACCATCCGGAGCCCAGCACTTAATAGGGATTTAAAAGATTCCTCCTTCCTCCTTTCCCTTTCTTCCTACTTATTTGGAGTAGAATAGGAGAGGAATATTTAGGCAGAAAAGGGACATAGTTTTATACAGCAGTGGAGATTATTAAAAAAAAAAAATTAAGGACTTCCTTGGTGGTCCAGTGGTTAAAAATCTGCCTGCCAATGCAGGGGACATGGGTTATGATCCCTGGTCTGGAAACTTTAAGATCTCACATGCTGAGGAGCAACTAAACCCATGCACCACAAGTACTAAGCCCATGTGCTAGAGTCCGCAAGCCGAAACTACAGAAGTCTGTGCTCCCGTTACAAGAGAAGTCACCACAATGAGAAGCTCATGCAGTGCAACTAGAGAGTAGCCCCTGCTCACTGCAACTAGAGAGAAGACTGCACATCAGCAAAGACCCAGGTTAGCCAAAACGAAAATAAGTTAAAAAAATAAAACAGATGAATTGCCAGTGTTCTCAGCAGGTCAGTCAATGACTCATTGCTTATGGTCTCCACTGTTGATGTGACTGCTGTACTTCTAGATACTCATGGACTGACTCAGTCAGAGACTCAGCCTCAAGACTCCTGGAGGGTAGATGGGACAGAGACCTGAACATGCCTTTCTAACTGGCAACAGCCTTTAAGTATTTAAATATCATGACAATGACTCTAAAGCTGTTAAAGACTAAGGAACTGTTTCTGGTGATGAAGTTTCATCAGAGGTGGACTCACTGAGTTGGCACAGCAAAGTAGGAATACCGTCAGGTGACTGATTTTAAATACACGTGTCAGAATGTATACAGCAAATATGTTCTTGTTTGGATATTCTTAGTCCAACAAAATGCTGCCAGTGAAAGTGCTTGGAAGACCCTCACACACTTTGGAGCAGGATAATGTTTGAGAGGTGGACTAGTCTCCCGAGCCCCATGCCTCTTCATTTGATCTTAGAAATCAGAGAAAAGACGCCTTCTTCCTGGCTTTTCCTTTAGAAAACCCATGCCCTCTGTGACCTGGAGAGGACTGGGGCATAGCTAATATGCTGGGAAGCCATGGAGAGGCCCTTACCTAGACTCGCTGGGGTGGGTGGTTGAGCTGCTAAGAGAGTAGATGGCCAATGGAGCCGGAGGGAGGCATTTTCCCTCAGGGGCCACCAGGAGCTGCACTGTGGCCTTGGTTTGAGCACCAAGGAACCAGCCGGGATCCCAGGCAGTGCTCACCGTTGAGTCAACATCCTTCACCATCTGAGCCAGGGGCTGGGAAAACTCAGCTTTCATCAGGGTCTGTGGGAACTGTTACTTTCACGATCACCAGCACTTAACTCAGAGGCTGTGCAGCAGGACTCTCACACTGTGAGGACAGCCCCCTGTCCCTCTCTCAGGGCACCTGTTGGACCCAAGAGAAGTGGCATGGAGTCTTAGACACCCAGCAGGTGGGGGTGAGATGAAGGGACAGTTCCTCAAACTCTCCTGGAAAGTGGAGAGGTTGGGCAGGGGGACAACTTGGGAAGCCTTCAGGTGGGACAGTGGTTAACCCAACCTCATTACACCAGAAAAGGTCCTGGTTGGATGGTAGAGGGCCTGGCTCTTTTAAACAATTAATTTATTATTATTATTTTACTTTACTATTGGAGTATAATTGCATTACAATATTGGGTCAGCTTTGCTGTATAACAATGTGAATCAGCTATATGTATACATGTATCCCTCCTTCTCGAGCTTCCCTTCCAACACCTTTCCCCCACCCCATCCCTCTAGGTCATCACAGAGCACCGAGCTGAGCTCCCTTGCTGTAGAGCAGCTTCCCACTAGCTATCTACTTTACACATGGTAGTGCGTGTATGTAAATGCTGCCCTCTCAAATCATCCCACCCTCCCCTTCCCCTCTGTGTCCATATTTCTAGGGCCTGGATTTTAATCACAGCTCTGCTTCTAAGTCACGATGTAATCTTGGGCACAATACTGCCTTTCTTTGAGTCTCAGTTTCCATGTTGTATGTGTACATCTCTTCAGTCTCTCTTTTGAAATTTTAAAAACTTAATATTCATTTACTGTTCACGTCTCACTTGTTCAGCAAACATTTATTGAGCACCCTCTGCTGGGCCCTGGATATACAAGCAGACATGACTCTGTCCTCAAGGAGCTTCCATCCCAGAGCTGTAAGATGAGGAGACATAAGCGTTTGGTCTCTAAGCTTCTGCCAACCTGACATTCCATAATTCTATTATTATTGCAAGTTTTACATTGATGTCTTACCTCCCCCTCCCCCATAGGGTAAAATCCTTCTTTCGTAGAGCCTGTCGTTCAGTGGCAGCAAATTCTTGCCCTAAGGGATTGGTTTCAAAAGTTGGAAATGGCTAAAGGTCATACGGAGCCAGGTGCAGTGGAAAAGGCAGCTTAGCCTAGAAAAGAACCAAGTTCCAGGTGTCCTGGCAGTGGAGTCTTAGGATCTTGTATTTATTTCTGGTCAGAGTCACCTTGAGCACCGCTTTGAATGCCCGGTGGTGGTCTGTCCAGGGATGTGGTTTTGTTAAGCTTTCAAATCGTTTCCCCAGAGCACACTTGCTGATGCCACAAGCACCTCCCAGCTGCTTGTGGCAGCCTCTGTCCATGAGGTCACTGCAATGACTTGCTTTGTCATCAGCTTCTCTCTCTGCCTTTGCCACAGATAGTATGATTTCATCTCCTCTCTCCCCCAGCTTCCTTCAGAGATTGACAACCAATTCAAGTAGTAAAGGATGACGCATCTCTGAACGTACTCCTCATAAATGCTAATTACGTGCCCACTCTCATCTCAGTTTATAAATACTCTTCTGTTTTCTGGGCAAAGAAGACTATTGAATTGAAGAAGTCGCTGTGATTCCATTGGTATTTCGTAAATATCTAGTTAGATTGTCCTGTGAGTGTTCACTTGCATATCTCACACCTTCTCTATACTGGGAGCACTTGATTCCATCCACACCTTTATTCCTTTATTCTCCAAACAAATAATAGTTACCTGGTAACAAGCAGTGTGGTAGCCTGGAATGATGCATAAGACCTGATCCTGTCTCTTAAAGCTTATGATACTAGAGATGGAATGGACATGTAATACGATTACTTGTGATGCCACATAGTAAGTACAGATAGAGGAGTATATGAGCAACAGTGGAAGCACAGAGGAAAAGAGGGCAGCCTGGGTTTTTCTTTGTGGTAGATTGTGTTCTTCTTGGCATAAATACACTCTGTTCTCTGTGGCAAGGGTTATATTGGGTTGGCCTGAAAGTTTGGGTTTTTCCATAAGGTGTTATAGAAAATTTCAAATGAACTTTTTGGTCAACCCAATACTTAACATACTCTTGTTATTCTACTTCTCTCTGTTACTGTCAGGCTTGGCTATGGAACTTATTTGCCTGATTGAATGATATATGTATCATTTGGAGTCACAAGCTTTAACATCCAGCATGTGAGCTGTCATATACTTCCCTTTTACTCTTTGCCATGATGACTAGCTAATATTCCAGATTGTTCCGTCAGCCTGGGTCCTGGAGTGGAGCTGACATGTGACAGTAACAGAGTAAGCAAGAAATAAATTGGCTAAAGTTATTGAGATTTTAGGGTCATTTGTTACTGTAGCATAACCTAGTAAATTCTCACTGATAAACTTTTATTTGTCTTTGTACCCTGGTGTCTGGTGCATACTAACTACTCCATAAAACTTTTCTGAATGAATGAAGAGTTGAAAGGATCAGATAGGCTTGAAGGAGAGAGTAACTAAGGGAGGTTCAGTGTGATCCAGAAGGCCTTATGTAAAGAAATCTCCCTGGGGTTTGGCCATGATGAATGTCATAAACTTCCTGATGAACTGGACGGGAAAGGCTTATAACACTACTGTCTCTTAAAGTCTTCTGTTAGATTGCTATGTCACAAGCAAGATTTGGAAGCTCACTGATTATTCAGAAAATAAGTCATAGCGTGTGTGCTTAGTCACTCAGTCATGTTTGAGTCTTTGTGATCCCATGGACTGTAGTCTGCCAGGCTCCTCTGTCCACGGAATTCTCCAGGCCAGAATACTAGTGTGCATAGCCATTCCCTCCTCCAAGGTATCTTCCCAACCCAGGGATCAAACCCAGGTCTCCCACATTGCAGGCAGATTGTTCACCATCTGAGCCACCAGGAAAGCCCTGTAAGTGATAATAAAAGGAAATGATTATCCTTTAATATAGTATTATTTCTATAATATAGGGGCTTCTCAGGTGGTGCTAGTGGTAAAGAATCCACCTGCTAGTGCAGGAGACACAAGAGACACAGATTTGATCCCTAAATCGGGAAGATCTCCTGCAGTAGGAAATGGCACCCCACTCCAGTATTCTTGCCTGGAAAATTCCATGGGCAGAAAAGCTTGGTGGGCTATAGGCCATGGGGCTGCAGAGAGTTGGACATGATTGAGCAACTGAGCACAGCACAGCAGCATTTGCATATTATTATTATATTCTCTTATTAGGGTAGCTCATAAAATCATTGGGGAGGGGGATGTGGGATAGGGAAGCAGAATTGGGGCTAAATCTTTTAGGAGTAACACCTCAGAACTTCCCAGAGAAGGCAGTGTCTCCCAGCTTCATTAATAAGGGTAAAACAGTGGCTGTAACAAAAATGATCAATAAACTGTGGTTTAAAGACTGTGGAACTTACTCTTCTTCCATCTAACAGTTCCACAGGGAGCAGTTAGGTTGGTGGTCATCTAGGGACCCAGAATATTTCCAGGTCATTGTCCCATTATTGCTTAGGGAATTTTCATCATATGGATTATCAAAGCTGAGTGGCTTCCATATCTGAGTCCTTGCCATTGAGAAGAGAGAAGAGGAAGCATATTCATGGTCTTGCCCAGATCTGAAAGTGATATCTAACACTTCTGCTTACAATTTTTTTGGTAAGAAGTTTGTCACATGCCTGTACTTAACTGCAAGGTACTTACAATGAGGCAGCCATGTGTCCAGCAACAGAACTATTAGTATGTGTGTTAGATAACAATCATAGCAATAATGCTGTGTAACAAACCCTTCCTAAACCTGGTGGCTTTAAACCACAAGTATTTATTCTCATTCTCACAAATTTGCTCACTGGTTACTGTTCAGTTGACCTAAGCTGAGCTAGGTGGGAAGGCTCTGATTAAGGCTACAGGTTGGCTGGGCACGGTTTCAGGCTTGTGGGTTGGGTTCAGGCCTGTTTCACATATGTTTGTTCTGGCATCCAGGCAGAAAGTGCAGTGTTTCTTTGGGACATATTCTTCTCATGAGAGAAGGGCAAAAGAGTGCATAGGAATGCTTGATGCCTCTGGAGACTCAGTGCAAAATGCCACATGGTCACTTTTGCTCACATTCCATTTATTGAAGCAAGTCACATGACCAAGCTCAACATCAGTAGTGTAGGGAGAATATTCTGCCTACTCTGTTGGGAGATGCTGCCAGCTCAAATAGCAAAGGTGTAGGTATATAATTCTAATACAGGGAGTATATGAATAATTGAGAACAATAATTCAACCTACACGCAATGAGTTAAGGGGAGACTAGTATATTTTGGTTGAAATATAGAAATCTCTGCCATACTTTTTTCATTTCTTGGTAGTCACAGAATTTGTATAGTACACTGGAAGGAATTTGAGGCCATCTATGTGGGACTTGGTGGAAAAATTCAGTATCTACTTATAACAAGATAGATAAAATATAAAAATATTAGGGAAGATAGTAAATATTCAATGAATAGTAAACTTCTAAATAAAATATTTTCAATTTTTAATGAGAAACATGGGTATCCTTATGTGAACCTAATTGTTGAGGTATAATTTATGTATGAAAATATATCTTTTTAAAGTATATAATATATAACTGCTTATAGATATAAAATTTTATACTTGAAAAGGCTAGTTTCAAATCTTGTGGAAATTTCTTATGATAATGGTGATAGATTTTAAATAATAGATTGGGCCATGTGAAACGGCCAGGATTAGGTTATTCTTGGCCTTCAAAAAGTGCCAATTTCATGTGGTTAAACCTAATATAACCAAACTTTGTCTAACAGAGATTTAAGAATGTAGTTAAAGCTTTTTGTCTCAGCATATATTGATGTCAGTTAATATAATTAACTTAATAATTCATTCATAACACTAGCCAAGTGTCATATGTGAACCATTTTAACTTCATCAAAGTTGGCATTCTGCTTTGAATCCATAACACTTGTTAACACACACAATACACACATATTTTACACATTTTTAAATTTAATAGTTTTGCAGCTTTAATTTCATTTCAGGAAAATTAAAATGTTAGTAAGTTACTTAAGTTAGGAATATCTTTCAACAAATCTGCAAGGTGAGATTCATTTATGAAAAATTGTCATTTCAACTCACACATTCTTGACTACTCTTTCTTTGAATGCCAACACACTTTGGTAAGAAAAACAGAGTGGTACTCTGATCCTGTGCTTCACTGAAAGCTGAAACCAGATGGACTCTTAAAAGCTTGTGTTTTGTTAGATTTCCTCTTTTTGGTTTCATCATTCAATGTGCAATTCAGAGCTATAGACAAACATTTACATATGCGAGCTTCTCTCTGAATAAAACAACATGTGTTACTTGAAACTCAAGATTTCAGACAAAATTCATGCCTTATAAGGCCTTTACATCTTTCTGACACTGCAGCAAAATCATGAGTGCACAACACTTTCAGTGTTTCCATCATATTTCATGTTAAAGAAGTCTTCATTTATTACCTCAAATAATTCATCTGCAGTAGTTGATTTGGCACTTTGCTTATGAAACAAATAGTGATCCTCCAAGCATTTCTTTCTGGGCCTTATAATTAGCACTATTAGCTGACCCAGTTATTGATATCTGTAGTTACATCAATCAATTGATAAGCTTCTGAATTAGCATGATTTCTCTATTATATGAAATGTCACCTGTGTGCTGCTAATAGTATCATCTGATGGGGGACTCTCTTCTTTTCCCTTTACTTTTGGTGGTCCCGGTTAGGTTTTGGACAATTCCCATGCAGGCAGATAACAATTTTGCTTTTATGTGAGGCATTTTAGGTTTAACTACTAATTACATGACTTTGGTTTCAGCATTCTGATATTGTTATCAATTTCATAATTTTATTTCTTGAGTGTTCAGATTCTTAGAATGGATTACATCCTTTCAGTTTAATATGTAGGAATTGACCTGAGGTGGTGATGTAGTTTTCATGGGGCCATTGCTTTCTTTGCTCATTGCAAATATGACATCTAAGCTGAGGATGAGAAGATTTATCAGGGCAGACAAATCCAAAGTTGAGGCATTCCTTATAAATTCATAGCTATTGACTCAAAATCATCTTTTTTTTAATGCTCTATTTTATGAATCAAATAAGTTTTAAATTTTATTTTAAAAATTTCATAAATAATATATATAAATATTTAATTATAAAACACTCAGTGAAACTAGACGTCTCTGTGGCTTCAGAAAATCTTTAGATCAACTTATTTCTAGGTCATCTTCATTCTTTAGAATATTTTAAAACAAATTATGGTGGGATTCTTGGAAGATGGTAGAGTAGGAAGTACCAGGAATCTGTCTATAAACCTAGGCAGTAATTAAATTGGTAGAATCTGTCTAATGTAACTATTTGATGTCACAGTATATCTTTGTGCACTGTGTACCCCAAACCATGAACAAATAATTCTTTTCAATGCATTAGTCTCTTGAATTATGTGGAAACTTAAATTTGTAGTTACAACCTAAAGTCACAATGATACTAGACCTGAGACTACTTTGTTTTAATGTATGGATTTATTTGAGTTCATCTTACTTAAACTTCTTGGACGTTTGTATTCATGTCTTTCATCAAATTTGGGGATTTTTCACCATTGTTTCTTCAAATATTCTCTCTGCCCCTTTCTCTCTCCTTCTGGGGACTCCCATAATGCTTATGTTGGTCTGCTTGATGGTATCCCACAGGTCCCTTGGGCTCTGTTTGCTTTTCTTCAATCTTTTTCTTTCTCTTTCTCAGTCTAGAAAATTTCTCTTGTCCTATCTTCAAGTTTACTGATTGTTTCTTCTGCCTGCTCAAGTCTGCCTTTGAATCTCTCTAGTGACTTTTTCATTTCATTTATTGTACTTTTTAGGTCCAGAATTACTTTTTGGTGTTTTTTTTTTAATTGATATTTTTATTTTGTTCATGCATGGTTTTCTTTACTTTCTCCTTATCTTGCATTACAACTTTCAGAGGAAGCTTGGACAGTAAATTATAAATTGTGGTTAATCTTAATCAATTACAGCTCTTAGTGTAGTAACAGCTACCCTTCCTCATCCTCTAGCTCCATGGCAGAAGACCTGAACAGAAATTATCCCTGATAAAACATGATGGCAGATCTCCTAGGCAAGAGCTTTAAAACAGCTCTCTTAAAGATGCCCCCCAACTAACGCATTGAAAAGAATTATTTGTTTATGGTTAGGGGTACACAGTGCACAAAGATATACTGTGACATCAATAATTAAAAAGGGTGGGGACAGAGCTGTGAAGGAGCCGAGTATTTGTATACTGTTGAAATTAAACTGGTATAAATTCAAATTGGAGTTTTGTAGCTCTGGAGTGCTAAATGTAATCCCCATAGTAACAACAGGAAATAGCTATAGAATATACATAAAAGGAAATGATAAAGAATTTTAAAAATTCACAAAATTGTGAAAATTAAAGAACACAGTCTTAACTAGAGGAGCAAAGAAAAAAATAACAAGGGAAATTAGAAAATACTTAGAAATGAATGAAAATGAAAACACAATATATCAAAATATATGTGATACACTGAAAGCAGTGATAAGGAGAATATTTACAGTTATAAATGCTTATAGTAAAAAATGACAAAGAACCCAAATCAGCAAACTAATTTTATAGCTTAAAGGACAAGAAAAAGAAGAGGAAGCTAAGCCCAAAGTTAGAACAAGGAGAAAAATAATAAAGGTTAGCACAGAGATAATTGAAATAAAAACAAAGAGAAAATCAATGAAACTCAAAGTTGATTCTTTGCAAAGATCAACAAAATTGACAAAACTTTAGTTGTAGTAAGAAAAAACAGAAGACTCAAACTATGAAAATCAGAAATGAAAGTAATTACTGATTCTAAAAATAAGGATTATAAGAAAGTACTAGGGGCAATTGTATGCCAAAAATTGGATAATCTATATAAAATGGAAAAGTTTCTAGAAATTCAAAATCTACCAAGGCTAGATCACAAAAAAATTAGAAACTCTGAATAGACTATCTGAATAGTAAGGAGATTGAATCAGTTATCAAAATCTCTGAAGAGAAAGCCTGAGTCTGATGGCTTCTCTGGTTAATTCTACCAAACATTTAAAGAGCTGCAGCTGGTCTTTCTCAAACTTTTCCAAAACTTGAAGAGGAGGGAACATTTCCCAAGTCATTCTGTGAGGCCAGCATTATCTTGATACTCAAACCAGAGTCACTACTTGAAAACTACAAACCAATATACCTTATGAATATTGGCAAAAGTCTTCAACAAAACATTAATACATGGAACTCAGAAGCATATTAAAAGGATTATATACCATGACCAAATGGTATTTATTCCTGGAATGCAAGGTTGATTCAATATGAAAAGTGATAAATGTGGTACACCAAATTAACAAAAGAAAAACCCGTATGATCATTTCAGTGGACACAGAGAATTCGACAAAGTTCAGCTTTTTCAAAGTTCATGATAAAGACGCTCAACAAACTAGGAATAGAAGGACATTACCTCAGCATAATAAAAGCCATATATGAAAACCCCCACTAAACATCATACTCAATGGTGAAAGACTAAAAGCTTTTCCTCTACGATTGCCACTTCTACTCAACATTGTACTAGAAGTCCTAGACAGGGCAGTTAGGCAAGAAAAAGAAGTAAATGCACCTAAATTAGAAAGGAAGAAGCAAATTTTCTTCTGTAGATAATATGATCTTATGAGTTCAGTTCAGTTCAGTTGCTCAGTTGTGTCCCACTCTTTGCGACCCCATGAATCGCAGCACGCCAGGCCTTCCTGTCCATCACCATTTCCCGGAGTTCACTCAGACTTACGTCCATCGAGTCAGTGATGCCAACCAGCCATCTCATCCTCGGTTGTCCCCTTCTCCTCCTGCCCCCAATCCCTCCCAGCATCAGAGTCTTTTCCAGTGAGTCAACTCTTCGCATGATGTGGCCAAAGTACTGGAGCTTCAGCTTTAGCATCATTCCTTCCAAAGAAATCCCAGGGTTGATCTCCTTCAGAATGGACTGGTTGGATCTCCTTGCAGTCCAAGGGACTCTCAAGAGTCTTCTCCAACACCACAGTTCAAAAGCATCAATTCTTTGGCGCTCAGCCTTCTTCACAGTCCAACTCTCACAACCATACATGACCACTGGAAAAACCATAGCCTTGACTAGATGGACCTTAGTCGGCAAAGTAATGTCTCTGCTTTTGAATATGCTATCTAGGTTGATCATAACTTTTCTTCCAAGGAGTAAGCGTCTTTGAATCTCATGGCTGCAGTCACCATCTGCAGTGATTTTGGAGCCCCCCAAAATAAAGTCTGACACTGTTTCATCTATTTCCCATGAAGTGATGGGACTGGATGCCATGATCTTCGTTTTCTGAATGTTGAGCTTTAAGCCAACTTTTTCACTCTCCTCTTTCACTTTCATCAAGAGGCTCTTTAGTTCCTCTTCACTTTCTGCCATAAGGGTGGTGTCATCTGCATATCTGGGGTTATTGATATTTCTCCCGGCAATCTTGATTCCAGCTTGTGTTTCTTCCAGTCCAGCATTTCTCATGATGTACTCTGCATATAAGTTAAATAAGCAGGGTAACAATATACAGCCTTGATGTACTCCTTTTCCTCTTGGAACCAGTCTGTTGTTCCATGTCCAGTTGTAACTGTTGCTTTCTGACCTGCATACAGATTTCTCAAGAGACAGGTTAGGTGGTGTGGTATTCCCATCTCTTTCAGAATTTTCCACAGTTGATTGTGATCCACACAGTCAAAGGCTTTGGCATAGTCAATAAAGCAGAAATAGATGTTTTTCTGGAACTCTCTTGCTTTTTTGATGATCCAGCGGATGTTGGCAATTTGATCTCTGGTTCCTCTGCCTTTTCTAAAACCAGCTTGAGTAGAAAACCCTAAAGATTTTTATAAAATCCTGTTATAAGTAATAAGTGAATTCAGTAAAGTAGCAGGATACAAGGTTAACATGCAAAACTTAGTTACATTTCTATACACAACGAATAGTATGAAATGGAAATTATAAAAATTCAATTTACAATAGCACCAAAAACAAAATGCTTAGGAATTAACTAGGTGGCGCTAGTGGTAAAGAACCTGCCTGCAAATGCAAGAGGCATAAGAGACCTGGGTTCAATCCCTGGGTTGGGAAGATCCGCTGGAGAAGAGAATGGTAACTCACTCCAATATTCTTGCGTGGAGAATCCCATGGACAGAGGAACCTGGCGGGCTACAGTCCATAGGGTTGCAAAGAGTTGGACACGACTGAAGCAGCTTAGCATGCAAGAAGGCAAAAGACTTGTACAGTGAAAACTACAAGACATATTAAGATAAACATGTTTTAATTTTATTTTCCTGTGTTTATATCTAGACTATTTACTCTTCTTAAGAGAGTATAAGGTCACCCAAAGTGACCTACAGATTCAGTGCAATTCCTGTCTGAATCCTAATGATGAGTTTGGTAGAAATAGAAAAACCCATCCTAAAATCCATGTAGACACTCAAGGGACCCTGAATAACCAAAGCAAACTTGAAAAAGAACAACAAAACTGGAGAATCAACACTTGCTGACTTCAAAGCTTGCTATAAAGCCACAGTAATCAAAACAGCATATTACTGGCATAATAGATATAAAGACCAACAGAATAGCATAGACAGCCTAGAAATAAACTCGCATATGTGGTCAAATGATTTCTGACAAGGATGCCAAGACCATAGTGGGGAAAATTACAGTCTTTTCAACACATGATGCTGGGAAAAGTGGATATGCATATGGACCAGAATTAAGTTGGACAATTAGCTAACACTGTGTACAAAAATTAACTCCAAATGAATCAAGGACCTAAATGCATGATATAAAACAATAAAACTAGTAGAAGAAAACATCAGATGAAAACTTTATGGCATTGAATTTGGCAATTATTTCTTAGATATATCAAAATTACAGGTAACAGGAAAAAATAAAAAAATTGAACTTCATAAAGATTTAAAAAACTGTGCAACAGAATAAAAAGGCAACCCACAGAATGGATGAAGGTATTTGCAACTCATATATCTGATAGGAGATGGAGATGAATATCCAGAATATAAGAATATATCAGTTCAGTCAGTTAAGTCTTTCAGTCGTGTCCAACTCTGCGACCCTATGGACTGCAGCACGCCAGGCCTCCCTGTCCATTACCAGCTCCCAGAGTTTACTCAAACTCATGTCCATTAAGTCCATTACCAACTCCCGGAGTTTACTCAAACTCATGTCCATTAAGTCGGTGATGCCATCCAACCATCTCATCCTCTGTCGTCCCCTTCTCCTCCCACCTTCAATTGTTCCCAGCATCAGGGCTTTTCAAATGAGTCAGTTCACATCAGGTGGCCAAAGTATTGGAGTTTCAGCTTCAGCATCAGTCCTTCCAATGAATATTCAAGACTGATTTCCTTTAGGATGGACTGGTCGGATCTCCTTGCAGTCCAAGGGACTCTCAAGAGTCTTCTCCAACACCACAGTTCAAAAGCATCAATTCTTCGGCTCTCAGCTTTCTTTATAGTCCAACTCTCACATCCATACATGACCACTGGAAAAACCATAGCCTTGACTAGACGGACTTTTGTTGGCAAAGTAATGTCTCTGCTTTTTAATATGCTGTCTAGGTTGTTCATAGCTTTTCTTCCAAGGAGCAAGCGTCTTTTAATTTCATGGCTGCAGTCACCATCTGCAGTGACTTTGGAGCCCCCTCCAAAAAAAAAAAATACAGAGAGAGAAATACTACAGAATACAAAACAACCCCAAAATGGCCATAAGACTTGATAGACATTTATCCAAAGATATATAAGTGACCAATAAGCACATGAGAAGATGTTGAGCATCACTGATCATTTAGGTAAATATAAATCAAAACAACAATGTTCACACCCATTTGGGTAACTACTATCAAAAAAAATAGAAAACAGCAAGTATTGGAAAGAATGTGGTGAAATTGGAATACTTGTGCATTGTGGGTGGGAATATAAAATGGTATAGCCATTGTGGAAAAGAATATAGTGGTTCCTCAAAAAATTAACATTAAAACTACCATGTGATTAAGCAATTTTGGATATATACCCAGAAGAATTGAAGCTTCTCAAAGAGATATTTATATACCTATGTTCATAGCAATACTATTCATAGTAGCTAAAACATGGAAGCAATTCAAGTGTCTATCAGTGGGTGAATGTATAAGCAAAATGTGGTATACATATAATTTAATGATATTCAGCCTTAAACACAAATTAAATTCTGTAATATGCTACAACATGGATGAACCTTAAGGACAATATTCTGAGTGAAATAAGCCAGTCACAAAAGATAAATACTGTATTATTCCACTTATGAAGTACATTGAGTTGTCAAAATCATAGAGTGGTGAGTGCTAGGAGCTGGGGGAAGGGTAAGATGAATAGGGAGTATTGTTTAATTGCATAAAATTCCCAGATGAAAAGTGTTCTGGAGATGGATAGTGGTGATATTTGGTCACCATTATGAAATACTACTGAACTGTACCCTTTAAATGGTTATGATCGTGGATTTTAGGTTATCTGTGAGTGAAGTCGTTCAGTCGTGTCCTACTCTTTGTGACCCCATGGACTGTAGCCTACCAAGCTCCTCTGTCCATGGGATTTTCCAGGCAATAGTACTGGAGTGGATTGCCATTTCCTTCTCCAGGGGATCTTCCCGACCCAGGGATCAAACCTGGGTCTCCTGCATTGTAGACAGACGCTTTACCGTCTGAGCCACCAGGGAAGCCTGTATTTTACCACAATAAGAAATTTAATAACATCAAAAATTCAAAGAAATGAGTGTGCAAAAAATAAAATGAAAAATTGAAACTTTAATTTTCACTTAAATAGCAAAAATTCTGACAAGTGCACAATATGTAAATATTACTGCCTTCATATAGCATAAAATATATTGAAAAATCAATCTCCTGAAGTTGCAAAGATACATTTAATGAGTAGAATTCATTAAATTATGTTTCTTCTTCTGTTTTTTTTTAAAAAAGTTATTTATTTTAATTGGAGGCTAATTACTTTTCAAGATTGTGGGGTTTTTTTGCCATACATCAACATGAATCAGCCATGGGTGTATGCTTCTTCTGTTTTTAGAAATAGAAATAAATTCCAGCAATACCTGAATTTGGCTAATGCAAATTTCCAAAGCAAATAAAAAATGAAAAGCAAGAAGCAACAGTGGAAAGAAATAATGAAAATCAATAATTTAATATCAAATATTATCAACAATGAAAAACCAAAAGTATTATGTTAATTGAAAAATAAAAAAATTAATTTAACAATAACACTAAATATTTTATATTCATCTGAAAGGCAAAGCATCTTACTGATCAAAACCAAATTAGTTAAATTAACCATCAGTTGAATGTGATGATCTGACAGGCAATCCAAGGCACAGGCAGGTGCTATAGTGATACCACCACTGCTGAGTGATCTCCTGCGATGTCAATAATGCATGGAATCATATGTCCTCAATTACAGTTTACTAAATGCAAGAATTTAATAGAAGGAGCCATATAAATGGTGTTCAAAATATTTTCAGTGGCAAGTTTTTGTTGTTGTGGGCTTAAACAATGGAAATTGGTTTTCTCACAGTTCTGGAGGCTGAGAAATCCAAAATTAGGTGGTGGCCAGTTGGTTCCCTGGTGAAAGCTCACTTTCTCTTGCAGATGGCTGCCTTTTCCCTGTGTCCTCACATGGTGAAAATTGATCTATTTTTAAGTACTCTTAATTTTTTTAAGAGCACTTTGATGTTTATAGAAAAACTGTGCAGTAAGTACAAAGGGTTCCTACATATCCTACCTCCTCCCTCCCACCCCTGCTTTCCCTGATAATTGTCATCTTGGCCTTTCCCAGAATGTCACACAGTTGGAATCATACAGTATGTAGCCTTTTCAGACTGGCTTCTTTCACTTAGCAATATGTCCTGGGTTGGCCAATAAGTTTGCTCGGGTTTCTCCATAACATCTTATGGAAAACCCAAAGGAACTTTTTGGCCAACCAAAAATTTGGGGTTCCTTCATGTCTTTTTGTGGCTTGATTGCTCAATTTTGAAATTTTATTTTTATTGCTGAATAGTATTCCATTGTCTGAATGTACTACAACTTATCTATTCACATCTTGGATGTTTCCAGTTTTTGGCAATTGTCAACAAAAAAGCTGCTGTAAACATTTGGTTTGCAGGTTTTTTTGTGGACATAGTTTTCTTCTCATTTGGGTTAGTACCTAGGGGTACAACTGCTGGATTGTAGGGTAAGCCTGTGTTTAGCTTTGTAAACTACCTGTATTCCAAAGTGGTTGTACCATTTTACATTCCCATCAGCAATGAATGGGAGTTCTTCCTGCTCCATATTCTTGTTAGCATTTGGTATTGTCAGTGTTATAAATTTTAGCTATCTAATAGATGTGTGCTGCTGCTGCCGTTGAGTCACCTCAGTCGTGTCTGACTTTGTGCGACCCCATAGACTGCAGCCCACCAGGCTCCCCTGTCCCTGGGATTCTCTGGCAAGAACACTGGAGTGGGTTGCCATTTCCTTCTCCAATGCATGAAATTGAAAAGTGAAAGGGAAGTCGCTCAGTCGTGTCCAACTCTTAGCGACCCCTTGGACTGCAGCCCACCAGGCTCCTCCATCCATGGGATTTTCCAGGCAAGAATACTGGAGTGGGGTGCCATTGCCTTCTCTGAATAGATGTGTAGTAGTATCTTAATATAGTTAATTTTGCAATTGTCATATGAAGTTTGATGTTGAGAATCTTTTCATATGTTTATTTGCCTTCTTTGGTGAAGTGTCTGTAAAGATCTGCCTATTTTAAAATTGGATTATTTATTATTTTGAATTGTAAGAGTTGCATATTTTAGATATGTATCCTTTGTCTGATATGTGTTGTGCAAATATTTCCTTTCAGTTTGTAGTTTGTCTTCTCATTCTCTTAACAGTGTCTTTTGCAGAACAAAAGTTTTAAATTTTAATCAAGTCCAACTTATGCTTTTGTTGTTGTATCTAAAAGTCATCACTGAACTCAAAATTACCTTGATATTTTTCCTATATTATCTTCTAGAAGTTTTATAGCTTTGTATTTTACATTTGGCCTTATGACCCATTTGAGTTAATTTTTATGACTAGTATCTAGATTATTATTTTTTTTTTTTTTGCATGTGGATATCAGGTTGTTACAGCACACAGAAAGGGTAGTGAAAAAGAAAAAATCCAATGACTATTATTTTTCCACTGGATTGACTTTGCTTTTTCATAAGAGATCAGTTTACTCTATTTGTGTGGGTCTATTTCTGGGCTCTCTATTCCATTCCATTAATTTATTTGTCTATTCTTTCACCACTACCATGTTGTCCTGATCATTATAGCTTTACACTGTTTTAAAGTCAGGTAGTATTAGCCTTCCAACTTTGTTTTTCTTCAGTATTGTGTTGGCTATTTTGGGTCTTTTGCTTTGCCATATAAAATTTAGCAAAAGTTTGTCAATATCTACAAAATAACTGCTGGAATTTGATTTGAATTGCATTGAATCTATCGACGAGGATGAGAAGACTTAACAGCTTAACAATGTTGAGTCTTCCTACTCACAGACATGGAGTATCTCTCCAATTATTTAGTTCTTTGATTTTTCATTAGTGTTTTTATATAGAATGTGTATATATTTTGTTAGACTTATACCTAAACCTTTATTTTTCAATCATCAATTTTAATGGTCATGAAAATACTTTAAAATAATTTTTAAAACTCAATGCACAATATTTACAACCATCAGTTTTTAAATATTTTTTAATTCTCAGATTTATTTATTTTTTAACTTTACAATATTGTATTGGTTTTGCCATACATTGACATGAAATTAGGGGACAATTGCTTTACAATATTGTGGTGGTTTCTGCCGTACATCAACATGGATCAGCCATAGGTATACATATGTCCCCTCTCTCTTAAACCTCCCTCCCACCTCCCACCCCATCCTACCCCTTTAGGTTGTCACACAGCACCGGTTTGAGCTCCCTGAGGCATATAGAAGAGTCCCACTGGCTATCTCTTTTATGTATGGCCTCTCAATTTGTCCTACCCACTCCTTCCCCTACTGTGTCCACAAGTCTGTTCTCTATGTCTGTGTCTCTATTGCTGCTCTGCAAATAGGTTCTTCAGTACCATCCTTCTAGATTTCATATATATATGTGTGTGTTAATATACAATATTTGTTTTTCTGTTTCTGACTTACATCACTTTGTATAATAGGCTCTAGGTTCATCTACCTCATTAGGACTGACTCAAATGCATTACTTTTTATAGCTGAGTAATATTCCATTATATATATGTATATATATACTACAACTTCCTTATCTATTCATCTGTTGATGGACCTGTAGGTTACATCCATGTCCTAGCTATTGTAAATAGTGCTGCGATGAACATTGGGGTACATGTGTCTTTTTCAATTATGGTTTCCTCAGGGTATATGGCTAGTAGTGGGACTATTGGCTCATATAATAGTTTTATTCCTAGTTTCTAAAGGAATCTCCATATTCTCTGGAGTGGCTGTATCCATTTACATTCCCACCAATAGTGTGAGAGGATTCTCTTTTCTCCACAACTATCAATCACCCTTTTGTGGCTCGGCCACCTGTTTTCCAGTGGCTCATCAAAGGGCTACGATGCATGGGCTGGGACTTTTTTTTTTTTTTAATGTTTGGAAGTCCCTTAAGAGTTTAAGGTTTGCATTAAAATCTTTTAATCTATTTATTATGGGCTGTGATGGGTCTTCACTGCTGCCTGAGGGCTTTCTCTAGTTGTGGCCAGCGGGGGCTACTCTTCGTTATGGTGCATGCACTTCCCATTGCGGTGGCTTCTCTTGTTGCTGAGCATGGGTTCTAGGGCATGCAGGTTTCAGTAGTTGCAGCACGTGGGCTCAGCAGTTTTGGCTTGTGGGCTCTAGAGTACAGGCTCAGTAGTTGTGGCACATGGGTCTTAGTTGCAGCATGTGGGATCTCCTCAGATCAGGGATCAAACCTATGTCCCTCCTGCATTGGCAGGCAAATTCTTAACCACTGAGCTGTGAGGAAATCCTGGGAAGTTTTTGATAAGGAAATGCAGCTACTACCACTGAGCATGAGGTTTTATATTAAGAATTGGACCTTGGCACTTCTTCTAAGCTGCGTCCAATTTCTTACTCCTCAGGCTGACTCATCTTTCCTTCACTCAAATTTCTCTGCTTGTCTGTAGGGATGCGTGCAGACTTGGAAACTTTTGTAGGAGCGTTTAGTGTGTTTTTTATTGGTTAGACCTAGAAATTTGTCTGTTTTACAGATCAAGGACTTTAGTTGGATGTCTAGCGATCAGCAAATTCCTGCAGGTCATATTACTCTGAAGTGATTTGGGTCCCCCTACTCATGAGTGTCCCCATGCCCTTCCAGGCACTGAAAGTTAAGTATCACTATTTGTCCTCTGCTAATCCAGGTTCCCATTATCTCCATTTAAATCAGGGAGCTCCTTTCAACTGCAGGGTCTTTCACAGCACCTCTGGTCACAGAGAAGAGCCACTGTGGTACTTTTCAAAGATGGTGTTGCTTCCTTCACCAACAATTCTCCAGAAGCCGTGGTGGAGGCCCCCCTCAGGTTCATCATTATGAGAGATGAGCTGTCTGTATATGAACACTTACTTCAGTATTTCCTTCTCCTAGATTCTTTGGACTTTTTCCTTTACAAATATCAGGGAATTTCCTTCTCATTTTTATTTAGCTGAGACCAGAAGTGAATCAATTTATATAGAAGGTACACTGAAACCAGAGTCACTGGGACCTGCACTCAAATCAACAGATTTAGGTTTATTTATATACATACTTTTCAGTTTAAATTAGCAAGACCTTGCAATTCTTTCTCTCCTTGGGGTTGACTTTGTAATTGGCTTTCTGTAGGTGTCTGGATCTGACTCCAGTATAAAGAGTGAGAGTAGTCAGAGTTGGTGGATGAAGTGTGGCAAGGAGATTGACTGCCCTTTTCAAGGTAACTGCCTCAGGTGAGATCAGAATAGGGTCTTCAACCAAGGCAGGAACAGCCTAATTAATATAAGGGAAGAGGCTTTGGTTCTGCTATCAAGAGGGGCTTGGGGACTTGATTTCCTAGGAATTATCCAAATGCTCCTTTATGTATTTATTTCTACACCCAGATTCCCACTCTTTCCTGATGGTAACTATCTCTCCCACATGAAATCTGGTGAGGCTGGTAACTCAATTGACTTTATCATTTGGCAACTTGTAGAAAAGATTTTGAGTCTGCTTTTTAGTGATTCAACTGATATAGAATACTTTTAGCTCTGTCATTGAAAGAATACAGGTTGTGAACTGAGAATTTAGGACTCTGAGTGTGTCATTGTTTTTCTTTAAGTGGTCCAGTATTAAGCTTATCCTTGAGTTCATTCTTTGAATACATCTTGTTCTTCATGTTATTTTTTGACCATGGCCACTCAGTTTCTAAAAGCCTTCTCTTCAGTGATATTTCACTCCAGGTGACCATATACGGTAATTTCCCCAGCTGTTTTCCATGTATTCCAAGGGCTTCCAAACTGTACATTAAAGTTGTTGAATCTCAGCCTTCCAAACCAGGCCAGATAGCCAATCTCAGATTCTCCTCATTTCTTCAAAGACTGTTGTTTGCATTTCTGCTTTGGGTGACCTTGGTTCTGTCCTTTTTCCTCCTGTCCTTCTTCTGCTTCCTTTAAATTTGAGGAATTTCAGTTTTGGGGGTATTGCGTTTTAGGGTATTGAGTATGACTCTTTCAGAGATAAAAGGTTGCTACAATAATGAGGGACAAGGATATAGCTTTAAAAGAAAAGTTTGGTTCTCTGTCATGCTGACTTTTCCTTGATCTCTAGGCTATCTTAGAACTGCTCTTTGGGTTGGGAGAGACGATTCAACCCCAAGTGTACTTTTCATATGGGATTGGAACACTCTCAACACTTCCATCTCATATGCACGTGGAGCTTTACAGAGTACAGACTTGTCTTGCCTTGCTTCATCCCAGTTTCTCAGCCACCTGTGAGATGTGCTCACCTTTGAAGTTGAGAAAAGAAATACAGAGACTTTCCCAGGATCCCTAGGGTTGGCCAGTTTAATTCCCAGCTGGGCCAAGACTGCAATCCCAGACTCTCCACACTGATCTTCCCTTCAGGTCCTGCCCTAACATTCCTCAGCCCAGGAAAGACTACACATGGAGGTCCACATACTACTATGTAAATGGTAACAAGCAATTATCTCCTATCTTAAGTTTGGAGTTTCCAGAAGCAAAGGCTGAGACTGAATTTGGCCTGTTGGGTATTTATTTGTTGTTCAGTAGTGTCTGACTTTTTGTGACCCCATGGACAGCAGCATGCCAGACTTATTAACTATCTCCCAGAGTTTACCCAGACTTATGTCCATTGATTCGATGACGCCATCCAACCATCTCATCCTCTGCCGTCCCCTTCTCCTTCTGCCCTCAGTCTTTCCCAGCATCAGGGTCTTTTCCAATGAATCAGCTCTTCACATCAGGGTATTTATACTAGCTATCAACACAGGGAGGAAGCAGGAGAGGGTAGAAAGAGGAATCCGACTGCAGTGCAGACCTCAGGCAAGCCTCAGCCAACCGCAAGCGGGTGTCTGAGAGTATATATGATCCATCAGAGTGTATCAAGTTTAGGTGAAATGACTAGACCATCCCTCCCCACCCAAAGACAGGGCATATCTTTGGATGGGGGCCCCTGAAGCAAGAGCTGACAGTTGGGCAATGAGCCATTCCTGTAACAAATACCCCTTAATAATACCTATTGAGCTCAGAAAAGGGCAGCAGGGAGAGAATCTCCCTCTTTTCCCACTGCCGGATGGCTTGGTCTCCACATCCAGTCTCAGTCCACCTGCCTCCACAGCTGCCCCCTTGGATCTATGGGCATATCACACACGGGCCTGAGCCACCCTAGGAAAGACAGAGGGGCAGGAGACTCTCATCCCCAGCACCCTGGAGGTGGAATCTCAGGGTCCCAAGTGCAGAGACTGGCCTAAAACTGGATGGGTCACACCTCCATCCTTAGGCAATAGACTCCATTCCTGGGGAGCAGAAGGAAATCTCTAAGGGGGAAGGGCCAGGATAAAGACCTTCTCCTTGAGGTCTAAAGTACTGCTGTGTGCTATGCTGTGCTTAGTGGTATCCAACTCCTTGCCACCCCATGGACTGTAGCTGCCAGGAGCCTCTGATCGTGGAATTCTCCAGGCAGGAATACTGGAGTGGGTTACTATGCCCATCTCTAGGGGATCTTCCCAACCCAGGGATCGAACCCAGGTCTCCACACTGCAGGTGGATTACCATCTGAGCCACCAGGGAAGTCTGAGAATACTGGAGCGGGTAGCCTATCCCTTCTCCAGGGGATCTTCTCAACCCACGAATCGAACCAGGGTCTCCTGCATTGCAGGCGGATTTCTTTATCAGCTGTGCCACCAGGGAAGCCCAAAGTGCTGCTATGAAAGATCTTAGCGAGGTGTTGGGAGACATAAACGAGAAACTGATTAAGGAAGGTTCTGAGTTTCTTAGAGGAGACGGACTCTCAGTTAATATTAAACAAAGGCTTACAAAAATCCTCGAGAGTACCAGCGACCGTGTCTACTAGCCTTATTGCTGTTGTAGCCAGGCAAGGGCCTCATGCTACTCTCGGGGTGCCTGAGGTCCAATAATCCTCTCCCACGGTGGAATCCTCCCTGCGGGTGTAGGTCGGGATCGCCCTCCACGCCCCCTTGCCCGCCGCCAAGTCGCTGGGGCCAAGCAGAGCAGGGCGCTGTCGGGCGCGTGGGGGAGCCGGGGCAGGGACGAGCTCTCTCAGGAGCCAGAGCTATCGCGGCCGGAGAGGGAGGAGGCTGCCGGGCCCAGCCTGACGCAGAGGCGGCGGCGGCAGCGCAGCAGGCCACTGCCGGGGCGTCCCGGCCACCAGCGCCAGCCCGCTTTCCGCCTTCTCCTGCCGCGGGTCCTCACGCGTGGGAGGGAGTGCTTCGCGCGCCCGCCTGGGGTCACGGGCTCTGGGCATCTTCGGCCAGCGAGCCCGAGCACAGGGAGGTGCAGGAGCACTCGCAAGGGGCGGAGGCGGGGAAAGGAGCGGGCGAGGCGGAGGCGAGGGAGCGGAGGGAGGGGACCGTGGAGAGGGAGGGACCCGCCTGCCGCGCCCTGGCCGCTCGGCATGTGTGGCTGCAGGCGCCGGTTGTCGCTGCTGTCCGGGGGCTGAGCCGCGCCCGGGTGTCCAGGGCAGTGTGTGTGTGTCCGCGCGGGCGAGCGCCGCGCCGGCCCCGAGCCTCCCGCTCGCTTCCCCGGGCTGCGGTGCATGTTCGCCTCCTGCTACTGTGTGCCGAGAGGCAGGAGGACCATGAAAATGATCCACTTTCGGAGCTCCAGCATCAAATCGCTCAGCCAGGAGATGAAATGCACCATCCGGCTGCTGGACGACTCGGAGATCTCCTGCCACATCCAGGTGCCGGGGCGAGGGAGTGGACTACGCGCTGGGCATGGGACTGGGGGCCCTCTACGGGTGGGCGTGCGCGTGGAGGCAAGGAACCCACCCGGGGGCCTACTAGAAAGCCAGATTTCTCTTCCTCCGCTCTGAGTCTAGGAGCCCTAGTAAGGGATGGGGTGGGGAGGACTGTCCCCCGCAGGCACCGGGCGTGCGTTATCGATTCCTGGGGCCCCTTCCTCTGGCTTAGACACTGCGCTCACGTCTCGCTGCACCTAGGATAGTGGACACAGGGCAGCTGCCTCCTGGGGGGACTCTAACCCCTCTGTTTCCTAACCTGTCGGGAAATATGAGTTCTGAGAACCCAGAGGGGTACCTGCATGTCGCCCAGTCTTCCTTCTTCCACGTGGAGAAGGCATGCATCAGCATGGATCCACTCATTCTTTCTCTGGTGCCTGGACTCCAAAGGTGCCTTCAGTCCCAGGGACCTGCTCCAGCTCCCTGCCTCCCCTTTACCGGTGGCCTTTACTTCTTAGCGTGGGGCAGCGGCGAAGTTTCCTGGGAGTGAGAAAGGCCAGGCGGCCCCGTGCTCCAAGCCTTAAGGGATGGGGCACGCTGCTCGGACTGGAGCTACCTCGAAAGGAATCCTTTGAAATCTGAGTGTTTCAGGGAAAGGAAAAGGGCTGTGAGGCCAGCAGGGAAGGAATGCTGCAGGACCTGGGTCCCGGGAGAAATCGCCCTTTGGGATATTGGTGACGTGCTGGCAACCAAGTTGGAGAAGGCCAGAGTTGTGTAGGCGAAGGCAGCTTTGATGGCAACTCCATCCTCCAGTGCTTAAGTGCCTCTGGGCTTGCAGGAGATCTGTGAGATGCAATGGTGTGTGTGTGTGTGAGCGCACTCTCAGTGTTTGTGTATGTAGGCAGGTGTGTGCCCTCTCCCAAGATTCAGGACACACAACCTGGAAAGGTCATGTTAGGGTTAAGCACTATTAGCTTTTGACTTTTTAGTATCTTTACTTATTTATCTCTGGAATTTCCTCTTCTCACCTACTCAAGTCTTGAAGGTCTGAGACTGAGTGAGCTGTGTTTAAAACACTGGGCACCCATTCTGTTGAGAGATGAATGGGAGCAGCGTCTCCCAGTGGCAAGAATCTGCCTCTGGGCTGTGTTAACTAAGAATGAATGAATGAATGGTCTCCCCTTCCCCCCCCACCCCGCCTTTTTTTTTCTTTTTGTGGGAGCTTGTGACACGGGGACAGTGACTCCTAACTTGTAAGATGACAACGGGGTAAGTTTCACTGCAGGAATGTAGTGCCCCATGACCTCCCATTAAAATGGGCTCCCACTGACTTTTCTGGAGAATCTTGGATTTCATTTTGAACAAAGGACTGCTATTAAACTTAATAATAAAAGGATTAATGGGATAGGCAGTTTTTCTGCTGCCACAGGGTTGCATGGAAACATTTGGCATGTACTGTCTTGTATTTCAGAGAAAGGAGTTTGCACATTTTACCTTAAGTCCTAAAGTGGGTGTACAGGAACTTTAACCCGTATTGAATATGTAGGTAATAAAGGGGTCAGCCACAGAGAGTGGGGCTGTTGACTTTTCCAGAGCTGTCTCCACCTTCTATCTGCCCTTTCCTGTCCCACTTGGAGTTGACACTACTGTTTTGTTTTGTTTTGTTTTTCTGTTTGTGGGAGGGAATCTTCCTTAGAATGGATAAATAGTCCCCAGATGACATGTATGTGCTGTCTCATGATCTGGCAAACAGTAGATTGTAGCCAATCTAATAACAGTTTGGAACATTAGAGTTTGTAAGGCCCAGTTGATGCCAAAGAGGTTAAAATGCTATGTTCCAAAGTGTTGATTTGGCATTGCTTGGAAAATAAAATGTTTTATTTGGAAGCACATCTGCCCCCAAATGGTGATTATCATTTAATCAATTAAAATGAATCAAAAGATGATTTTGGTGATTTTGGATATTATACCTGCCTAGAGTATTTCAAACCTGGGAATTGATATTATACTTCTGAACATAAGGTCACAAAAAGCTTTCTATTTGTTTAGGACAAAGACAAAATGATTTTTTTTTTTTAAAGAACCTTTGAAGTCACTAGTATATGCCCTGGGGAATCCATCTGTGTTTCGTTTCTTGCTTGCCTTTTTCCTCCAGTCTAGAGAATCACAAAGTTAAGAGAGTGTATAGTGTTACACAAATTTTCCCTCTATAACTCATGCAAGGTGTGAGTTATGTTTTTTCTTTTTTTTTCAAAACAATAGCTTTTAAATATTCTTTTCCAAAGTATATGATTTGTGTGGTTACTGACAAAGAAAACTTTCAGGGTAATGGCTCAGGGTCAGCAGCCTGATAGCCACTTGCTCTGTCTCTTCATAGGATCTAGGATGCTGTACAAACAATAAATGTGTTTATTTAATGTGTCATTTGCATGTGACTGTTTAGGTGGAGTGAAAGAGGAATTCCCACTGGATAGGGAGCAAAAGGAGAGTCTAGGGCACTAGACAGGGGCCTGGGGAAGGAAAGGAGTTGCTGAATGTTCCCTATTGTTCTTGTTCAGTCGCAAAGTCATGTCCAACCCTTTGCAACCCCATGAACTGCAACACGCCACACCAGGCTTCCCTGTCCTTTGCTGTCTCCGGGAGTTTGCTCAAACTCATGTCCGTAGACTCGGTGACGCCATCCAATCATCTCATCCCCTGTCAGCCCCTTCTCCTCCTGCCCTCAGTCTTTCCCATCATCAGTCTTTTCCACTGAGTTGGTTCCACTGGTCTCTTCCAACGGAGCCGACCCTGCAAGTCTGGAGACTGTGGAAGGACATGGCTTAGTTCTCACTCCTTTGGTTCAGTCGTGCTGTTTCCAGTAGAGTAGAGCTCTAGTCGTCTTCCCCGTTCCGTCCACGTTTTCAGGTGCTGGCAGGGCGTTCACCACTCCTTCTAATGAGCTTGCTATTTTTAATACTGATTTTCATTGTGTAAGTTGTAGACTTTTCATATTATTTCTTCTTTATCAAGTCCTGGTAAACATGATTGTTATTATTTGAATTGGCTGGAAAATTATAAAAATTTGTATTTGGATAGAAACTCTGGCACTGTGTGTAGCACCTAGTACGGGCTTAATAATTATTTGTAGATGTAGATTGCATAGTTTGTGTCTGGGCTATTAAATTCATGAGGGTAGGAACTCTTGTTGTGGTTGTTGTTCTTCAAGGAGTCCTCAGGACCTAGAGCTGAACCTGACATATAGTTGTGGTCAATAAACACTTGCTGAATGAATGAATGCTACTGACCCCGTATTTAATGTAGCTCATTACCTGTCATCATGAGGACAGCATGACAGCATTGGGTTGAGAATAGGGAGATACATAGTTATGTTACCAACCAGTGTGACATGTAGTGAGTCATTTGACATTTGGAATCAGTGTTTCTTCTTTTGTAAAATAAGGGATTTGGGTTAGAATGGATGTCTCCAGTTTATAAAGTCTATAGTTTATCTGTTACCTAGACCAATTACCTTTGACTAAAACATTGCTATTGACAGATAGATTATATACATATTATCTCATGTGATTTTCATTCCTGTCCTGGGTTATCTCCATTTTATTGTGTTATTGAATATTTTCTCAATTTTATGGGTATAGAAAACAAGGTGCCAAGAGATTAGGCAACTTGAGTCACCTGGCAAGTAAGTAGATTGAAGCTATGTCATTTTACTTAGAATCCAGAGCCCTGTCTTATCTTCAGCTGCCTCCAACTTGAGAGTTAGGCTGCAAGTAAAAGAGCAGCTGAGTTAAAGTGGTTTGAGTAATAAGGACACTTATTATCTCACCTAATGAGAAGTCCAGAGATAGGGTAGCTTCAGAGTTGTTCAGCAGCTCTGCATGGACCAGGTGCTTTCCATCTTTCTACTCTGCCTCCTCAGCACATCTCCTTTGTCACTTAGAGTTCTCATTATAAGGTGGTTGTGAATATCCTTCAGGTACTAACACATCCACCATATAAGAGGTGGGATTTCCTCTTGCATTTCTTTTTATCATAGAGGAACACCGTTCCTGGAGGCTCCCATCAGTCCTCCCATTAGATCCCATTGCCCAGGATTGAATCCTATACCCATGACTTAGTTGTAAAAGAGTCTAGAAATGTGAATATTTGGTATCTGTACTCCTCACTCTCTATAATGAGAGGTGGGCTTTGACTGCATGGAAGCAATGGAGGGGTGTGTGTGTGTGTGTATGTGTGTGTTAAGGGGCGGGGAACTGCTGGTGGCTAAGCAAGCAGTAGTGTCTTTCAGAATAGGTCAAATTGAGTAATAATTATTGTTACAACAAAACTGTCAGTACGTTTAATGAGACATTAGCTGAGCCCTGGCTTATTTTAGGCAATCTTTGTATGATCAAATTCTGCAACAAGAACAATTATTGGATAATCCTTTGTAGCTTGTATTGTTAAATATCAGTTCAGCCCTTACTGAGCCCATGGGTTCTGTGCAGCTACACACTGTCTTGTGTAGAGCAAGCATCTCTGCTCTTGCTGAAGTGGCAGTATGGCCAAGTGGTTGAGAGCTTGTGGTCCAGAGTACTACTTGCCTGGGTTTGAACCCTGGCTCTAAGCATTGACTAGTCAGGTGACTTTGGACAAGTCACTTTACCAGTTTGGTTTCAGTTTCCTCATCTGTAAAGTGGGGGTAATAATGGTACAACGTCATGGTCTTGTTGTAACAATCAAATATGCAATATATAGTGCTCATGCTAAGTTGCTTTCAGTTGCGTCCGACTGTTTGTGACGCCAGGGACTGAAGCCCACCAGGCTCCTCTGTCCATGGGATACTCCAGGCAAGAATACTGGAGTGGGTTGTTATTTCTGTCTCTAGGGGATCTTCCCAACCAGGGATTGAACCTGCGTCTCTTATGTCTCCTGCATTGGCAGGCAGATTCTTTACCGCTAGTGACACCTGAGAAGCCCATGCAATATATACCAAGTACTTAATACCTGGCCCATAGTAAGAAGTGAAAATATACTGACTGTTGTCTTACTATTATGTGAAGGTGTATTGAATTTAATCCTAAATAGTGTGAAGGCTCTGGCTTGGAATCTAAAGTCTTTAAGCCCAAACTCCATCACTTTCTGACTGTGTAAGACCTCAAGTGAATCACTGGGCCTCCTGTTTTTAATCTGTGAAATGGGCATAATAATTCCTCAATTGCCAATCTCCATTGGGTTGTTGAGATGAAATCTATAAAAGCGTGTTGTAAATGCTAAAAAATCACCCAAATGCAGAATACTATTCTAATTAATTTAGTTAAAAAAGAGAAAGTTCTTTACTGCACCCTAAGTTTCTTATCTGTTTTAACAGGAATTGGTGGTCACATGCAAACATCCATATGTGCTCAATATCGGGCCCCATGATGAGCCCGCAGGTGAAATCCACACTAGGTTCGGATAACAGCCACACATGTTCTGCTAATAAGGGCAACTCAACTCTTTTCTCTATCAGACTCATCTGGAGTGCCATTCAGGGTACAGTGAATATCAGACACTAAAGGAATAGAAGAGAGAGGCAATTTGTTAAATACCGTGGTCTATCTCTGATGTATTTAGGCCTAGATTACATGGGCCAGCTCTTTGTGTTAAGTATATTCCGACAGAAAAGTAATGTTTTTTCAATACTCTCCTAAGATCTTATCCCTTGATGTCCTCACAGCAAAGGCAAAGTGTATTGACCATGGGGAGGATGCAATACTGTTAGCTCCACATCACTGGACAATATATCAGCTGGGTGCTTTTAACTGACAAATTCCAATTCAAACTGGCTTTAACATTAAAGATATTTACTGGATCAGCACTTCCCTGTTGGCTCAGATGGTAAAGAAACTGCCTTCAGTGCAGACCTGGGTTCGATCTCTGGGTTGGGAACATCCTCTGGATAAAGGAATGGCAACCCACTCCAGTATTCTTGCCTGGAGAATCCCATGAACAGAGGAGCTTGGCAGGCTGCAGTTCATAGGGTGCCAAGGAGTCAGACACAACTGAATGACTAACATACACAAACACATACAAACACACACAGGAGAGTTAAGTAGGGACCTAATTGAGAAATGCTGGGCTGGAAGAAGCACAAGCTGGAATCAAGATTGCCGGGAGAAATATCCATAACCCTTACGGCAGAAAGTGAAGAGGAACTAAAAAGCCTCTTGATGAAACTGAAAGAGGAGACTGAAAAAGTTGGCTTAAAGCTCAACATTCAGAAAACGAAGATCATGGCATCTGGTCCCATCACTTCATGGCAAATAGATGGGGAAACAGTGGAAACAGTGTCAGACTTTATTTTGGGGGGCTCCAACATCTCGGCAGATGGTGATTGCAGCCGTGAAATTAAAAGACACTTACTCCTTGGAAGGAAAGTGATGACCAACCTAGATAACATATTCAGGAGCAGAAACATTACTGTGCCAACAAAGGTCCATCTAGTCAAGGCTATGGTTTTTCCAGTGGTCATGTATGGATGTGAGAGTTGGACTGTGAAGAAAGCTGAGTGCCAAAGAATTGATGCTTTTGAACTGTGGTGTTGGAGAAGACTCTTGAGAGTCCCTTGGACTGCAAGGAGATCCAACCAGTCCATTCTAAAGGAGATCAGTCCTGGGTGTTCTTTGGAAGGAATGATGCTAAAGCTGAAACTCCAGTACTTTGGCCACCTGATGTGAAGAGTTGACTCATTGGAAAAGACTGATGCTGGGAGGGATTGAGGGCAGGAGGAGAAGGGGACGACAGAGGATGAGATGGCTGGATGACATTACTGACTCGATGGATGTGAGTTTGAGTGAATTCCGGGAGTTGGTGATGGACAGGGAGGCCTGGCGTGCTGTGATTCATGGGGTTGCAAAGAGTTGGACATGACTAAGCGACTGAACTGAACTGAGGGACCTAATTCAAGAACTATCCTGCCTTTTTGTGAGGCTTTATCCTCAGACTATAGTGAAATGGTTATAGTAGTTCCAGTTCTCACATTTTCATGGGACACCCTCCAGAGGAATTGAAAAACCACTTCAAACTCAGCAGTCTAAGCAAAAGTCCTGCAGTCATTTCGATCAGACCTCCTGGGTCACCTGCCACCCTGAACAGTGAGTGAAATCAATCGAAATGAGTGTGCTGATTAGCTTAAGGTGCCTTCGGACTCGGTGGAATCAGCTTCCTTCCTGGTGGTGGCCTTCATGGAGGAGAGAGGTCAGTACCTAGAAATCAGGGTTCTCTTCCAAAGGAGAAAGAGGGGGAGAGGAAGATGGCTGCTAGGAAGTTTACCATACTAGATGTTTTGTCTGGGTCAGTGATTCTCAAAGTGTATTCTGGGGACCCCCAGGAATCCCTGAGATCCTTTCAGGGGGTCCCTGAGGTTCAAACTATTTTCAAAATAATACTAAGATGTTGTTTGCCTCATTCAGGTTAGGAGTTTTACTGAGATATAGTTTACATACTATAAAATTCATCCATTTCAAGTGTATAACTTTAAGATAGTCACAGAACTGTGCAACCATCACCACAATCAGACAATCCCCCAAAGAAACTCTATGCCCTTTAATAGTCATACTTTCTTTTCCACCTAAACTTCCCAGCCCTAGGTAACTGGTGATCTACTTTTTGTCTCTATAGATTTGTCTGTTGTGGCCATTTGATGAAAATGAAGTCACATAATGATCTTTTGTGTCTGACTTCTTTCACTTGCATAATTGCTAGGCTCATCCACGTTATAGCATGTATCAGTATTTCTTTCCCTTTAATTGGTGAATAATATTCTATTGTATGGATAGATCACAGTTTACCATCAGTTGATGAAAATTTGGGTTGTTTCCACTTTTGGACTATTTTGAAGAATGTTGCAGTGAATATTCCAGTAATTTGCCATTTCCCTTGGGTATATACCTGGGAGTGAAATTACTGGGCCATATAGTAACTCTGTTTAATCTTTTGAATTGAATAGTTTGCCAGACTATTCTCCCAAGCAGCTGCAACATTTTACATTTCCTCCAGCAATGTATAAGGGTTTCAGTTTCTCCACATTCTTGTAAACACTTGTTATTATCTATTTGATTGTAAACTGTCGTAGTGGGTGTGCAGTGATACCTTATTGTGGTTTTGATTTGCATTTCCTTGATGCTAATGATGTTGACCATCATTTCATGTGCTTATTGGCTGTTTGTCTATCTTCTCTGGAGAACTGTCTATTTGGATCCTTTGGCTATTTTAAAATTGGATTGTTGTTTTATTATTGAGTTCTAATAATTCTTTACATATTCTGGATACAGACTCCTTATTTAATAAATGAGTTACAGCCATTTTTCTCATTCTGTGGGTTTTTTTAGTCTGATGGTGTCAAAATTTTAAAAATTTTGATGAAATCCAATTTATCTGTTTTTTCTTTTTTTTCTTTTGTTCCTTGTGATTTTTGTGTCATAGCTAAGTAACTGTTGCCTAAGGTTATGGGATTTATACCTGTGTCTTCTTTAAACAGTTTTATAGTTTTAGCTATTATATTTGGGTCTTTGATTCATTATTTTACTGATACATGATTTGGATATCATAAATGTCACCATTTTAAAGTATAAAATTCAGTAGCTTTAGTATATTCACAATATATACTATATATACAGCCATCACTGCTAATTCCAGAACATTTTCATCATCCCCCAAAATAAAACTGTTCCTGTTAATAGTCACTCCCCATCTGATCCATTTTGAGTTAATTTTTATGTATGAAGTGAGGTAGAGGTCCAACTTGATTCTCGTGCATGTGGATAACCAGTTGTCCCAGCACCATTTGTTGAAAAAACTATTTTCCTGTATGTCACTCTTATTGAGATGTTGATTGCCTTTTCCACTCTCATTCTCTTGTAAGTGAACAATGGAGTTTTCCAGAGGCTGGATAATATGTGACATAACAACACATTAACTACAGAAGCAGATGGGAGAATCCAGCTGTCTTCTATTGAGCCAGACACTAAATATGCTAAAAATGTAGAAAGTGCTACTGTTCTCAATTAATTGGCTTTATTTTGTAAAACAAAGTTATTTTTCATAAAAGAATGCTATTTATGTTAATGTGCAATGGGTTTGTTATTTTTTAAATGAATCAATTATTATTTTAAAAAATTATCATCAGCGAATATTGAGATATACCACCCAAATAAACAAAAGTTCTATAGACCCTCAATACCTCAACTGTGTAAGACCCTCAATTGTGTAAGACCCTTTTACCTCAATAGTGTAAAGGAATTTTGAGGCCAATAAGCTCAAGAATTGCTGGTTTTGGTGATTGTCAATTTACTGAACTTCCTGAAAAAAAGTTTAATAGTCCTAAGTAAAAGAACTACTCCTGTGCATCTTGGGTCTCCAGCACTGCAAATTATAAGTACTTGAAATGATGTCAGTTAAGTAAAAACTCCCAGCGTTGCGTAAAAATGTGTCTATGTATATTTGAAATTCTTAGTATTATCCATATACCTGTATGTGTGTGTGTGTGTACATTGCAATGTTAAGAGTAGAAGATCAAGGGCAGGCTCTTCTGTCATAAGCATTTCCCAACTGCACTTGCTCTCCAGCTGAATTTCATTTTTTCAACTCTAATAATTTGAAGTCTTACTTTGAGACCCCTCTTTTGATTATGGAAAATGTACAGCAACAATGCATTGTGTTTAACATATAAACTGCTTGAATCAAGTCCCTCAGTCACTGAATTCTTAAGTTGTTACTTCTTTTACTCACTAGGCATTTTGGGAAGTCTTGGAAACATGACAGGAATGGAAATACCAGGATTTGTTGCACAGAGAATCTGAGATTCACATGCATGAGTGACAGGCATTCATAGCTAGCATGGTCCTCTCTCTGCTTCCACTTTGTGTGGGAAAGGATGCAAGTTGCTCCTCCTATGAAATAGCAGAGAGCCGGATGTGGAGTCCGTAGACGGGGGAAAATGGGATTATGATTAGGAGCCTTAGGGCAGGTTTTGCAGCTGAGATCTGAATTTAATTCAGGCTAAAAGGAGTTGGCGTTCAGCTCCTGGGAGGGATGTGTAAATGCTTTGCAGTTTCGGATATTCACATGGATCTTCTGTGCCATTGTTAAAATGCATATTTCTGATTCAGGCGGTCCTGAGGAGGGCCTTGAAATTATGCATTTCCAGTACTCTTGCCTGGAAAATCCCATGGACAGAGGAGCCTGGTAGGCTGCGGTCCATGGGGTCACGAAGAGTCCGACACGACTGAGCGACTTCCCTTTCACTTTTCACTTTGATGCATTGGAGGAGGAAATGGCAACCCACTCCAGTGTTCTTGCCTGGAGAATCCCAGGGACGGGGGAGCCTGGTGGGCTGCCGTCTACGGGGTCACACAGAGTCGGACACGACTGAAGTGACTCAGCAGCAGCAGCAGCAGGCTTCTAGATGCCTTGTTCTCTGAACCACATTCGGAATAGTAAGGCTTTAATGGAAATTATCTATTTCATAGTAATATTATCTTCCTTGAGTGTGGAGCTTTTTGACCCTTAGCTCTCTGGATAATACCTCACCTGGCACATTTCCCTTGGTAGAGGTTCAGTGAATGGTTGAGCAGGTGAGTGAATGAATGAGTGAATAAAGAAATCCATCCAGGTGTGTCTATCACAATAAACTGAAGTACCGATTAGACATTGATGCTGGAGATGAAATGCCTCCTTTTGGCTCCCATCCCCTGCCAAATCAAGAGATTGTTTTTCAAACAGGATTTCCTGTGATGACCAGTCTGATGAAGCGTCGAATGTCTGTGAGAGTGTTTATGGGGGCTCAGAGTTAATGAGAGAATTCTTGTCCCTCTGGGCCACGTTTCCCACTCTTGCCTTCCTGTATCCTGGACTCTTGGTGGCATTGTGGAGGAGGTCTAGCAACTCCTTGGCACAAACAAATCATTGTGTATAAAGCCAGCCATGCCTGGAAGATCCCAGAGGCATAGGAGGCCCGGCTGTTCTCACTGGCAGAAGTGACCTCAGGGGATTGTGACCCCAGGGGACAGTGAAAAAATGCCTTTGAGGTGTAATACAAGCTCTTGAGCTGTTTGTTTGGTGACTCTGCCTGAAGGTGCAGGAGGGAAGTGAGAGGATCACTCTGGAAAAAAATGAAGCTCATTCTAAAGGAAAAGAGCATTTGTATAGATCAAGCCATCATGCTTTTCAAAAGTGGATTAGTAAAGGTTTTTTGAAATAACTTCAATCTTAGTCAATAAGCATTTAAAAATATCTTCTATATGCCAAGCACAGAGCTAGGAATTGGAGATAAAAAGAAAATAAAATCAGACATCAAGAGGCTCACAGTCATTTGGAAGAAGAGAGACAAGATAATGATTCAAGGACAACATGACAGACATAGGGACAGGTATATGGGTGGAGGACAAAGAGGAGGCATCTGTATCAGACTGGGGCATCAATCAGTATCTCTGGTATAGATGAGTCTTGATTAATAATTAAAGGACAAGTGAAAATCAATTTTTTGAAGAAGGGAAAAAGGCATGCAAAACACGGTGAGCTTGTGCTTGATATAAAACCCTGGGCATGGTCAGCGTGACTGGATGTAGAAATGAGGGGAGGGGGAATCTTGGATTAGTCCCAGGTGGTTGGTTTCAGGGACAGGGGTCATGGTGTCACCGATACAGCACAGGCCACAAGTTTTGGGGATCCACTGGAAAATAAAAATCTGAGGCCTCTTGTTAAAACTTATTAAGAATTTCAAGATCACACTGAAAGTGAAGTCGCTCAGTCGTGTCCGACTCTTTGTGATCCCATGGACTGTAGTCTCCCAGGCTTCTCTGTCCATGGGATTTTCCAGGCAAGAGTACTGGAGTGGGTTGCCATTTCCTTCTCCAGGGGAACTTCCTGACCCAGGGATCGAACCCAGGTCTCCTGCATTGCAGGCAGACACTTTACCATCTGAACCACGAGGGAGGAGATCATTAAACAAAGCATGGGTCCTTCTTAGCATGGATCCCACACCCACAAAGCTGATTCTGAGAAGACAGAATAAAGGAGAAGCAGATTAGGGGAGGAGTTTGGGCATGTTGACTTCATAGTGCCTGTGGGGTATCTGGGAAGAGAATTCTCAGGTAGCCAGGCAAAAATACCAGAGTGGGTTGTGGTCCCAAAGGGAATGGCAGCCTATTCCTGTATTCTTGCCTGGAGAATCCTGTGGGTAGAGGAGCCTGGTGAGCTCCAGTCTGTGGGGTTGCAGAGTCGGACATGACTGAGCAACTAACACACATACACAGTTGGAAATAAGGAATGAAAGTCAGCAGAGATGTCTGACCTGGAGACACAGATAAGAGAATTCTTGGTATTCACGCAAGTGGTTGTAGAAGTCATGTGGTATGAAAGGAACTATTACATGGATCTTACTTTTTTGTCTGTCTTTCTGTTTGGGGCATCCTTGTAGATCAAACCAATGGAGTTTGAGTTTTGGAATTGTTTCCAAGAGTGCTTGATCATACTCCCTTTGTTTGGCAGTTCCCACCTGAATGAGAGCTTCTCCATTTTATTTTGAAATAGAGCAGCTGCCTCAGAGGTCTCAGTGGAAAAGCACTTTCCTTCTCTTAATTTTCATTTTCTAGCTTGGACTAACAAATGACAAAAAGTCCTCTCCAAGCAATAAGACTCTGAGTTACAAAACATAGAACTTTCACTCTAGGGAAGTTACCCTTTGAGACAGTGCCATGGACATTATATAATACATTTAAAAATCCTATCAAAAGGATACAAACTTGAAGTAAACATGTCATGGTTATGCTGCAATAATTTATCTTTTCTTTATTATTTATGTGTCTCAGATATATACAATGGCAAATTTTGTTTCCTGTTTAGTTTCCAGGAGATTATTGTGAATGTTGATTAAAATAAATTCAAGGTCTGTAAGATCCCTCAAAGAAATAATTTAATATTGGTAACATGATTTGGATATTAGATGTGCGATAGAGCTTTGTCTGAATAGATCTATTATTATGCTAAGGTTTTAAATATGATTATTCTGTTGCAGGGGAAGCAATTAACATATTAACAGATTACGATTTGGTCTATTACCTCTCATTTCAGAAGTGTAATTTGCATCTTTGAGGCACTAGGCCTTAATGGTGAATGTTAGTGTGAAAAGGATTGACTGAATCAGAATTTTCACATGCAAACTGTGAAAATTTGAATACAATATCAGTTACAAATGGATTGATAATAAAATTAAGCAATCTTAAAAAAATCAGTAACTAATTAACTTTTTTAATAGAAGAGAGGACAAAAGCCTAATCAATAAATTGGCTAGTAATTTTTCCTTGATGTTATTAACTTATGTTATTTTTGAGGGCTGGGTTTTACATGTATGCCTGCCCATTGTTCTGAAAATAATGGTAGTCTTTGTGATCTTTATCATATGTAGGTATCATCTACAGTGTTATGATGTTGGGAATTATTGGTTCTTTATTTAGCAACATCTTTCTCTCTGTTCATGTGCCTCTTGATTTTCTTGAGTTGGATGCTCATAATGTGAATTAGTTGATTAAATTGAGATCCAGAGGTGTGATTTGCCTGAATATGCCTATTTAGCAAAATTAGGATGAGATATGGTATCTTGGGGAGAAGGCAATGGCACCCCACTCCAGTACTCTTGCCTGGAAAATTCCATGGATGGAGGAGCCTGGAAGGCTGCAGTCCATGGGGTTGCAAAGAGTCGGACACGACTGAGCGACTTCCCTTTCACTTTTCACTTTCATGCATTGGAGAAGGAAATGTCAACCCACTCCAGTGTTCTTGCCTGGAGAATCCCAGGGACTTGGGAATATGGTGGGCTTCCGTCTATGGGGTCGCACAGAGTCGGACACGACTGAAGCGACTTAGCAGCAGCAGCAGCATGGTGTCTTGGATTATCACTAAATACTACTACCGTTATTGTGTTTTTGAATCTTTTTTGGTAGTCTAAGGGATATAATTCTTTTCCACTGACAACTGTTAATAACACAGGGAGAAAACCTCACAATGACCACATTTCTGGGTAAAGAAGGTAAATTGATCTCTTAAGTGTCATTGAAGGACCACAGTTTTAGTTCTCTAGTTTTCTGTAGTCAATATGTGGCTCAATGTAACTCAATGTACCTCCAAATGAAAATTACCATCAGTTGTTCAGGTATTTTTGAATATTTTGCCATCTAACATTCCTACACAATTAAAAGAGATCTTCCTTTTCCCTTTATAAGTTTGGCATGGGACAGACATTGCTTGTATTTTGAACTTTCAAAAAATTACAAAGGGAAAGAAAAGAGGATGATGTCATAGAATTATCTATTTATCCAAAGTAAATTTACCTTGTAGTCTTCGGACTGACTCTGGAAGTCAGTTGTTAGTAATCCTAGGCCGTGGTATTTAGAAAACTTCTAGAAAAATATGAAAATAAAGGTTTTTTTTTTGTTTGTTTAGGTACTAGCTATGTCCTTGTCAGGCTCTGTTTGTTTTGAGGGCTTAGGAAGAAGCGTAATAAAATCTCTGGAGTCAGAGGAGGAAAAAACACTGTATACCACCTGGAGCTGAGTCAAGGATAACTTCACCTCGTGTGTTTCCAAACCTCAAGGGAGATTATTTCTGCTAGGGGATCATGGTGGTAGGGGATGGGGGTTGGTCACCTTGACAGACACCTTTTGTCTCCATGTTTGGAGACATAGGGTTTTCACCAGGTGTAGATGGCACCTTCTTGGTTCAGTGCTGATTAAAAGGAAAAAAAGGAGGAAAAGTTGTACAGTAATTCAAGGGCAGCCACGAAGTCTGAGTTTGCAGTGCCAGCAGCAGTGTGGTAATTTGAGAACAGCAAATTAGAAGAACAAAGCAGATTTTAATCATATGCCACAGAGAGGAAGGTGGTTTAGGTTTATCTCCAAATTGTACCTCCATTAGAGTAAGGGAGGTTTTTAATGCTGTAATCCAATGTTTATTGTTAAAGATTTCTTTGTTTCTTTCCTCCAGTGTTTCTTTAGCACACTCACTGGGTGGGAAATGCCAGCTTTTTTCCCATCAGTGAACTCAGCAGTTGTTAAATATAAAACATTTTCTTGATGTTATTGGAAATAGAATGAGGGAGAAAGAGTGACAGAGCTTGAGATTCAAGAGCGCTACCCTTTCGGAGACTTTAGTCTGAAGGCAAAATTGTCCCATTCCATCCTTTCTGTCGATCCATCCATCCATTTGTCAACCCATCCACCCACTTCTCCACTCATTCATCCAATAGCACCTCTCTGAGGACTGGTCTGGGTACCAGAGATAAAATGTTAAGTAAGAATATGGCCCTTTCCAGTCTGGTAGAGAAGACAGACATATAGTTTCAAGATGATACTGTTATGATTGAAGAACACTAGGATATTATTGGAGCAGAGAGAGAAACCAAGGTATCACTTCGGGGAAGGTATAACCCTCCTTTAATCTCTAGTCACCCTCTTCTAAAGTCACTACTCCTCAAAAGGGTGGAGCACAGATATTTTCTTTGAAATGGATCACAGGTATTTTCTTACTCCCATTTAAATGCAAATAAGAGCATCTTGAAGAGCTTTGTGCTTCTGCTTGCAGGTATCTCAGCAAAAGTCGTACCTCACTATAAAAGGTAATTTCAAGCGAAGTCACACATCCCCTTTCCTGCTTTCTCCTGGGTCTGCATTCTCACAGTGTCTCCCGTATGGAAATTCTGGAGCAGCTGCTGGGGCTCCCAGTGCAGCCTGAGCAGACCAGGGAAGATTTTCTGGAGGATATCACAGCTTAGATGAGTTTAAAGAAAAAGTAAGCATTGTCTGGCTGGCAGACTGGGGGAGTGTGTTGAGAAGGCGGTATAGTTAGGGAAAGAGGGGCCTCTGGCAGAAGGCTGTGCATAGGAAAAGGCATGGTACTTGTGAGGAACTCGGAGAAGCGCATTGATTTTATAGGTCACCAGAGAAGTCCATAATATGCAGCGGGGAGCTGGCAATTGTGTGATCAGACTGTGCACACAATGGAGTGGACAGCTGGAGCCTAGAAAACAGTACTGGCTACTGTGGACTACAGAATAATTAGGACAGCCCTACTGAGGCATGGTATGTATGGTTCAATGACCATTGCCATTGTTTTGCAGGGTCAGCTTGACCTACTGTACCAGGGCGAAAGAGTGTTTTGTCTCAGACACTACCCCAAGGAACACTGGAGGTTTCAAGTTCTTAGCTGAGGTTTTACACTTTCATGTGCTGTTGAGAGTGGCAGTGGTTCCATGATCTGTGATCTTCAGTAACGAAGCAAATCTTTTTTAATTACAGATCAGGAAGTTGACAGGCTTTTCCAAAGCATCCCTTTAAGGTGTTGTGTGCTAACTTGCTTCAGTCGTGATCGACTCTCTGCGATCCCATGGACTGTAGCCTGCCAGGCTCCTCTGTCCATGGGATTTTCCGGGCAAGAATACTGGAGTGAGTTGCCACGCCCTCCTCTAGTGGGTCTTTGTGACTCAGGGGTCAAAACTACATCTCTTTGGTCTCCTGATTTGGCAGGTGGGTTCTTTACCACTAATGCCACCTGGGAAGTCCTTTAACCTGTTCAGTTCAGTTCAGTTGCTCAGTCATGTCTGACTCTTTGCAACCCCATGAACTGCAGCCTGCCAGGCCTCCCTGTCCATCATCAACTCCCAGAGCCTACCCAAACTCATGTCCATTGAGTCGGTGATGCCATCCAACCATCTCATCCTCTGTTGTCCCCTTCTCTTCCTGCCTTCAATCTTTCCCAGCATCAGGGTGTTTTCAAATGAGTCAGCTCTTCGCATCAGGTGGCCAAAGTATTGGAGCTTCAGCATCAGTCCTTCCAATGAACACCCAGGACTTATCTCCTTTAGGATGGATTGGTTGGATCTCCTTGCAGTCCAAGGCACTCTCAAGAGTCTTCTCCAACACCACAGTTCAAAAGCATGAATTCTTTGGCGCTCAGCTTTTACAGTCCAACTTTCACATCCATACATGACTACTGGAAAAACCATAGCCTTGACTAGATGGATCTTTGTTGACAAAGTAATGTTTCTGCTTTTTAATATGCTGTCTAGGTTGGTCATCATTTTCCTTCCAAGGAATAAGCATCTTTTAATTTCATGGCTGCAGTCACCATCTGCAGTGATTTTGGAATCCCAAAAATAAAGTCTGACACTTTTCCCCCATCTATTTGCCATGAAATAATGGGACCAGATGCCATGATCTTCGTTTTCTGAATGTCGAGCTTTAAGCCAACTTTTTCACTCTCCTCTTTCACTTTCATCAAGAGGCTTTTTAGTTTCTCTTCACTTTCTGCCATAAGGGTGGTGTCATCTGCATATCTGAGGTTATTGCTATTTCTCCCGGCAATCTTGATTCCAGCTTGCGCTTCATCCAGCCCAGCATTTCTCATGATGTACTCTGCATAGAAGTTAAATAAGCAGGGTGACAATATACAGCCCTGACATACTCCTTTCCTGATTTGGAACCAATCTGTTGTTCCATGTCCAGTTCTAACTGTTGCTTCCTGACCTGCATACAGGTTTCTCAGCAGGCAGGTTAGGTGGTCTGCTATTCCCATCTCTTTCAGAATTTTCCACAGTTGATTGTGATCCACACAGTCAAAGGCTTTGGCATAGTCAATAAAGCAGAAATAGATGTTTTTCTGGAACTCTCTTACTTTTTCGATGATCCGGCGCATGTTGGCAATTTAACCCGTGAGGGTAGTCCTAAGTCCAGCCAGAGAGGACCTGATGGAACTAGCTGTGGGGGCTTTTGGAAATAAGTATTGAAGAGGTGAGAGGAATTGAAAAAGCCTCTTTCCGTACTTTATTTACATTAGCACTCTACAGTAGAACTTCTGTGATGATGAAACTGTTCTAGATCTGTGCTGTTCGTTTGGTAACCACTCGTCTTGTGTGGCTTTTGAACACTTAATGTGTGACTAGTGTCACTGAGGAACTGAATTGTCAATGTTAATTAATTTAGCTATTAACAACTACATTTAAATAGTTACATGTGCTTGAGGCTGTCATACTGAACAGCATAGTGTTAGCCTCTTAATGGTGGTTAATGGTACCTCTCTTGAATGAGAGAGACATTGAAAGTCAGGGTGGGAATAGTATGGGAAAACTTTTCTGCTTTTCTCTCTGTACTTCCATACCATTTGAACGTGTGTATATGCAGGTCAGGAAGCAACAGTTAGAACTGGACATGGAACAACAGACTGGTTCCAAATAGGAAAAAGAGTACATCAAGGTTGTATATTGTCACCCTGCTTATTTAACTTATATGCGGAGTACATCATGAGAAATGCTGGGCTGGAAGAAGCACAAGCTGGAATCAAGATTGCTGGGAGAAATAGCAATAACCTCAGATATGCAGATGACACCACCCTTATGGCAGAAAGTGAAGAGAAACTAAAAAACCTCTTGATGAAAGTGAAAGAGGAGAGTGAAAAAGTTGGCTTAAAGCTCAACATTCAGAAAACGAAGATCATGGCATCCGGTCCCATCACTTCATGGCAAATAGACAGGGAAACAGTGGAAACAGTGTAAGACTTTATTTTGGGGGGCTCCAAAATTACTACAGATGGTGATTGCAGCCATGAAATTCAAAGACACTTACTCCTTAGAAGAAGAGTAATAACTAACCTAGACAGCATATTAAAAAGCAGAGACATTACTTTGCCAACAAAGGTCCGTCTAGTCAAGGCTATGGTTTTTCCAGTAGTCATGTATGGATGTGACAGTTGGACTGTGAAGAAGGCTGAGCACTGAAGAATTGATGCTTTTGAACTGTGGTGTTGGAGAAGACTCTTGAGAGTCCCTTGGACTGCAAGGAGATCCAACCAGTCCATTCTGAAGGAGATCAGTACTGGGTGTTCTTTGGAAGGAATGATGCTAAAGCTGAATGAAACTCCAGTACTTTGGCCACCTCATGGGAAGAGTTAACTCATTGGAAAAGACTCTGATGCTAGGAGGGATTGGGGGCAGGAGGAGAAGGGGACGACCGAGGATGAGATGGCTGGATGGCATCACTGACTCGATGGACGTGAGTCTGAGTGAACTCCGGGAGTTGGTGTGGACAGGGAGGCCTGGCGTGCTGCGATTCATGGGGTCGCAAAGAGTAGGACATGATTGAGCAACTGAACTGAAGCATGTGTTGGTGGTGGTGTAGTTGCTAAATCGTGTCTGACTCTTGCGACCCCATAGACCGTAGCCTGCCAGGCTTCTCTGACCATGGGATTCTTCAGGCAAGAATACTGGAGTGGGTTGCCATTTCCTTCTCCAAGGGAAGCATGTGTTACTTTTGTATTTTTAAAAACCATATTACATTCTGGAAAAGGCAAAACTATCATGACAGTGTCTGCTCACAGTTAACACCCCTAAGGATTATACCTTCATTGCTTGAACTTTGAGGTCTTGAACAGACCAAAGTTCACACCTCAGCCCACTGCTTACTGTCTGTGTGTCCTGGAGTGGGATGCATTTCTTGGCCCATTTTCCCAACCCATAAAATGGGGATATTAAGTCCCCATTTCATAGGGCTGATTCTGAGGATTAAGTGAAATGAAAGATGCTTTTTACCATCATGATATTTTTGCCTTTTCCAGTTTTTTGTCAATTCTTTCAAATTTTCTGCATAGACAATCATGTTGTCTGTGAACAAAGACCGTTTTATTACTTTCTTCCCAATCTTTCTCTTCCCTTTTGCATTGGGAAGGACTTCTATTATAGTCTTGAAAAGGAGTGGTGACAGGGGACTTATTGATCTTAGAGGGAAATCTTTGAGTTTCTCGTCATTGAGGATGGTATGAACTATAGACTTTTTGTAGATTTTTTAAAAAAATTAAGTTGGAAAAGTTCCCTTCTATTCTGAGTTTACTAAGAGTTTTCATCATGATTGGATGCTGGATTTTGTCAAAGTTTTTCTGCATTTATTGAAATAGTCAAGTGATTTTTTTCTTTTTTAGTTTGTTCTTGTGATGGATTGCATTCACTGATTTTGGAATTTGATCTTGCCTTGCATACCTGGGATGAATACCACTTGAACTGGGTCATCTAATGATTTAGACAAAAGAAATTAGCTCCTAATACTTGTCATTACAGACAAATAAAACAACACATCTCAAATCAATTATTTTCCCCCCATTGTTTATTTTGGAGGTGATATCTTTCCTCTTTAATAATTACTATAGAGCACATATTATCAGTTCAAAAATACAAAAGATGCTTTTTTTCTTTATTTTTTAATTGAAGGATAATTGCTTTACACAATTTTGTTGTTTTCTGTTAAACCTCAACATGAATCAGCCATAAGTATACATATATCCCCTCCCTTTTGAACCTGCCTCCCATCTCCCTCCCATCTCCCTCCCCATCCCTCCCCTCTAGATTGATACAGAGCCCCTGTTTGAGTTTCCTGAGCCATACAACAAATTCCCATTGTCTGTCTATTTTACATATGGTAATGTAAGTTTCCATGTTACTCTTTCCATACATCTCACCCTCATCCTCTCTTCTCCCCATGTCCATAAGTCTATTCTCTATGTCTGTTTCTCCATTGCTGCCCTGAAAATAAATTCTTCAGTACCTAAATCATACAAAAGATTCTTAAATGAAAAATAAATGTTCCTCTAACACCACACCCCAGACACGTTCCTCCGAAGCCACCATTCTCCGAGGATTTTTTTTTTTTTTTTTGGTACATCCTTCCAGAATTTTCAGGAAACAGTAATGACTTCCTTTTATTAGGGACTAATAACAACCCTATTGATGTGTAGTTTGTAGGGCCAAAGGACCTAGAGAATTTTTTTATATGGCTAGCTTGGCTGACACTTCTAGAACTAGAGGTAAGATGCACTGGGTTTTTGTCTCAGGCTCTACATGCCCTCAGAAATGTTGGGGTCCACTTAATATTTCTCTCAACTCCTTTATTCTCTTTGGTGGTCTTGTATTTGTGTGGATGACTGATAGTTACATGCTGGATATTTGAGAGTATCCTCACTGCTTTGATTGTGTCATTTTATTTTTCTCCTTGTAGCTTGACTGGAATAAATAAAGAACCTATCTGTGCTCTTCACCTTCTCTGCTCACCTCTATGTCCTGCAGACTTAGGATGTCTTCTGAGAGGATCTTTCCTCCCAAAGACCCTGTTTAAGGTTCCACTTCCTCAGTGATGTGTGAAGAACAGTCAGAAATGCTGAAAGACATTTGACATGTGAGATTCATTCTAGGGAATAGTGACTTATTTAGATCCCAGAGGACCCCAGTCAGTGAGGGGCAAGAAGAAAGGAAACTTGGCCTCAGGATAAAGGGGAGCAGAAAGGGAAGGTGGAGGCATTTGTTCAGTGGGTGTGTGAGCGTGCCTGGCAGCAAAGGTATTGGCTGTCTCTGTGACCATGGTGGTCCCTGTGAATGTTTTTTTGCAGGAGGGAAAAGAAACATTTTACAGTCACAGTTGATCAGCCAGTAAGCATTCACTAAACCAACTAATGCCTCATCACATACACTATCTGAGTCTTCTCTGCACTAATAAGTGATTAAAGCAAGATTATAGGTTACAAGGTTAATATTAAAAAAAAATCAATCTCTTTCCTATATACCAGCAATGAGCAGTTTAATTTGAACTTAAATCATAGTATGTCACTTAAACACACTTAGATAAGTATGTCACTTAGATACACAGAAAAAACAGCGATATTAACCAAGCTCTCATAAACAACGTCCTAGAATGAAGCTGAAAGAGCCATGAAAATGGAAAGCTAGATGCCTGGGTCCTAATCCTTTGTCATTCACCAGGTTAAGTGTGTCCCTTCTCTTTTCTGGACCCCGGATGCTCCCTGAGAAAGCTGCAGGCATTGGACTAAAAATCTAAAATCTTTTCCAACTTTCTAAGGCCTCTCTGAGAATAAAGGCACATATTTCTTCTCCAAAATATCTTATTTTTTTTCTTTGTAGAGCAGTTTTAGGTTCACAGCAACATTCAGAATAAGGTACAGAGATTTCCCTTATACCCTTCATCCCTGTAGATGCAGAACCTCCCCCATTTCAGCATGTTACATGAGGAACCACCAGAGTGTTAATGTGCTGTAACTAAAACTGACAAACCTACATTGATACATCATTACGTTTACATTAGGGTTCACTCCTGATTTATACATTCTGTGGGTTTGGACAAGTTTATATTAACATGTATCCATCATTAAAGTGTCGTATAGAATAGCTTCATTCTGTGCTTTCTGACTATACATCTCTCTTTTTTCTACCCCAAGCAACCACTCAGCAGAAAGGGGCCTTGCGAGAGGCACAGGTTTCCACCATGGCCGACCAGGCATTTGCTCTTCAGGAATTTAAATAGAGACACCCAGACAGCCTTCAACACGGCACTGCGGGGTGGGTGTATCCCTGATGCAAGTCCCTGGCAGATATTTTGAGCAGTTGTGAATTATTTAGGTGCTGAGGCAGAAACACTTCCTGGAATTGAATCCTGAGAATTGTGCATGAAATTGAAGTCAAGAGGTTCGACAGTTATTTATTTATTTTTCCTGTTAACAAATGGGGAAAAAGCCTTATGTTTCATCTCTTGCTTCTCTTTCCTGGCTCTCCAAGTGGCCTCTTGGCACTTTGTGAATCTTCTTACTTTTATTATATTGTATTTTGCAAAATACCTGAGAGCTGTTTTCACCATCCTGGGTGGCCTGAGAGTGCTCAGCTTGATCTACTTTCCCACCAGGGGAGAGAAATGAAGTCTAATGAGCCCCTCCTCATGGCAAACTTCCTCCTCCTCCTCTGGGCCCTCTGCGAGCCTGACTGCTTTTGCTCCTCCTGGGCTCTTGTGCTATTTGGGGATCGATTGAGCTATTATTGTGAATTTATACACACATTATATGTTGTAAAATGCCTCATATTCAATTTACCAGTCTTTTCTCAAGTAAGTCGCCAACTAGGGAAGGAGAAGAACTCGTAAGAATGTAGGTCCAACCTGCTGGCTTATCCTAGTGGATTAACCTGGTGAGGGCAGAACTTGTAAGAGGGATGAAGTGCGTCTTCTTAATGAGGGTTGGTGCTGGTCAGCGTCTCTGAGAGGGATCCTCCCATGTTTCCACGTCTTTTTTTTTTTTTTTGGCTGTGTCACTTGGCTTGTGGGATCTTAGTTCCCAGACCAGGGATCAAACCCAGGGCCAGAGCAGTGAGAGTACTGAGTCCTAACCGCTCGAGCCAGGGAATTACCCCCAGTCTTTTTTTAAAAAGCAGTTTTATTGAGATACAATATACATACCATACAAATCACCCATTTGAGGTGTATAATTCAGTGATTTTTAATATATTCACAAGGTTGTGCAGCCATCACCGCAGTCAGTTTTAGAGCATTTCATCACCCCCAAAAGAAACACCAGACCACTGAGCCATCACTCCCCACCTACCTCTGAGTTTCCCTCAGCACAACTAATCTACTTTCTGTCTGTATAGATTTGCCTATTCTGCTCATTTCATCTACATAAAATCATAAGATATACGGTCTTTGTGACTGACATCTTTCAGTTAACATAATGTTTTCCAAGTTCATTCATGTTATATCAGTACTTCATACTTTTATCAGGATATTTCAGTAAATTTATTTCTTTTCATTGCCAGATAATATTCTATTTATGGATATACCAGTTTGTCCGTTCATTTTTTTGATGGACATTTGAGTTGTGTCCATTTTTTGGCTGTTATGAATAATGCTGCTTTTAGCATTTGTGTGCAAGTTTTTGTGTGGACATGTGTTTTCATTTACCTCAGAGTAGAATTACTGGTTCATGTGGTAATTCTGTGTTTAAGTTTTAAGGAACTAGCAGACTGTTATTCACAGTGACTAGACTATTTTACATTCTTGCCAGCAGTGTATGAGGGTTCCATTTCCTCCACATTCTCACCATAACATTGTTATTATCTGACTTTTTGATTGCAGCTATCCTAGTGGGTATGAAGTGGTAAAGTGGTTTGGGTTTGCACAAGTGGTGGCTTCTACTGTATCTTGACAATAACTTTTTATATATATTTATTTTTGGTGAGAAAACTTTAAGTTCTGTCCTCTTAGCATATTTCAAATATGTAATGCAGGGTTATGACTATAATCACTATGTTTAACATCAGATTCTCAGACTTTATTCATCTTATAGATGAAAGTATGTACCGTTTACCTACTGCCCCATATTTTCCTTAGCCCCTGGCAACTACTTTTTAACTGTTTCTCTGAGTGTGACTTTCCCCTCCCACCCCGACTTCCCATATAAGTGATACTATGCAGTTGTTGTTCTCTGTCTGATTTATTTCACTTAGAAAAGTGTTCTCAATTTTTATTCATGTTGTTGCAAATGGCAGGATTTCTTTCTTTCTCATTGCTGAATAATATTTCCATTGTTATGTATATATGTATTCCCTGATGAACTCTTAGGTTGTTCCTATATCTTGGCTGTTGTGAATAATTCTTCCGTGAACATGTGGGTGCAGTTATCTCTTCAACACCCTGCTTTCAAGTCCTCTTGGATGGATATGCAGAAGTGGGATTGTTGGGTCATATGGTAGTTATGGTGCTGGAGAAGACTCTTGAGAGTCCCTTGGACAGCAAGGAGATCAAACCAGTCCATTCTAAAGAAAATCAACCCTGAATATTCACTGGAAGGACTGATGAGGAAGCTGAAGTTCCAATACTTTGGCCACCTGATGCAAAGAGCTGACTCATTGGAAAAGACCCTGATGCTGGGAAAGACTGAGGGCAGGAGGAGAAGGGGACGACAGAGGATGAGATGGTTTAATGGCATCATCGATTCAATGGACATGAGTTTGAGCAAACTCTGGGAAATAGTGAATGACAGGGAAGCCTGGTGTGCTGTAGTCCGTGGGGTTGCAGAGTCAGACATGACTGAGTGACTGAATAACAAATGGCAAATACAACTGTATTTAAAAAGTTGTTTTTATTGAAGTGTAGTTGATTTACAACATTGTGTTAGTTTTAGGTATATAGCAGAGTGATTCAGTTACATACATATATTTATTTTTCAGATTATTTTCCATTATGTGATATTATGAGATATTGAATATAGTTCCCTGTGGTTTAGTTGCTAAGTTGTGTCTGACTCTTGCAACTGCATGGACTGTAGCCCTCCAGACTCCTCTGTCCATAGGATTCTCCAGGCAAGAATATGGAGTGGGTTGCCATTTCCCTCTCCAAGGAATCTTCCTGACCCAGATTCTTTACTGACTGAGCTACCAGGGAAGCCCCCTGGGCTATACAGTATAGTGCTATAGTTCCCTGTGCTATACAGTAAATTTTTGTTGCTTATTTATTTTATATATAGTAGTGTGTATCTGTTAATCCACATTCCTAATTTGCCACCCTTTCCTTCCTTTCCCCTTTGGTCACCATAAATTTGTTTCTATTCCTGTGAGTCTGTTTTGTATATAAATTCATTTGTATTAGTTTTTAGCATCTGTGTAAGTGCTATCATATAGTACAATATTTGTCTTTCTCTATCTGACTGACTTCACTTAGTTTGTTAATCTCTAGGTCCATCCATGTTGCTGCAAATGACAATATTTCATTCTTTTTTATGGCTGAGTAATATCCCATCTTAAACCAACCATCTATTGATGGGAACTTGGGTTGTTTCCATGTCTTGATAATAAAGTTTGAGCTTAGGCAGTTCTGCTGGGAGTTAATGTTGAAACGGGCGAGGAGAGTGTCTGTCATTGGAACCCTCCTTTCCTCAGGCAGCCTCACACCCATGGGACAGCCCTCATCCTGGAGCTTTTTCTGTCTGCAGGTCTGGGGGAGGGAGCGAATCATGACTGAACCACTGCTTCAGGCCTTCACTCTGTTAGCCGCCCTCAGAGTTGGCCTTCTGCTTTACTGGTCATTCTTAATTATCCCTGACTCAGAAGAAACATGAAGATTTAAACCAATTTGTTTTTAAAATTCAATTATAGATGTTATCCTTTCATAACTATAACCTAGGTTATGAAAGTTTCTTAGGTCACAAGTGTTTTTATGAGGATACTATATGTTAAGCCCTTGGCACAAAAGAAAGTGTGTGTTTTCCAGCTTTCCTGTGTCCTCAGAAATGAGCGGATAAACTGAGCTATAATCCTTGGAAATATTTTTTTTCAATTCTTGAGACAGTTGTAGATTCATATGCAGTTGTAGGAAATAATACCAAGAGATACCATACTTAGGCTGTTTAGCTGTGGGAGAAAATGTAGATTTACTGAGAGACTGGAAAATAACTCTGGAACCATGCCAAGAATTTCAACTATTTCTGCTGCCATCAGCTCCTTGCTTTTCCCTGGATGAGGACCGTATGACCCAACAGTCAAATAAGCTGCTCTCAAGGAGTGGTTACTTATTGGCAGCAGCTCCTCAGGGTTGAGATTTCTTTTCTTAAAGTAGACAAACCTAATAGCAGTACCCACCCCTCTCTTCCTCCTCTTTGTTCTTAAGGGTCAGTTGCTAATACTGAATCTTTCCTGTCATGACTGGGTGCTGCTGCCCCTAATCTGTTGCACCTTAAAAAGACGTTAAGCTTGCCCAAGATATTTTAACTTAAACCTGCTCACACTGGGAAAAAATCCTCTAAATGAGGCAAGGAATGTAAATAAGCTAATGAATATAAAATTGGTCAGTGCAGTACCTGGCATTATCTTTTGAGTTTCTTTCATTGACTCGACACATATTTATAGAATTATAACTCTGTGTTAGATACTGTTTGAGATGCTAGGAGTACAATTAGAAAAGAAAAAAAACACATAGAAATTTCTGCCCTCATTTAGCTTATATTCTCCCTAAGGGAGACCACAAAATTATAACAGAAAACAGCCAAAACTAAAATACTGTATCAAAAGTTGGGAGTGGGGGCAAAGTGATGAGGGAGAAGGAGTGGAGATGGATTCCACTAAAAAAAAACCTCTTTTAATATTATGCTGTACATCACATAGAAAGATTGAAGGCAAAAGGAAAAGGGAGTGGCAGAGGATGAGATGGTTAGATAGCATCACCGACTCAACAGACATGAATGTCAGATAGTAGAGGACACAGGAGCCTGGTGTGCTACAGTCCAACTCCATGCAAAGAGTTGGACACAACTTAGTGACTGAACTGTATCACATCCCCAGGACTTATTTATCCTGTAACTGGAAGTTTGTACATTTTGACCCCCTTTCACCCATTCCACACCCCTGCCCCTCTTACCTCTCACCTCTGGCAACCACTTATCTGTTCTGTGTGGGAGTTGGCTTTTTGCTTTTTAGATTTCTCATATACATGAAACCATACATTATTTGTCTTTTTCTGTTTGAGTTATTTCACTCAGCACAATACCCTCCAAGTCCATCCATGTTGCATATGGCAAAATTTCATTTGTTTTTGGCTGAGTAGTATTCCATTGTGTGTGTGTGTGTGTGGTTGTGTGTATGTGTATGCTGTCTTGTTTATCCATTCTTCTGTTCATGGACACTTAGGTTGCTTCCATATCTTGGCAGTTGTAAATAATGCTACACTGAACACCAGCGTGCATGTATCTTTTCAAGTTAGTTGATGTTTGTTTTGGATATATACCCAGGTATGGGATTGCTGGGTCTTATGGTAGTTCTATTTTTAGTTTCTGAGACGCTTCCATACTGTTTTCCACTGTTGCTGCACCAATTTGCACGCTCACCAGCAGTGTATGAGAGTTTCCTTTTTGCCACATCTTTGCTGACATTTGTTATGTGTGTTCTTTTAATGATAGCCATTCTGACAGGTGTGATGTAATACTGTGGTTTTGATTTGCATTTCCCTGATGATTAGTAATGCTGAGCATCTTTTCATGTGCCTGTTGGCCATCTGCATTTCTTCTTTGGAAAAATATCTATTCAGTTCTTCTGCCAATTTTTTAATCAGGTTTTTGTTTTTGTTTTGATGTTGAGCTATTTATATTTGTTGGGTATTAACCCCTTATCAGTCATATCATTTGCAAACATTTTCTCCCACTCAGTAGATTGTCTTTTCCTTTTGTCAGTGGTTTCCTTTATTATGCAAAACTTTCAAGTCTAATTAAGTCCCATTTATTTATTTTTGCTTTTGTTTTCTTCAGGAGATAGATCCAAAAAATATTGCTGATTTATGCCAAAGAGTGTTCCACTTCAGTTTTTCTGTAGAAATTTTATATAGTTATCTGGTCTTTCATTTAGGTCTTTAATCCATTTTGAGATTTTTTTTTTTGTATGTGATATTAGAGAGTGTTCTGATTTCATTCTTTTCCATGTAGCTGTCCAGTTTCCCCAGAATGACTTACTGGAGAGTGTATTTTCTCTATTGTATATTCTTGTCTCCTTTGTCTTAGATTAATTGACTATAAGTGAGTGGGTTTATTTTTGGACTTTATATTGTGGTTCCATTTATTTGTATGTTTGGTTTCATGCTAGGACCATACTGCTTTGATTACTGTATCTTTATTGTATAGTCTGAAATCAGGAAATATGATTCCTCTAGCTCTGTTCTTCTTTTCTTAGAATTATTTTGGTTATTTGGGGTCTTTTTTCCCACACAAATTAAAAAAATTTTTGTTCTAGTTCTGTGGAAAATGCCATTGGTAATTTGATAGAGATTGCATTGAATCTGTAGATTGCCCTGGGTAGAATGGTCATTTTAACAATATTGACCCTTCTAACCTGAGAACACAGTATATCTTTCCATCTGTTGGTGTCATCTTCAATTTCTTTCATCAGGGTCTTATAGTTTTCAAAGTATAGGTTTTTGGCTCCTTCTGTAGGAAATGACACTTTCTTTATCCGTCCATCTGTTGGTGGACACCTTGGTTTCTATGTCTTGACTATTGTAGATAATGCTGCAGTGAACTTGGGGTTGCAGACATCTTTTCAAGGAACTGATTTTGTTTCTTTTGGATTAACATCCAGAAGTGGAATTTCTGGATTATATGGTAGTTCTATTTTTAATTTTTTGAGGTTCTTCCATAATATTTTTCATAGTGGCTGAAAAAGTTTACATTCTCACCAGCAGTGCACCAGGGTTCCCTTTCCTCCACATCCAGTAGATTCCAGTTTTAAATGAAGTCAGGGAAGAGCTCACTGGGAAGGTGGCATCAGAACTGGGGCTGGCAAAGCTTTTCTGTAAAGGGCCAGACTTTGCTGGCCAAGTGCTCAACAACTTTTTAGTGCAAAAGCAACCCTATGCATTACATAAAGGAATGAACATGGCTGTGTCTTACAAAATTTCATTTATATGAATAGGCAGAAAAGCAAGTTTGGCCATGGACTGCAGTTTGTCAATCCCTGCACTTGAATAAAAATGTGAAGGAGGTAAGAAATCAGGCCCTGTGGATGGATATCTGCAGGGAGAGCATTGCAAGCAGAAGCAACAGACAGTGAAAAGGCCCTGAGGTGGGTTTATGTCTGGGGCCAATCCTATGGGAGTTTGTAGGCCAGGGTACACTCAGTTCATGTTAACTCTGTGTGTGTGTGTGTGTGCGTGCGCGCGCGCATGCACGCACGTACGTGTGTATGTGCTCAGTTGTGTCCAACATTTAGGACCCCATGGACTGTAGCCCAACAGGTTTCTCTGTCCGTGGGATTACCCAGGCAAGAACACTGGAGTGGGTTGCTATTTCCTACTCCAAGGGATCTTCCCAACCCAGGGATCAAACCTGTGTTTTTTGTGTCTCCTGCATTGGCAGGAAAATTCTTTACCACTGCGCCACCTGGGAAGCATGTTTACTAAGAATATTCAAAAGAATAAATAATGAACTACTTCTTTAACAGTTGAAGTACCTGAGAGGCATACAGAAAGGTATGCAAGCATACATCATGACACACTTGTATAAAGTGAACTCTTCAGGTGACAGTACCCAGATCCAGAAACACAACTGGACTGGCACCTCAGAAGCCCTCCACAGGCCTCCTCTTGGGCATTGTCCAGTCAGGTGACCACCAGCCTGTAGGTGAGTGTAGGTGAGTTGTGCCCATTGTTGAACTTCACATGACTTTTCATAAGAGGTACCTGCACTATTCTGTCTGTTGCCTGCCTGCATCTATCTCCTTGGGCTTAATGTTATATTTCTGAGATTCATCCTTGTCACTGCTTGGGGTTATAATTCTTTAATTCTCACTAATATATGTGAGTCAGTACTATGAAGATGATATTACTTAGTTGTTTTTTCCACTGTTGATGGACGTTTACATTGTTTCTGGTTTTGGCCATTACAACTGCTTTGTTAGCTTTACCATAAAAAAACAAAAGAAAATCTCAAGCACAGAGTCAGCCAAATATTTAGGGGCTTTTGGAGTTTTGGGAAACAGTTTAAAATGTTTGAGAACAGGACACGGCTGGATCATTCAGACTATCCAGGGATGAGGTTGTTGCTTTCCTGCTGCAGCTCAGGAGGTCTGAGGCAGCCAGCATTGCAGCTGCCACAGGCCTAGCTGTGAGGCCCCTGATCATGGAGTTGGTACAGTTGGTTCAGGTGGCCAAGCCACCCTCCCTTGTGGCATTCCCCTAGATGACGTCTGTCTTAGTGTTCCAGAAAGAGGCTCTTGTGGTGGGGCCTCTGGGGCACCCATGAACACTTCTGCAACCATGGTCTGTAGGATCACAGAGAACATGTATTCCCTAAATCTGAAAACCTGTGATGCAGAAACATGAACTTTTTAGGCGATGACACTTTTCTTCCCACATCTTTGAAGAGCATGTGAAAGTTTAGGCAACTCAAGATTGAATCTGCCGGGAGAAGGGAAGACTGTTTTGTGAATATTCTTCATGAGGTGCTCAGACAGCCCCGTGAGCAGATCACTTTCTGATGATTCGGAAGCTGACCTTTCCAAGCACGCAGGTCTTATGCTGAACGTACGGGCCAGGTGCACTTTGCAGCTGCAGAGTCATGTGGTGGAAATCTGATCACTATGAGGAGGACCTTGGTGGCTCTCACGTTTCTCCCAGTTCTCTCAGGCCACTGTCCTGTTGCCCCTCTGCTCAACTGGCACACCCCCTCCCATCTCCGTCACCACCTCATAACACATCATGGCTCTAGCTGCCCAAGTGCTGGCCTCAGCGCTTGACTAATCTTAGAACACTCCTGGGTCATCACTGGGGCTTCCACAGCCTCCGTGTCCTTCTTGAGCACTTTCTGATTCAACTGGAGGGTGAAATCTTCCTCCTTGTGGACTCACTCTAAATTGAGGAGTCCAAGAAGACACACCAGTAGATAAAGACACACGCCTGAGGAGATAGGTAGGCTGGAAAAAGAGAGAAGGCAACTCTCCGTGTTAGTAATGCTGAATGTTCTCACCTGTTGAGAGATGTAGGCTATGTTTTACAGGATTTCCCAATAGCATAAATTTTTCTAGACCATTCCATCACTTCTCAGTTCAGTTCAGTCACTCAGTCGTGTCCGACTCTTTGTGACCCCATGAATCGCAGCACGCCAGGCCTCCCTGTCCATCACCAACTCCCGGAGTTCACCCAAACTCATGTCCATCGAGTCAGTGATGCCATCCAGCTCTCTCATCCTCCGTCATCCCCTTCTCCTCCTGCCCTCAATCCCTCCCAGCATCAGAGTCTTTTCCAATGAGTCAACTCTTCGCATGAGGTGGCCAAAGTACTGGAGTTTCAGCTTTAGCATCATTCCTTCCAAAGAACACCCAGGGCTGATCTCCTTCAGAATGGACTGGTTGGATCTCCTTGCAGTCCAAGGGACTCTCAAGAGTCTTCTCCAACACCACAGTTCAAACGCATCAATTCTTCAGCGCTCAGCCTTCTTCACAGTCCAACTCTCACATCCATACATGACCACAGGAAAAACCATAATACCCTTGACTAGATGGACCTTTGTTGACAAAGTAATGTCTCTGCTTTTGAATATGTTATCTAGGTTGGTCATAACTTTCCTTCCAAAGAGTAAGTGTCTTTTAATTTCATGGCTGCAGTCACCATCTGCAGTGATTTTGGAGCCCCCCAAAATAAAGTCCGACACTGTTTACACTGTTTCCCCATCTATTTGCCATGAAATAATGGGACCAGATGCCATGATCTTCGTTTTCTGAATGTTGAACTTTAAGCCAACTTTTTCAGTCTCCTCTTTCACTTTCATCAAGAGGCTTTTTAGTTCCTCTTCACTTTCTGCCATAAGAGTGGTGTCATCTGCATATCTGAGGTGTCCTAGGAGAATGTAAGGGCTTCCCTGGTGACTCAGAGGATAAAGCGTCTGCCTGCAATGCAGGAGACCTGGGTTCGATCCCTGGGTTGGGAAGATCCCCTGGAGAAGGAAATGGCAACCCACTCCAGTATTCTTGTCTGGAGAATCCCATGGACAGAGGAGCCTGGTGGGCTACAGTCCACAGGGTCGCAAAGAGTCGGACGTGACTGAGTGACTTCACTAAACACCCCTTTTGTTATGCTTTATTATATGGGGATTGTGCTGCTTCTTTTGTATGGAAGAAATTCTCATGACAGGAATAGACATTAGGCATAGAGCAGATGTGTGGAAATTATTTGCTGAAAGAATGAATAAGGAGAGTATGACTTTGAACTTGCTACAGCAATTCTGATATCACACTGTGTTGTGGTCTCCTGAACTCTTGTTGTCTGACTCTAGCTGAGCCAATCTGATGGCCCAACATCACCTAGAACGGCGGTTCACAGCCTTTTTGGCACCAGGGACTGGTTTCGTGGAAGAGAATTTTTCCATGGACAGGGTTGGTGGTGATCCTATGAGAATCTCATGCTGCTGCTGATCTGATAGGAGGTGGAGCTCAGGCAGTAATGCTAGCAATGGGGAGCAGCTGTAAATACAGAGGAAGCTTTGCTTGCTTGCCCGCTGCTCACCTCCTGCTCTGTGGCCTGATTCCTAACAGGCCATGGTCCATGGCCCAGGGATTGGAGACCCTTGTCCTTGATGACTTCCTGTTAGTCATTCATTCCCATTCATCAAATATGCTAATTTGTGAAGGGTCCTGAGAGAGGATCTGGGGATGTATTATAGTAGTGAGTAAGACAAATTACTTTGCTGACTAAGGTCCGTCTAGTCAAAGCTATGGTTTTTCCAGTAGTCATGTATGGATGTGAGAGTTGGACTGTGAAGAAGGCTGAGTGCCGAAGAATTGATGCTTTTGAATTGTAGTGTTGGAGAAGACTCTTGAGAGTCCCTTGGACTGCAAGGAGATCCAACCAGTCCATTCTGAAGGAGATCAGCCCTGAGATTTCTTTGGAAGGAATGATGCTAAAGCTGAAACTCCAGTACTTTGGCCACCTCATGCGAAGAGTTGACTCATTGGAAAAGACTCTGATGCTGGGAGGGATTGGGGGCAGGAGGAAAAGGGGACGATAGAGGATGAGATGGCTGGATGGCATCACTGACTCGATGGACATGAGTCTGAGTGAACTCCGGGAGTTGGTGATGGACAGGGAGGCCTGGCGTACTTGATTTATGGGGTCACAAAGAGTTGGACACAACTGAGCAACTGAACTGAACTGAACTGAAGATAAGTTCATGGAGCTTCCATTCTAGTGGGAGAAGCTGGCAATAAACAAACACTCATACCAATAAACCTCATGACATGTGGTGATGAATTCTATGTAGAAAAGATCAGTGGGGTCACAGGGATGGGAGAGTGAGGTGGAACAGGGTTGAGACAGTGTTCTTTCTAGGGTGGCTAGGAGGGTTTCTCTGATGAGATGGTGTTTGAGCAGAGGTGTGGAGGAAGTGAGGGAGAACCAAGTGGGTATTTGGGAAAAGAACATCACAGAAAAAGAGAAGAGGTTCAGTGGTCTCAAAGTGGAAGGGAGCATGGTGTGTTTGAGGAACAGGAGCGGGTGAAGGAGTGAGGGGAGAGGGCCAGGAGAGAAGCCCAGAGAGGTGAAGGTGGGCCCACTGGAGGGTCTTCCAGGTCACTGGAAGCACCTGGAAGCCACTGGGAGCTTTTGTAGAGGGTGGCATGGTCAGACCTGTGTGTTTTAAGATCACTCAGTTGCGGTGTTGAGAATTGACCCAAGGGGGACAGGAGCACAAGCAGGAGGCCCGTCAGATGGCTGATGCACTCTTCCCAATGAGAGATGTACCCGTGTGTGGTGAGAATTTTTAGAATGTCCGTGTCTGCCAAGCTGTCCGATGGTTCAGAACATGGTGCTCTACTTTTATGTGAATTTCAAGCTCAGGATATAAACATCAGCCTGGAGTTGGAGAGGGAGCTGGCCAGGGCTTCCCTGGGCCCCTGCTCCCCTTCCTCTCCAAGGGCTCTTCCTCGGAGTGCTCTGGGGCACAGACCCCGGTGAAGCCAGGTGGAGTCTGGGTGTCAGCAGCAGTTGGTGCACACCTGGAGTGACAGCAGGACCCTGCCCATGTTGTCACCAGCTTCAGGGCAGCCCCGTCCTCCTCCTGTGAGGAGGAGTTGCACCTAGCGTCCATCACACAGCCACACTTCCCCTTCCCCATCTTGCTGGAGTGAACTGGGCCTTTTCTTTCCTCCCTCTCTCCCTTCTCTCTTCTCTCCCTCCCTTCCCCTTCTTTTTCTGTTTTAACTGAGATATAATTTACATATGGCATTGAATGAAGTATACAATGTGTTAATTTGACACATTTATACATTGTGATTTGACTACTACTGTTGCTTTAGTTAACACCTCTAACATGTCACATAATTATCATTTCTTTTTTGTGATGAGAATACTTAATATGTAATCTCCTAGCAATTTTGAAGTATATAATACAGTATTGTGGGCTATAATCCCTGTGCTGTGCATTAGATCTCTAGAATTTATTCATCTTCTAGTTGCAAGTTTGTGCCCTAAACATCTCCCCAGTTTTCCCACATGCCAGTCCCTGGTCACTACCATTTTACTCTCTGTTTCTATAATTTCAGCTTTGTTATATTTCACATACAAGAGCTATCATGAAGTATTTATCTTCCTCTATCTGGGTTAGCATCATGCCCTCGAGGTCCAACTGTGTTGTTGCAAGTGTCAAGATTTCATTCTTTTTAATGGCTGAGTACTATTCTATATGGCATAAAGGTATTTATACCATCCACTTATCCCTTCATTTACTGACACTGAGGTTGTTTCTGTATCTTTCCTATTGTAAATAATGCTGCAATGAACATGAGTGCAGGTATCTTTTCAATACCTTGTTTTTTTTCCTTTGAATATATACTCCGAATTGTGATTGCTAGATCATTATGGTAGTTCTTTTTTTTTTTTTTTTAGGAACCTCCCTACTGCTTTCCATAGTGGCTGCACCAATTTGCATTCCCACCCACAGTGTACCAGGGTTCCCTTTCTGCTATGTGCTTGCAGCATCTGTTATGTCTTACCTTGATGATTGCCAGTCTCCCAGGTATGAGGAGTAGTTGGGTCTTTTCTGTCCATGGTTTCAACCATGTCATCTGGGGTGCTGCTTTTCTTCCACATCTCTGGATCTCAACTTACCCAGTTCACTTAGATGCTGGAGATGTGGCCCTTGAATGTTGGCCATACCAACCCTTATGTCGGTTTACACCATCTTATCTTCACCATTTGGATTCTGTCTTGGTTACCTACTGCTATGTGACAGATAACCACACAATGAGAGTCTTAAGACAACATCCATTTACTAGCTCTGAAGGCCAGCAGTGTGGTGAACTCGGCTGGGTTCTGTGCTCATGAGATCACAAATCCACAGTCAAGGTTCAGCTGGATTGGCCTTTTATTTGGAGGCTCAAGATAAAAATCTATTTCCAAGGTCATTCATGTTGGTGGTGGACCCAGTTCTTTCTGGTTGTAGAACTTAAGACCCCATTTTCTTGGCTGTCGGCCAAGAGCTACTCTCAGCTTCTAGAGGTCACCCACATTCCTTGTCAGGTGGCCCCTTCTGTTTTCAAGCTGCAATGGTGCATGGAATCCTTCTCATGCTTTGACTCTCTCTAGCTTCCCTTCTGCTACCAGTTGGAGAAATCGCCCTGCTTTTAGGGATCATGTGATTATATCTGGGCCATCTGGATAATTCAAGGTTGTTTCCCTACCTGAAAGTGGGCTGTGCCGTGTAGCACAGCATAAGCACAGGAGCGCACTCTCATCATCATGATTGGCCTGGGGACAAGGACAGGACACTGTTAGGGCCATTTAGAAATGCTACCCTGACAGATTCTTTTGCTTCCAATGTCTATAGTATGTGTGGACCTGCCTTTGCCCTCATGACTGATATACCTTGGTGATTACTGCAGTGTGCTTTTACTTCTAGGACCTGAGTTTCTTCTTTTTTAGAGAAACAGTTGGTATTTTGAAGCCATGTGGTGCCCTTACAGCCCAGCATAGTGACCAAAAACCAGTGTTTAATGTTTCTGACTCTGAATGGGGGAGAAGCAAGGAAACAATTGCCTTTTTATCATTTTATGATCATTAAAGTTTCTCATTCAAGATAAAATGATAAGGGCTGAGATGTTCAAGGCACTGTGTGTTTGAAGTCTCCTGGATCATGAAATGGGAAGTAATCTCTAATGTCCTAGTGTGTCTGCTTTTTCCTGTCACACCCAACATCCAGGAACCATATTGATGTGTCTTCCCACCTCTGCTGGAAGCCCCCACGACTGGGAACTCATTACCTTACAATGCAGTCTCTGCCATTCTTGGACAGGTCTATTTATTAAAACATATCTTCCTTCTATTGGCCAGTATTGGCTTCCTTCTGACTCACGCAGTGTTCCTATTTATGGTCTTTTGCCTCTTTTCTCTTATGAAATGTGGTTCAGAGGTTTAGAGGCAGGCATCAAGAGTTGGAGCATCTCTTCTTCAACTAAACTCCAACTTTGCCAGGCAACGTGGTGCGTGGCCTTCTCTTCTGGTGCTGGGTACTCCTTCAGAATGCAGGCTGGGTTGAGGGCAGGGGCATTCTCAGTTGTCCTCACCATTGTATCCCTGGCTCCTAGCACAATGCCTTGAACACAGTAGATAGCAGTCGATTTTTAGTGATGGACCACAGTCTCCTTTGGAACGTGGGTGTTTGCATGTTCTTCCTGATTGGCATGGCCCAGTCTTGCGAGCCATCCATGGTGTCTACCTAGACACAGTTCCTATTTTCTGTCTTAAATCTTTTCCAGAACTAGGCACACAAACAAATAAAACAAGTTAATGATTCAGGTGCTTGAGAGAAGTTGCTTCCATAAGTAACACATTTTGGTTCTTGATTTAAATTGTACCTCATTTGGAGCTGCAGCAGGAAGGAAGAGGTAACTTCATTACAGAGAAAAAAAGATCATATTAAACTTGGAATTGGTTTGCCTTCTCCTCTCTACTCAAGGGCATGGAGTCATTTAATCCGATGCATCTCTCAGTGCGGCCACTTGCTGCAGGGATGGGAATGAAGTCCCACTGACAGTAAGAAATTCTTTTCCAGAGGAAGTACATGTGGTTGCCTTGCTGCTTGTTTACATAACAGTCGCCTTGGTACCTAAAGGTAGCAAATAGTGGGTACTTGATAGAATATTCTAATATTACTGCTTTATTTAAAAGGCTTAGTTTTGTGTAAAGTAACTATTGACACATTTGCATCATTTTTCTCCAGGAAAAAGTGTAGGTAATTGTATTTGTAAGAAATTGCAAGTTAGAGCCCTTAGCTTGGTAGCTCAGCTCTCTAACCTGAATGCTTCTGTGAAGGAATGATCCACACATAAAAATTTCAGGATGTAGCTCTGCTCTTTGAAAAGTGAATGTGGTACCTTCTATGTAAAATAGGGGTCTTGTCTTGTCTTTGTAACATTTCTCTTTTGTTCTTCCAACAGATATTTACTGACTCCTGTAATATGTAGAGAAGTACAGATGTTAAGTAGAATTTTTAAAAGGAAATCTCTAGTTATATCCTTTAAGAGTGACAGAAAAGCAATTATAGAAAAGTCATTTATTGTGTTTGAATACTGTTTGATCATCAGACTAAATTAGTTTGTTATTGACAACTTTGATCTGGAAATAATGTATTTCACACATATTATGCAAATCAATTTAAAATAGAGCTCACTATTCTAGGTAGGAAATTTCAGTTGTTTAGTTCTTTGTTTTTTCTCCCAATAGTGTTCCTAATAATTAACTGACGTGATTATACAACTTTGAATTATAAGTTACAAAGTAATAGAAGCTAACTCCTATTTTCCATTCTTATCCTCTTCTCCAAACTCATATTTTTCTGTCTTTAGATTTTTGCATGTAGTTAGAGTCCAAAGACGGAGAAGGCAATGGCACCCCACTCTAGTACTCTTGCCTGGAAAATCCCATGGATGGAGGAGCGTGGTGGGCTGCAATCCATGGGGTCGCTAAGAGTCGGACACGACTTCACTTTCAATTTTCACTTTCAGGCATTGGAGAACGAAATGGCAACCCACTCCACTGTTTTTGCTTGGAGAACCCCAGGTATGGGGGAGCCTGGTGGGCTGCCGTCTATGGGGTCACACAGAGTCAGACACGACTGAAGTGACTTAGTAGCAGCAGCAGCAGAGTCCAAAGAATACTTTAATTCTGCAGCCTTTTAAGCCATATTTCATTGACTAATTAACTCAGTTTTTCAGCAAACATGTATCAGGGCTGCCTTGTGTTTAGATCACAGTGCTAGAGTTAGAAGAAAAACTCCATGAGATAGAAAAGTTTTTTTTTTAATGTTAACACATCCATCACCTCACGTAATTATTTTTTGTGTATGTGGTAAGAAGTTCAAGATCTATCTCTTAGCAACTTTCAAGTATGTAATACAGCATGGTTACTATAGTCACCATTGTTCATCAGATCCCAAGTACTTATTCATCTAATAACTGGAAGTATATACCCTTTGACCCACATCATCCCATTTTCCCTACCTCAGCCCCTGCAACCACCACTCTACTCTTTGTTTCTTTGAGTTTAGCTTTTTTTAGATTTCACATATAAGTGAGATCCTGAATTATTTCTCTTTCTCTGTCTGCATATTTTATGTAGCATAATGCCCTCAATTCGTCTACGTTGTTGCAATGACAGGATTTCCTTCTTTTTAATAGAGGAATAATATCCCATTATGTATAAAACTATCACACATCTTTATCCATTCATTTGTGAATGGACTCTTAGGTTGTTTCCATGTCTTGGCTATTGTAGATAGTGCTGCTATGAATGTTCGGTTACTGTAGACAGTGTTCCTATGAACGTAGGCGTGCAGATATCTCTTTGAGATACTGGTCTCCTTTAGAGGAGCCTTAACTGTAATGGGTGTAAGAGTTGGACCGTGAAGAAAGCTGAGCACCAAAGAATTGATGCTTTTGGACTGTGGTGTTGGAGAAGACTCTTGAGAGTCCCTTGGACTGCAAGGAGATCCAACCAGTCCATCCTAAAGGAGATCAGTCCTGGGTGTTCATTGGAAGGACTGATGCTGAAGCTGAAACTCCAATGCTTTGGCCACCTCATGCGAAGAATTGACTCATTGAAAGGACCCTGATGCTGGGAAGGATTGGGGGCAGGAGGAAGAGGGGACAACAGAGGATGAGATGGCTGGATGGCATCACTGACTCGATGGACGTGAGTCTGAGTGAACTCCAGGAGTTGGTGATGGACAGGGAGGCCTGGCGTGCTGTGATTCATGGAGTCACAAAGAGTCGGACACGACTGAGCAACTGAACTGAACTAACTGTAATGACTCTCCAGAGCAGTAGTTCTCCAAGTGTGGTGACACCCCAGTGTTGATGTTGTGTATGTATGTGTGTGTGTCTGTGTGCACTCACATGCTTGGACTGTACACATACTGATAGCTCTGGAATATGCTGGAGTAGGAAATGGACATTCATGATGATTTAAATAAAATTAGTGCACTTTGTTTTTTAGAGCAGTGTTTGATATAGAGAAAAACTGTGGAGTATATGCATAATTTCCACTACCCCTTCTCTGTCCTCTCACTCTCCTCTATTATTAATATTTTACCTTAGTCTAGTACATTTGTTGCAATTGATGAACAAATATTGATACGTTATTATTAACCCAGAGTTAACATCAGGATCCTTCTTCCAGTTGTATATACTTTGTTGAGTTTTGTCAAATGCATAATGTCCACAATAAGAGTCATATAGAATAGTTTCACTGCTCTAAAAATCCTCTGATTTCTATCTAGTCATCCCTGCCTTCCTTCCTCCAAACTTAAGCAACCACTGAAAATTTTACTATTGTTTCTATAGTTTTTCCTTTTCCAGATGGTAGTGTAGTTGAAATAAGACATTCATAGTGTTTTTAGACTGGTTTCTTTCACTTAGCAATGTGCCTTTAAGGTTCCTCCATGCCTTTTTGTGACTTGTTGACCCATTGAATAATAAATATTCCATTCCCTAGATGTGCTATGATTTGTTTATCTATTGGAGGACATCTTGGCTGTTCCCAAGTTTTGGCAGTTGTGAATAAAGCTTCTATAGATATCCATGTGCAGGTTGTTATGTGAATATAAGTCTTAAACTTATGTGAATAACTACTAAGCAACACAGTGCTGGATCATATTGTGAGATTATGTTTAGGCTGTAGATTCTGCCAAAGTAACCATAATATGTTATATTTCCACCAGCAGTAAATGAGAGTTCCTGTTGTTCCACATCCCCACCAACATTTGATGTGAGCATTTTGGATTTTAGCTACCTAATAGGTGTGTAGTCAGATCACACTGTAGGATATTTATTTATGTTAATTGAAGTAAAGTTGATTATAAGCTATGTAAATTACAGGTATACAATATAGCGATTCATATTTTTTAAAGTTTATACTCCATTTATAGTTATTATAAAATATTGACTATATTCTCTTATTGTACAGTATATCCTTGTAACTTATTTTAGACATAATAGCTTATACCTTTTAATTTCCCACCCCTTGATTGCCTTTTTCCCTTCCCTCTCTCCAGTGATAACCACTAGTTTGTTCTCTATATGAACCTGCTTCTTTTTTGTGCTATTCACTTGTTTGTTGTATTTTTTAGAGTCTACATATAAAGTGATATCATATAGTATTTATCTTTCTCTGTCTGACATTTCATTAGCATAATACCCTCCAATTCAAACCATGTCGTTGCAAATGGCAAAATTTCATTCTTTTTATTGCTCAGCAGTATTCCATTATATGTCTGTATATCTATACATCTGAATATAGATATGGATACCACATCTTTATCCATTCATCTGTTGATGAACACTTAGGTTGCTTACATATCCTGGCAATTATAAATAGTGCTTCAGTGAACACTGGGGTCATGTATCTTTTCAAGTGAGTGTTTTAGGGTTTTTGTTTTTGTTTTTTTTGATATATACCCAGGAGTAGAATTACTGGATCATATGTAGTTCTATTTTTAATTTCTTAAGAAACCTCCATACAGTTTTCCACTGTGGCTGCACCAATTTACATTCCCACCAACAGTGTATGAGGATTCTTTTTTCTCCACATCCTCACCAGCATTTGTTATTTGCGTTCTTTTTGATGCTAGCCATTCTGACAGAAGTGAGGTGATAGCTCATTGTAGTTTTGATTTGCATTTCCCTGATGATTAGCTATGTTGAGCATCTTTTCATGTGCCTCTTGGCCATCTGAATTTAGGATAATTTATTTTTCAATAGAGCAGCCTAGGCACCTGAGCCTCACAAATGCACTGCAGAGATAGGCAGGAGTGGAAAGCTGTGCCATTAATGCATTCCAAGTCCTGCACGATTAAAAAATAATTTTCTTCATCATCATTTGTATTCATTAATGTAGCTAGTTTCAGTCAAGTGTCAGAACTGATGAGCACTCTCAGAGGCCCCCTCACCTGCTCCACCATTCATACTGAATTTTTTTCCCCTTGCAGCACATCCTTCACTGATTCTCAGTTTTAGAGAGCTGGTCCTGTTGGGCTTTTCATCTTATTGTCAGTGCAGTGAGTTTGCAGCTGATCTGCCTGCAGGGGAATAGCATCTTGCTGGAGGTATCTTCTGGTGTCATTTTGGACAGTACCTCATAGAGTTTGTGTTTACGTAGATGGTCTCTTGGAATTTTCTGGCTTTAGTTTTCTCTGGTGCCTGATGGAGGTCAGTGTCAGTAATAGTCATGATTGTCAGCTCACCAACTCTGTCTGTTTCAGGATTTTTGCATCTTGGTGGTAAAAACCAAAGACCCAGAAAATCAACAGGATATTCCCATGTTAGAGGTAACATACATCTCAAAAATCTTTTTAAAAGCCCTTCTAAAAAAATCTCAGAGCTATTTCTCCCAAGTTTTGCTTTTCTCAGTTTTATCTCATTAATAGTAATTATAATACTAATGGGAGAGGGTGCTGGGAGTCTTAGAGCTGTTCTTGCCTAGAAAATATAACTTTTTTTGTCTTATAAACATATGTGTTTATTCTTCATATAAAATATATGTGTACATTTGCATATTATCTATAACAAACATATATATATGTATATGCTTCCTGGTGGCTCAGTGGTAAAGAATTCACCTGCCAATACAGGAGACTTGGGTATGCTCCCTAGGTCAGGAAGATCCCCTGGAGAAGGAAATGGCAACCAGTTTGAGTATGCTTGCTTGGGAAATCTCATGGACAGAGGAGCCTGACAAACTGTAGTCCATGGGGTCACGAAAGAGTCGGACATGACTTAGAGACTAAACAACAACTATATCCATATATATATGTGTGTGTGTGTGTATATGTATGTGTGTGTGTCTCTCTATATATATGTATATATATATATAATTATCTAAGGTATTCTAGGCCAGCACTGTCCAATAAAACTTCCCTGAAGATGAAAATTTTCTGCACTGTCTACTATGGTAGCCTCTTGCCACATATGTCTATTAAACATTTGAAATGCAGCTAGTGCAACTGAGGAACTGTATTTTTCATTTTTAATCAATTTAAATGTAAATTATATGGTCCTATGTGCTTAATTGCTGAGAAATATAGGGGAGGACATAGATTGCTTGTGCAGTGCTCTTTCCTTTGGCAAATTCACAGATATTTTATAGGAGGTAGGAATAAACTAAATTTGGAAAGCTTTTGGCCTATTAACTTTAACTATGAAATTTGAGATGCTTACTTAAAAATTTGTTTCTTGATGTGACTTTCTGTGTCAAGTCTGGCCCCAGATAGTTCTTAAGAAGTTTGTAAATGGTGCACAGGAGGTTTTAGGAACATGAGGCTCAGTCTTTCTCTCGATGTCCTCTGTGGGCTGGGGTAAAGAGCCAAACAATGCTGAGCTTCAGAGTCCCATGTATAACAGGAACCGCAGAGAGTAAGTACACTGTTAAGAGGTCTAGCATCAGTGATGGATGGGACTGAGCAGAGCTATGGAATGAATTCCCTTTCCCCTGGAAATTTCTGATTTGGAAACCAGAGAAGTCAGGTGACTGGGAAGTGTATTAGTCAGGACTGGCTAGGGTATGCTGTGATAACAACAGGTTCAGCCTGAAATCTCAGGGACTTAATATCACAAAGGCTCAGTTCTTGCTCTTTCCAAATCTAATGTCATTGAGCAGCTGTTTAGAGCCTTTGTCCCTCATGCCGTAACTCTGTGATCCTGGCTGTTGCCATTTTGCTCTTTCATCACTGAAGCCACAGAGTTCCATGCAGGGGAGAAAAAGAGTGTGAATGGTGGCACACACCAGCTCTTAAGTGTTTAGACCCAAAAGGGACACAATCCCTTCTGCTCACACTTCAGGGGCCAGTGCTTGACCTTGGCCTTGACTATGCAAGGGGGCTGTGGAATGTGGAGGAGCACAGAGGTATTTGATAAGTTGCGAATTTGTTAAGCAATTAACAAAGCCTCTGCATTTAAAAAATTCCAACAGTTTAGAATGATTTTGGAATTTTCAACTATTTCCATTAATTCCCTTAGATATAATTTGGGAGGTTGTGTAAAATATTTTATCTCTAGGCTTTTGTTCCAGTTTGGAATTTACTGGGATACTCTGTTTATGTAAATTTGACTTCTGTTTCATTTTTAACATTTGGTGTTACAATGCTAATTCACCTTAAGATCCTTTGGGCACAGGCATTCATAGATTTAAAAGAAAATTATGATAATTTCATTATCCATTTGAGCAGTTTTAGTTTACATCTTTTGGGATGTCTATTGGAGAAGGGAATGGCAACCCACTCCAATATTCTTGCCTGGAGAATTCCATGGACAGAGGAGCCTGGCAGACTACAGTCCATGGTGTCACAAAGAGTTGGACGTGACTAAGTGACTTACACTTTAAAATACAAATGGAAAGAGTATCGTACATAATTTCCTCAAGCTTGTACTGAAGTTGGGCATTACTATAAAATTTTAGAAGCATGCTGTGATTTGTTTTGTTTATTTTTAGCTTTGTAAAACCAAGTGTACTACAGATCCTGGTGAAATGCATTCTTCATTCATAACAGCCAGCTTTAAAGTGGCAAACACGGAGAAATCACAGTTTTCCCTAAATCTCTTTTTCCCATATCACATCTTAAGCCAATCATCTGTTGATGGGCACTTGAGTTACTTCCATGCCTTGGCTATTGTAAATAGGGCTGCTGTGAACATTGAGGTGCGTGTGTCATTTTGAATTGGCGTTTTCATTTACTTTCCAGATATATACCCAGGAGTGGAATTGCTGGGTCATATGGTAGCCTTATTTTTAGTTTTTTAAGGAACCTCCATACCGTTCTCCATAGTGACTGGACCAGTTCACAATCCTACCAACAGTGTAGGAGGGTCCCTTTTGTCCGTATCATTAGCATTTGTTATTTGTGCACATTTTCAAGATGGGCATTCTGACTGGTGTGAGTTGGTACCTCACTGCAATTTTGATTTGCATTTCTCTAATAATTAGCAATTAACAAGCACTTTTTTTTCCTCTTAAAATTTTATTTATTTTAAATTAGAGGATAATTGCTTTACAATGTTGGTTTCTGCTGTATCACAGTGTGAATCAGCCATAAGTCCCCTCCCTCTTGAACCTCTCCCCCACCTCCCACCTCATCTCACTCCTCTAGGTTGTTGCAGAGCACCAAGTTGAGCTCGCTGCGTCACACAGTGAATTTCCACTGGATATCTATTTTACATTATGGTGATGCACAGGTTTCAATGCTCCTTTCTCAGTTTGTCTCACCCTCTTCTTCCTCCGCTGTGCCCACTGTCTGTTCTCTATGTCTGCATCTGCTGCTGCCCTGCAACTATGTTAATCAGTGCCATTTTCCTGGATTCCATATATATGCATTAATATATGATATTTAATAAGCACTCCTTGATGATTCTAATATTGGGATAGTCTAGGAACTCTGCTTAATTTTATTTTGAAGTAACCAGGTTTGTCTAGGAATGGGAGGTTGAATTCTTGTCGGGTTGAAAATAGGACTATTGTTACATAAATAGGGTTAATGACAAAACACTAGTGTCCTTGACAAAGTACAGGTGATAATTGGGTTGCATGTAATCAGTTTCTCAAACTTCAGTCATTACGCTGCAATTTTCACAATTTTTGCATGGTCTCATAATTTGTACAGTTATTTGTTTAATGTTTTTCTTTCCATTACACAAACCAACTTATTGAAATGGGAAATTTTATGCTGTGAAATTGTGATTTTATCATTAAAAAGTTTTGTATACCACTTTTAATTATTTCAAGTACTCAGTGTGGAACCTGCATCATATTTGGGGGACATAGTGTAAACTAATTCATTGTTCCAATGTAAGAAGGTCACTGCTTTTAAAGCACCAGTTTATGGATTTATTGGCTGAATTATGCCCTGTAAGCTTGGGTTATGCAAACATGCTTGTCAGAATTCAAGCATTTACATTTCATTCGTAGCCTTTACCAAAGCAGAACATTTTTGGTTACACTAATAAATGGTTAATCATAATAAATGATCATTACTGACATTTTTAATGTAATCATTTGTTTGACCTCACCTTTAGTTGGCCATACTCATCTCTCTATTTGCTTATGGTGACCATAAAAAAATTTACTATTTTCAAATAGCCTTTTAAAAAAAGTAAATACTAAGTCCATTCACTGTGAATTTTGTTTTAGAAAAGTTGCTCACTCTACAAATCACTAGATACATATACTTTCTGACATGGAACATTTTCTATATTCTGAAGAAGGTTCTATAAGGTAAATTTAAATGTGTGCACCATTGGTGTTTTTGGCAATTTGAAATAATATCTAATAATTCCATCTTAACTGAGAGCTACATTCTTTCTATTTTCTTGTATTTACCATCAGTCTAACACCCTCTCTTGACCCCGTGTCCTCCTCAATTACTACCTTGAAAGGAAATTTCTCTCCTCCCATGCAACCCACTCCAGTGTTCTTGCCTGGAGAATCCCGGGGATGGGGGAATCTGGTGGGCTTCCTTCTATGGGGTCGCACAGAGTTGGACACGACTGAAGTGACTTAGCAGCAGCAGCAGCAGCAGCAGCATGCTTCCTTTGCCCACTCCAGGTAGGTTTTTCTTCTCTTATCAAGGGGATCAGTGGCTTTTGCTTTATTTAATTCAGCAGCTGGTTCTCGGATCTCATCTTACTTGACCTATGGGCTGACGTTGACACAGATGGCTATCTCTTCCTGGAGACTTGTTGTCACTTGGCTCCTAGGACCCTTTCCCTCCACCTTGATTTCCTTGTATTTCTGGGTCTCTACTTCTCCTTCCCCTTGGCTGAGTCCTCCTCATCTGTCCTCATCTCATCTGAGTCCCTTTACCTGGACTCAGATAAAGACAGTGAAATAAGGACAAAGATGCATGTAGAGAGATATTTCACAGCATAATTTAAGTAAACAATTGGAAACAATAGGAGGAAGGTTAAATAAATTATGAAATGTCCATGTGATGGAATATTGTATACCTGGTAAAGTATTTTTTTCAAAGAGTAATGAAGGATACTGGAAATATCAGTGATCTTTTAAATTAAAGTAGGATATTCAACTGTGCTTATAGAATTATGCAGTTTTATAGAAACAAATCACATACATATACAGTTCAGTTCAGTTAGTCATGTCTGACTCTTTGCAACCCCATGAACTGCAGCATGCCAGACCTCCCTGTCCATCACCAACTCCCAGAGTTCACTCAAACCCGAGTCCATTGAGTCAGTGATGCCATCCAGCCATCTCATCCTCTGTCATCCCCTTCTCCTCCTGCCCTCAATCTTTCCCAGCATCAGGGTCTTTGCAAATGAGTCAGCTCTTTGCATTAGGTGGCCAAAGTATTGGAGTTTCAGCTTCAGCATCAGTCCTTCCAATGAACACCCAGGATTGATCTCCTTTAGAATGGACTGGTTGGATCTCCTTGCAGTCCAAGGGACTCTCAAGAGTCTTCTCCAACACCACAGTTCAAAAGCATCAATTCTTTGGCACTCCCCTTTTTTTATAGTCCAACTCTCACATCCATACATGACCACTGGAAAAACCATAGCCTTGACTAGACGGACCTTTGTTGGCAAAGTAATGTCTCTGCATTTTAATATGCTATCTAGGTTGGTCATAACTTTCTTTCCAAGGAGTAAGCATCTTTTAATTTCATGGCTGAAATCACCATCTGCAGTGATTTTCGAGCCCCCAAAATAAAGTCAGCTGCTGTTCCCACTGTTTCCCCATCTATTTGCCCTGAAGTGATGGGACCAGATGCCATGATCTTCGTTTTCTGAATGTTGAGCTTTAAGCCAACTTTTTCACTCTCCTCTTTCACTTTCATCAAGAGGCTTTTTAGTTTCTCTTCACTTTCTGCCATAAGGGTGGTGTCATCTGCATATCTGAGGTTATTGATATTTCTCCTGGCAATCTTGATTCCAGCTTGTGTTTCATCTAGCCCAGCATTTCTCATGATGTACTCTGCATATAAGTTAAATAAGCAAGGTGACAATATATAGCCTTGACGTACTCCTTTTCCTATTTGGAACCAGTCTGTTGTTCCATGTCCAGTTCTAAATGTTGCTTCCTGACCTGCATACAGGTTTCTCAGCAGGCAGGTTAAGTGGTCTGGTATTCCCATTTCTTTCAGAATTTTCCACAGTTGATTGTGATCCACACAGTCAAAGGCTTTGGCATAGTCAATAAAGCAGAAATAGATGTTTTTCTGGAACTCTCTTGCTTTTTCGATGATCCAGCAGATGTTGGCAATTTGATCTCTGGTTCCTCTGCCTTTTCTAAAACCAGCTTGAACATCTGGAAGTTCATGGTTCACATATTGCTGAAGCCTGACTTGGAGAACACACATATACATGCACACTCAAAATATCATATATATGCATAGATAAAAGGCAGGTATAAAATATCACAATTTTAACAGATGTTAACTATTTGAAAAATTCCAGAAGGATTATGCATGAATACAGTCCATGGAATTCTCCAGGCCAGAATACTGGAGTGGGTAGCTATTGCCTTCTCCAGAGAATCTTCCTGACCCAGGATTCAAACCGGGGTCTCCTGCATTGCAGGCAGATTCTTTACCAGCTGAGCTATCAGGGAAACCCATAAAGAAAATAATTTTTGTGAAAGAAAGCAAAAACCTGTCAAGATGGCAGAAAGAGCTGCTTCCCTAGGGAGGTAAGGGAAAGAAAGTGAAAGTGAAGTCGCTCAGTCGTGTCTCAGACTCTTTGCGACCCCATGGACTATCAGGCTCCTCCATCCATGGGATTTTCCAGGCAAGAGTGCTGGAGTGGATTGCCATTTCCTTCTCCAGGGGATCTTCCTGACCCAAGAATTGAATCCGGGTCTCCCGCATTGCAGGCAGACGCTTTACCGTCTGAGCCACCAGGATTTCCAGGGAAGAGTATGGCAAAGGGGCCAGTGGAGAAACATTCCAGATTTTCCTGAACCACTTCTTTCGATGTTGCCTTTTTATTTTAAACTGGTGTGAGGTCCAGGGGTACAATGCACATTCACATTCTAATCTTATAAGAAAAATACCCATGGAAAAACTTGATGTGATTTTTCTGAATATCCATAACCTAAAAATATTTTACTCCTGGAGGAGTCAGAACAAAGGGAGATGGAAGGAAGCCTTCTACGCTGTACTGCTGGAGTCACCAGCTTTGACTCTGAGCTTAAGGTGTAGGACCGAGTCGTAAATACCCATCCACACCTGTTCTAACATCTTTGAGTGACCAGAAAGTTATGGAGTGTAGACATCTTTCAGTAGGAAAGTGGAGTTTGATGAGGCACATTTGGGGCCACTTTGCAGGGAGAAACCAAGACAAATCCCATACCATGTTTACAGGCCAATGAAATGAGATTTTTTGGAAAAAAAAAAAAAAAAAAGATAATTTATCTGGCTGTGTCTGATCTTAGTTGTGGCATGCAGGATCTTTTGTTGCGGTGCACAGGTTGCTCTCTGGTTGTGCTGAGTGGACTCCATAGTTGCAGCACGTGGGTTTAGTTGCTCCACAGTATGTGGGATCTTAGTTTCCCCATCAGGGATTCAACCTGTGTTCCCTGCATGGGCAGGCAGATTGTTAACCACTGGACCACCAGGCAAGCCCTGGAGACAAGATTTCTTAATGGGTAGGTTGTAGGTGCTTTATTATCATGTCCCCTGTGAAGTGCTGCCGTATTAACTGGGACTTAGGGTGTGGTTGCTGTCTTTGCTGAACTCTCTCAGTGTGTCACTTTGCAGTTTCAGAAGAAAGATATTTCAATCAAATCACCTTCCATTTAGGACATTAATAAATGAAGGCAAGATTGCCCTGCAATGACCTAGGAGAATGACAGGAAGTCTTGATTTATTTTTAATACATATGGGACTTTCCCCCTTGGGCCCAGGCTGTGATACATATATATACATTTTATAATTAAAATTATGTATTTCACAAATACATACAAGAGTAGATAGTAACTGACACCATCAACCGCCATCCAGTTTCAGAAGCAGCATGTTAACAAATATCTTTTAAAAGGATTAACAAATATGTGAGCCCCACGCTATGGCCGCTGGTCCCTGCCCCTTTTCTCCCCTCTCTGGCATTACTCCCGTCCTGAATTTGGTGTCGCATGCACATGTCAATTTGCTTTGGGGAGGATAACTTTTCCTGGCAACCATACCCAGTTAAGTAGACGAGAGCTCAAAATACCACTTCCTGACAGACTGTAATGTAATCGCTCTCCTACATTGGTCGGGGTGAGCCTCCAAAGTGGTTTTCTTGGCTGACCTTCCCATTTTCCACTGTGCCGGTCCCACAAGGGTTTGTGTGGAAGGACATGGATCGACGGAAGCTTTTGGTGTTGCTGATGTGGCAGAATCTTTCAGACAGGTGACCCCTGATGACTCATCACAGACCCGGAGTCCTGGTTGGTGCCCTTCAGCATGTGGTATCTTTCTCCAAGATGGGTAGATGAGTGTGTGTGTGTTTGCAGGGGCGAGGTTCACTGGACAAAGCTCCTCAGTATGCCTGTCCTTCCCAGGGCTCTGGCAGAGTACATTGAGTCCAGGGACTCAGGAAATCCAGCAAGCATCACCTTTATTGTCTCCAATCACGTTTATGATCTTTTCTTGATCAGAGTTCAATTTGTTATCAAAACCCTCCCCTCTTACGCTTGGTGGAACAGCAAACTAATCACTGTTTCCTTTTATCTCAAGTTCCTGTAGTCAGATGTCCTAATTGATGTAGCTAAGAGGATGCAAATTAAGTGCAGTGATACTTCCTGAAATAGTCTAGGTAGTCCACTAAAAAAGGGGTTTCATGGGATATGCTAGTTTAAATAAACATCTTGAAAAATGGCAGAACTTCACAGAACCGTCAGTGTCCTAGTGCTTCCTGGGATTCTCCAAGAGTGAAATAAACATACATGGATGATTATCAAAGTCATCTGACATGAAATTTTTAAAACTGAAGCATCTCATGAAATGATGAGCTTGGGACAGACTTTGGGCTCTGCTGGAGTGTAGTATTTACTTTCCATGCATTTTTCCCCACTTTATTATGCTTGCTTTCTAAATGGTTGCTTTGGGCAACCACAGGAACTCTGTGTGTACGTGTGTGTGTATGTGTGTGTGAGAGAGAAAAAGAGAGAGAGAAAGTGAGGGGAGAGGGAGAGAGAGGTGTGTTAACAAGTTGGATATTTCACAAACTGGTTAATTAGTCTATAAGTCTGCAAATTATAGAAAGCTCACTAAAGGCATTTTTTTGAAGGATTTTGGTGTTCTAGCATCTGTATCTCCTCATTCTCCAAATCCCAGTTGTGCCAAATAGATGAAAAGTTAATTCCATTATGGAGTGCAGAACTGCAAAAGGAAGTTCAAAAAAGGCCCTTTTGTTTTTCCATAGCAACATTTCCCAGGAGTGTCCATCTTTGGGACCTACTCTGCCGCTAATGGTCTAGTGTTTTTGACAGATTTGTGGTTGTTTCTGCTTCTGGGATGAGCAGACTGCGGGGGAAGTTCCTGTAATGACTGTGGGGAAAGGCACAATTAGCAGATAAAAAGCCAGGTGATAGAAAATAAAAAGAGATTGGGTGTTAAGTGTGTTTTAGGGTTGGACACGACTGAGTGAGTGAATTGAACTGAGAGTGGGGGTATTGAAGGCAAGAAGATCAGGAAACACAAATCATATTTATTGGGATTGGAACAATGTTTGGCTGTCTCTTGTCTTTGAGATTTCAGTGATCTGCCCCTGGGGGTGTCTGACCTGGGAAGGCCACTTTGTTTCTCTTATGTTGATTGGACTTAGTTGTTATATTTATTGAGATTTTCATTAGTGAATTTTTTACCTGAAGGCATTAATTTTTCAGAGTATTATTATTTTAACATACTATTATTTTTAGCAGTATTGTGTACATTTTTTCTCAGCTACTTGAGGTTGAATCAAAAATAACAATTTTTAAAAGTGGTGAGTTTAGTACAGCTGTATAAAAGACCAGTTTTTAAAAATCTCATGTTGAATGACTAAATTTGCATTTGAAGATGGTAAAGTCAATGGCACTGTGTAGAGCTAATGTCTGAGACAAAGGAAAATGGCACCTTTGATTGTTGTGGGCACCAGACTGTCCAAGTGGCTCTGCTGAGTTTCGTGATGAACTTATATTAGTTTGTTATTCTAAATGCCCAACTCTCAACCGGTCCTAAAACATGGTGCCCAGGCCCCATAGTACAGTGGTTGGAACTTTTCTTTCTTTCCACCTCTGCTTACCTAATATGAGATCTTGCAGGCTTCTGCCACAGGTCACACCAGGGCCACTTGACAGGGCTGTTGAGATGGCTGGAGACCTGAGCAGAATAAAGAATATCCTCTTTTCCTCCTGTCATTTATGAAACACACACACACACATGTCTGTGGGAGTGAGCTTCTGCTGAAGGGGGAAATGGGAGACGTCTGACAGTTTCACAATTTATTCACTCTTAATTTCTTTCCCCCATTTTCCTTGGATCTTCTTCATTATGCAGCATGGACAATGTCTAAATTATTTCCTGTTCCTATTTTTTACTTTGTCAAACATTTAGTGGGGGACCATTAAATGGGAGGACCATGCTGAGGGTCCAGCCTTGGGTTTTGTGAGTGGGAAAGAGATTTTTCAATGAAGGAGACATGGTGCCTGCCCTTAAAAACCTCGCTATTGAGTGGGTGGAACTTGTGTGGGTAGCTGGAGAGGCCTTCATGGAGAAAGTGAGTTGTGAGTGTGAAATGAAGTGAGGAGAATGATTCAAATATCAGGAGAGTGGAAGAATTGTGACCAATTTTTTTTTCAAACATGATTCCCCTTTTCTAAATTGTAGATATTGTACTTATGGCTTCATTGGCCATTTATCTTCTTGTATAATCCCTTGTGTTCTAATCCATAGGATTAAGCAATGAAATATTTCTTTTCACTGTTGATCAATTTCTCTGTGGGTTGCAGTTGCATCCAGGACTAAATTTGCTTTGAAAGATGGCTAAGTTTCAGTGGAGCTGTGTGAAATTAATGTTAGCTTAGGACTAAATGCAGAGTAAAGTGTTTCAGAGGGGCTCCAAACAACAACATTTCTATTTCCATCTTTCCTTTTTGTGCATTGGTATGTTCCTTCCGTAGCTGAGTTGAAGGAGAGCATATTACTGAGATGTTTGTGCATCCTTGATGCCAATTATTTCCTTGTATGTAGGTTATGTAACTATAATAGAATTCTAGGGAAAAAACCTCAGTGGTTCAGTGTGCTTCTTTACAAAAGAGAGAAAAGCAGTATATATTTTAATAGAGTCAGATGTAGGATTACTGATGCTATAGGAAAACCTGTGAGAGTTAATAGCTTGGGCTCTGTTTCTGTTCTGGCTAAAACCAAATATTGGTGAAAATTCAACCTTTGTTGTTCTTGATGGGAAATTGAGAGAAAATTCATTTTGACCAGCCTTTCCTTGCTGTGATGGGTGGTTAAACCATGGTAAGTTTCTGGTGGTGAAGACACTTTGGTGAAATTTAAAAAATAATATTTGGGGTGCTAGATCCTTGAGTTTATGGAGGAGCCTGTGAGGCTACAGTCCATGAGGTCGCAAAGAGTCGGACACGACTGAGCGATTTCACTCGCCCCAAACTTCAACTCCATTCATATCCAAAAGCCCCCAATGTGTAGTCAGCCCTGGAAAGTCTCTTCACACTCTCCTGATACATTTAATCATTCTGTTTCCTGTGCTAGTTCCTTATACAGAATGATTTGTGGTTAAATCTCTCTCTCAGGGACTCTCCTAGTACGTCTACATTCCTCAGTCTGCAGGCCAGGACTGTCATGTAGGGAGGGCTTAGAAAATATTTGCTGCATTCAATTCATTTGTTGAGAGCCTCTATTGTGGTGTTGGAAGTTCACCAACTCCAGCAGTATCTGGAGATCTGTTATTACATCCCATCTATGTCTTCAGAAGCCTTTCAGCAGATTTCTGAGATGAGGTGGTTTGTATTAAAATTCAGTTTCTTACAAGTAGAGAGAAATATACAGATGGTCTTTATCTCTTATTCCACTGAGATAGGCTTTTTGGAGTGGGGAGGAGAGGGAAGTGGTGAAGTCTTGGTGCTTAGGAATAATTAGAAGTGCTTTTGACAAAACCTGTTTGATTCATTTGGTAAAGTAGCTTTTTGGTGACCTCTCATAATCCACTACTAATGGCATTTTCCCCACTGGCATAAATTTTACTTTCTGTTGATGATAACTTGGGTGACACCGTTAGTATTCTCTTTTTGCTCTGCTGAAAACAACAGCATGTCAAACGAGATGAATGGCAGGGGTTAGATGGGAAGTAGTGCTGTTTGCAGTGCAAGCAGTATTGAAAGGATCCCTGCTAACCAACTGCTTAGACAAAACATGCTTACAGTGGTGCTTAGGAGGATATTCAAAATCAGTCTATGGCATCATGTTGATTCAGGATGTCTTTGTTAATGCAAGAGTTTACTTCAAATTTAGGCATAGTGCTGAATATTCAGTGATTGCTATCAAAGGACTTAGTGGGGGGTGTGTGTGTGTGAATGGAAACATTAACTAATGTTCTTTTAAACAAAGGCATAGAATAAGTCCCATTATGTTATAGGTTTTAATGACTTAGACATAGATTCATGGGCCAGTGGAAACAGGTGGGCTCACCTGGTAGAATACATAAGCTGAGATGAGCTGGGGAAGGGTTTGGTCACTTGACTGGCAAGCACCCTTGAACTGCCATGTTTGAGAAAGTGCGTTCTTTTCCCTGCCGCCGCTGGCTGCCAAATGTAGCTTCCCAGGGACTCTGGAGGCCCTGATGATGAGCAAAACCTTAGGCTCTCGTAAAGTGTACAGCCTAGAAGAGATGCTCGGTGCTGGTCTGCCTTGGTGAGCTATTATAAGTAGGCAGAGTATGTTGTTATAGCCCCTTTGGTCTCAGCTTCAAAACTGTGTCTCTGTATCCCACCGCTGCCATCTCTATAGGGCTTCCCTGGTGGCTCAGAGGGTAAAGCGTCTGCCCTCTATGTGGGATGCTGGGGTTCGATCCCTGGGTCAGGAAGATCCCCTGGAGAAGGAAATGGCAACCCACTCCAGTACTCTTGCCTGGAAAATCCCATGGACAGAGAAGCCTGGTAGGCTACAGTCCATGGGGTCACAAAAAGTTGGACACAACTGAGCGACTTGTCTTCACTTCATGGAATTTAGTGAATGTATGTTATTCACTGTTGATCAACAGAGATGTTTTGCCTGTACAAGGGGGGTAATGTGAATAATTCTTTGCGGTAGGATTATACATTAGTATACTCATATATACATTATAGTATATTTTACATTGAGCTTCCTTGGTGGCTCAGATGGTAAAGAATCTGCCTGCAATGGAGGAGACCCGGGTTCAATCCCTGGGTCAGGACTCTTCTTGAGAATCTTCCCCTGGAAAAGGAAATGGCTACACACTCCAGTGTTCTTGCCTTGGAAATCCATGGACAGGGGAGCCTGGTGGGCTGTAGTCTATGCGGTTGCAAAGAGTTGCACATGACCAGGTGACTAAAACATACACACATTTTTTACATTATATATAATACATATGGTACACATTGAACTTGGTACCATATATCCATTCATATATTAGAATCTGGTAAAAGAGCTTTAACCCACTCCAGTGTTCTTTCCTGGAGAATCCCACGGACAGAGGAACCTGGTGGCCTGCTGTCCACGGGGTTTGCACAGAGTCAGACATGACTGAAGCGACTTATCATGCAAGTATGCAAGAGCTTTTTTCCTCAAATTTGTTGAAGGTGTTTAAGAATCACTGGCATGTAGGGAACTTGTGTTCTCTTGGTTAAATCCACCTAATTTTTATAGATCTTATGTGTGTGTGTGAGAGACATGATACATTAGTGCCTGAGTACAGAGCTGGAATTCAGGTTTTGTGACCCCTGGCACAGCACTCTTTGTGCTGTGCTGTGCTCAGTTGCTCCAGTCGTGTCCAACTCTTTGCAACTCCGTGGACAGTAGCCCGCCAGGCTCCTCTGTCCATGAGATTCTCCAGGCAAGAATGCTAGAGTGGGTTATCATGCCCTCCTCCAAGGGATCTTCCCGACCCAGGTCTCGAACCCGAGTCTCCTGCATCTCCTGCATTGCAAGCGGATTCTTTTCCTGCTGAGCCACTGGGGAAGCCCCTCTCTATGTACTACCCCACCTAGCCTGTCCTTTCTTTGCTCTTCCCTCAGTCATATCTGGGTAGTGGGAATCCCAAAAGTGAACTCTTAATGATGCAAAGTAGTATTTCCCAATGGGCTTCCCTGGTGGCTCAGACAGTGAAGAATTTGCCTACAATGCGGGAGACCTGGGTTTGATCTCTGGGTTGGGCAGATCCCCTGGAGAAGGGATGGCAACGCACTCCAGTATTCTTGCCTGGAGAATCCCATGAACAGAGGAGCCTGGCGGGCTGCAGTCCATGGAGTCACAAAGAGTCGGACATGACTAAGCACCTTTCACTACCACTAAGGAGTATTTCCCATCTGTCCCTGAAATGGAGGATCAGTGAGGCTGCACGGCACCCCAAGGGTTTGACAGGAAAGCCAGCTTTAGCTGTGAGACATGATACGTCTCTCATTGAGAATTTAATGATCTGAAGAACTCAACTACTTCTAAATTATTTTTCTCAGTTTTAATGAAATTGCTTAGTGTAATTAAGTGCTATGTGGCAGTAAAGCACCATGGACTATTTACAGATCTCCTATCTCCTAAAGATCAAAATGGGACTGGAAAATTAGTCATGTTCCTGTTAAATTATTTATGAATTACTCTGTGGTTTAATGAGATGGTTGTTAGTATAAGGGCAAACCAGCTGATTTTCTGCATCAGATTACAGGACATTTTAGATCAGAAATATAAACTATACGTGTATGTAATTTTACACACCAGTGAGAAAATGGCATAACTCAGGTTGGCTGTCTGTGAACAATCTTCTCCAGCCCCCTGTGCAGAATTCTGATCTAGGTTCATGTGTCTGGTGTTATCTCGATGAGGATTTATTAGTGAATGCCCAGACATAGCTAGTCATTGATGTTTGTTTCTCTGCCTGAAGCCTAGGGACAGAATTACACCAGTCCTCCAGAACCCAAGGAAGCTAAGGCATTGACATATATTTATTTAGTATCCACAGCAGTGGACTTTATTATATGTTTTTTTGTGGGGGGAGGAATTAATAGACTATATCTCTAGATACATGTCAGAGCCTTTCTCTATATTGTTTCTTTCTTTTTTTTTTTCTTAACAACTGCTTTGGTTTTACTAGGGTGCAAATAATATTTCCCAAGCCCAAGTCATTTCCCTTCCAGTAGATTTGAGACTTTTTCTTGACTAATCATTGATATTTTTACTTCTTTAAAAATTGGCAACATGTTTGTAAAATACAGATGTCTACGCTTGACTGAGTCCTTTTTCCTTTGCCACGTTTCCCCATGATTGATTGAGGGGATTCTGTGACTGGGAAAAATTCCAGTGCCTATGTTATACTCTGTATTGGCAAGGAATATTATTTAAAAACATGCTTGCTTGCTTAAGGTTCCTTCCTATAGCTAGTGTGGAAACAGAAGGAACATATCTAGGTAAACTCTTTAAAGAAATTTACTAATATAAAGGGTTGTGGGGGGAAGTTTTATACTAATTGTTAAGAAAGATTTTAAACATATTCTCCTAAGGAATGCTTCCCTGGTGGCTCAGAGGTTAAAGCATCTGCCTGCAATGTGGGAGACCTGGGTTCGATCCCTGGGTCGGGAAGATCCCCTGGAGAAGGAAATGGCAACCCACTCCAGTATTCTTGCCTGGAGAATCCCATGGATGGAGGAGCCTGGTGGGCTATAGTTCACGGGGTCCCAAAGAGTTGGACACGACTGAGCAACTTCACTTTCTTTCTCTTAAGGAATAAGAGTTCTTTTTATGAGTTTTTTTTTTTTTTTATTGGAGCACAATTTCTTTACAATGTTGTATTGGTTTCTGCTGTACATTAAAGTGAATCAGCTATACATAAGCATATGTTGCCTCCCTCCCACTCCACCCCTACCCCACCTTCTAGGTCATCACAGAGCTGAGCTGAGCTCCCTGTGCTATGCAGCATATTCTCACTAGCTATCTATTTTACACATGATAGTATGTATATATGTCAGTGCTAATATACACTCATAATATATGTCTTTCAACTTGTCCCTCCCTCTCTTTCCCCCACTGTGTCCACAAGCCCATTCCCCTATGTCTGTGTCTTTATTCCTGTCCTACAGATAGGTTCATCAGTACCATTTTTGTAGATTCCATATGTATGCATTAATATAAAGTATTTGTTTTCCTTTTTCTGACTTTACTCTGTATGACAGACTCTAGGTTCATCCATGTCACTGCATATGACCCAATTTCATTCCCTTTTTGGTTGAGTAATATTCTCTTGTGTATATGGACAACATCTTTATACGTTCATCTGTCAGGGGACGTTTAGATTGCTTCCATTTCCTGGCTATTGTAAATAGTGCTGCAGTGAACACTGGGGTACATATATCTTTTCAAATTTTGGTTTTCTCAGGGTGTATGCCTAGTAGTGGGATTGCTGGGTTACATGATAGTTTTATTCCTAGTTTTTAAAGGAACCTCCATATTGTTCTCTATAGTGGCTGTATCAACAGTGCAAGAGGTTCCCTTTTCTCCATATCCTCTCCAGCATTTATTGTTTGTAGATTTTTTTGCTGATATCCATTCAGTCCACTGTGAGGTCATACCTCATTATAGTTTTGATTTGCATCTCTCTAATAATCAATGATGTTGAATATCTTTTCAGCACTTATCCTTAAGCTCCAAAATTTCACCAGAAATATTCTCTTCCAGTGATGAAAATAAATTCTCTGTAGTGAGTCTGAAGGCCTACTGTGTGCCTTTAGAATCAGAGCTTTTTCTGAAACACATTTCCCATGGCCCATAGGGATGTGTGCAGGCTCAGTATATGCACTTGGATTCTTTACACCCAACATAGTTTTAAATTCACACCCTGTCGTTTTACACTGTGCCACAGTTTACATTTGCATCAGACAAGGTTTTAGACGATAGAATCAGACGTTAGAATCCACAATAGCTCACTTAAACACAAAAGGGTTTATTAAGTGGTGTAGACTCAATGACAGGATAGTAAATGGATTCAAACAGATTCAGGGCGGAGCTCCCAGGAACAGATCCAAAACCACACTGTCTAAGCAGACAGTCAAAGGTGCTGCTGCTGCTGCCACGACCAGGGGGCTGCCTGCCAGGCCAGGGTGTCCCTGCAACAGCTCCTGGTCCGGAATCACGCCTCCTCTGCCATCTCCTAAACTTACAAACACAGCTCATGTGGCTCTCAGAGGTGGGAGTGGGCCCACATTCATGGTTGGATTCTTTGACTTAAATTGGTTTGCTGATGGCATCTATGCTCCTTCCTGCCTGTGGGTGTGCACGAGCTCTTCCACCTAATTGGGATACCTCTATTTCTTCCCTTCTGATTGAATTTCCATCCTCCTTCCCTTTTGGTTTGTAGCCCAAGATATCTTATTTCCGCATCCATCCCTATAGCTGCTGGCTTCAGAAACTTTCCTATTTCATAATGTTCTACAATACTTTTTTAAAAAATAAACATTGTATATATTTAAGAATGTAAAAATGATGTTTTGATATATATATTGTGAAATGACTACTACATGTCTATCACATCACATAGTTATCATTTTTGTTGTGAGAACACAAGATCTACTCTCTTAGCAAATTTTAGTATAAAATGCCATATTATCAATTGTAGATATGCTGCTGTACATTAAATCTCTAGAACTTATCATCTTACATAATTGAAACTTTCTTCCTACTGACCGGCATCTCCCATTTCCCCTACCTCTCTGCCCTGGTAACCGTCACTGTACTCTCTGTGTCTATGATTTTGACTATTTTAAGATTCCATATATAAATGAGATCAGACAGATTTTTTCCTTTCTGTATCTGGTTTATTTCACTTAATATAAGTCTTTCAGGTTCATCTATGAGGACAGAATTTCCTTCTTTTTTAAGGCTGAATAGTATTCACTGTGTATACATATATGTACCACAAATTCTTTGTTCATCTGTCGATAGACACTTAGGCTGTTTCTGTATCTTGGTTGTTGTGAATAATACTGCACGGAACATGGAAGTGAAGATATCTCTTCAAGATACTGATTTCATTTCTTCCAGATATATATGCTGAAGTGGGATTTTTGGATCCTATGGTAGTTCTATTTTAGTTTTTTGAAGAATCTTCATACTGTTTTCCACCAATTTACATTTCTAGCAACAGTTCACCAGGGTTGTTCTTCTCCATGTCCTTGCCAATACTTAATGTCTGTGTCTTTTTGGTAATAGTTATGCTAACAGAGTACTTATTATATTTATGAAAAGTGAAAGTGTTAGTTGCTCAGTTGTGTCTGACTCTTTGTGACCCCGTGGACTATGAACTACCAGGCTCATCTGTCCATGAAGTTCTCCAGGCAAGAATACTGGAGTGGGTTGCCATTCCCTTCTCCAGGGGATCTTCCTGACCCAGGGATCGAACTCAGGTTTCCTGCATTGCAGGCAGATTCTTTACCATTTGAGCCACCAGGGAAACCCATCATATTTATGTACCAATTATTTATGTTGTAATATTAAGTTTACATGTCCTATTTTTCTCAGTAGTAACTCCACACTTTATACCTGTTTTCATCCCCTAAACCTAGTAGAATATACTATAGTAGACCTTTGTTGTTGGTGTTAACTATAATCATTGACAGCATCAGTTCAGTTCAGTCACTTGGTTGTGTCTGACTCTTTGTGACCCCATGGACTGCAGCATGCCAGGCCTCCCTGTCCATCACCAACTCCCAGAGTTTACTCAAACTCATGTCCATTAAGTCGGTGATGCCATCCAACCATCTCATCCTCTGTTGTCCCCTTCTCCTCCCACCTTCAATCTTTCCCATCATCAGGGTCTTTTCAAATGAGTCAGCTCTTCACATCAGCTCCAAAGTATTGGAGCTTCAGCTTCAGCATCAATCCTTCCAATGAATATTCAGGACTGATTTCCTTTAGGATTGACTGGTTTGATCTCCTTGCAGTCCAAGGGACTCTCAGGAATCTTCTCCAACATCACAGTTCAAAAGCATCAATTCTTCGGCACTCAGCTTTCTTTATATCCAACTCCCACATCTGTACTTGACTACTGGAAAAACCATAGCTTTGACTAGAGGGACCTTTGTTGGCAAAGTAATGTCTCTGCTTTTTAATATGCTGTCTAGGTTGTTTATAGCCTTTCTTCCAAGGAGCAAATGTCTTTTAATTTCATGGCTGCAATCACCATCTGCAGTGATTTTGGAGCCCCCCCAAATAAAGTCTATCATTGTTTCCCCATCTATTTGCCATGAAGTGATGGGATGGATGCCATGATCTTAGTTTTCTGAATGTTGAGTTTTAAGCCAACTTTTTCACACTCCTCTTTCACTTTCATCAAAAGTGAAGTGAAGTTGCTCAGCCGTGTCCGACTCTTTGCGACCCCGTGGACTATAGCCTACCAGGCTCCTCCGTCCATGGGATTTTCCAGGCAAGAGTACTGGAGTGGCTTGCCATTTCCTTCTCCAGGGGATCTTCCCTACCCAGGGATTGAACCCGGGTCTCCCGCATCATGGGCAGATGCTTTAACCTCTGAGCCACCAGGGAAGCCCTTCACTTTCATCAAGAGGCTCCTTAGTTCTTCTTCACTTTCTGCCATAAGGGTGGCATCATCTGCATATTTGAGGTTACTGGTGTTTCTCCCAGCAATCTTGATTCCAGCTTGTGCTTCCTCCAGCCCAGTGTTTCTATGATGTGCTCTGCATATAAGTTAAATAAGCAAGGTGACAATATACAGCCTTGATGTACTCCTTTCCTGATTTGGAACCAGTCTGTTGTTCCATGTCCAGTTCTAACTGTTGCTTCTTGACTTGCATACAGATTTCTCAGCATGGAGTCTGATTTTTCTTGGAATATTCCGTCAACCCTCTTTCAGGCTTTCTACATAATAAATGCTTAACGGATGCTGTTGGCCACTCTGTAGACAGACTGTAGTATCCATCTATGTCTTTCAAAAAGAGCTCTTTGCCCATTGTTACTGTATGTAACCCACAGAAAACTTTACAGTCTTTGTTGAAGTCATCTGGTGGGGAATCCAGCAAATAAATATCCTTTGAAATTTTCAAACAGATGGATGCTGCTTCCAAAAATGTACTTGGTAGGAACACCCTGTAAATGAACCTTCCTTATGGCTTCCCAAGTAGTTCAATGGTAAAGAATCTGCCTGCCAATGCAGTAAATGCAGGAGACATGGATTTGCTCTCTGGGCCATGAAGATCCCTGGAGAAGGAAATGGCAACCCACTCCAGTATTCTTGCCTGGAGAATCCACAGACAGAGAAGCCTGGCGGGCTACAGTCCATGGGGTCACAAAGAGTTGGACATGACTTAGTAACTGAGCACATACACCCATGCACAAGCCTTGTCACCAATGGTTAAGTTGTCCTGGAGACAGTGAAGAGCCTCGAAAGAAGAAAGGCTGGAAAAGTGCTAGTGGTTTGCTGTCTTCACTTCTGTTTGCTTTGCCTTGTGTCTGATTTGTTAGGAATTTACTTTATATGTAATATATATTTAAAAAACCTAAAACACACCAACAGCATTTCCCAAGTCAGGATATTGGCTGTCTGCGCAAAGAGTTCTGTGATCAAATACCACCGGGAAAGATTACAGTACCCTTCTTGGTGATCACAGGGCTAATTAGCATGTAAAGTGCTGTGGGAAAAAGAAACAGGTTTGATTTTATTGAGCTTTCAGAGTTTCCCTTCGTTGACTGAGGACTCCTCTTTTCTAAATTACTTTGAAACATCTCATAGAATTATTCTTGAAGTGAATACCCTGGAAATTTGGGACAAACCAACATTTCATACATGGAATTTCAGTTTAAACAAATGATGGTACTTACCTTGTAAAAAAGTTAGTATTGAACTTCTTGCTAATGTGAATTTGTATATACTGATTTTCCTTTAATAGTGTCATTGTAGTATTTGGTTTGACAACATATGGATAGTCTTCTAAATAACAATCATTTAAAAAAAAGCTGGAGCCGATTATACAGAGTGAAGTAAGCCAGAAAGAAAAACACCAATACAGTATACTAACACATATATATGGAATTTAGAAAGATGACAATGATGACCCTGTATGCAGGACAGCAAAAAAGACACAGATGTGTATAGCGGACTTTTGGACTCAGAGGGAGAGGGAGAGGGTGAGATGATTTGGGAGAATGACATTGAAACATGTATAATATCATGTAAGAATCGAATCGCCAGTCTACGTCCAATGCAGGATACGGCATGCTTGGGGCTGGTACACAGGGATGACCCAGAGAGATGTTGTGGGGAGGGGGCTGGGAGGGGGGTTCATGTTTGGGAACGCATGTACACCCGTGGTGGATTCATGTCAATGTATGGCAAAACCAATACAGAATTGTAAAGTAAAATTTAAAAAATAAATAAAAAAAATAAAAAAGCTGAAAGATTTTCTCTTCGAGAATTGTCCTTTTTTATCAGTGTACCTAGAAAAGCCATTTTCCACCTTTGATTTTTGTTTTTCTTTAAAACGCCTCTGGTACACAGAATTTGATCAATCATAATCCCTAGTTTATGATACACTCACATCATTGGAACATGGAAGATATCCCTCTTTTTTGTTTATAATAATGTAATTAATATCCATAAACCTGGGACCTTAGCAGTAAATAACATCTAACATATATATACTCTCCAACCCCATCTTTCTGCTTCATTCTACCTGGGATAGAATAAGAAGGAAGAAAGGACAAAGTTTGTTAAAAATTACATGCTTAAAAATAATCATTTGATATATTAGGCAAGAGTCGGACACAACTTAGTGACTGAACAGCAACAACAACAAATTGTACTTCTATTTTAATTTTAGGAGGGATCACCAAACTGTTTTCTATAGCAGCTGCACCAGTTTACATCCCACTAGATCTCCAATTTCTTTACATTCTCATCAGCACCTGCTGTTTCTGTTTTTTTTCAATCAATAACCACTCCAGTGGATGTGAACAGGTATCTCATCGTGGTTTTGATTTGCGTTTTCCAAACGACTAATGATTTTGAGGCTCATTTCATGTTCTCAGGACTCTTTTGGAGGTCTTATGAAAAATATGGACTTTCTCTGCTGCTGCTAAGTCGCTTCAGTCATGTCCGACTCTGTGCGACCCCATAGACGGCAGCCCACCAGGCTCCACCGTCCCTGGGATTCTCTAGGTAAGAACTCTGGATTGGGTCACCATTTCCTTCTTCAATGCATGAAAGTGAAAAGGGAAAGTGAAGTCACTCAGTCGTGTCTGACTCTAGTGACCCCATGGACTGCAGCCTTCCAGGCTCCTCCGTCCATTGGATTTTCCAGGCAAGAGTACTGGAGTGGGGTGCCATTGCCTTCTCCTGGAATTTCTCTATAGAAAAGCAAACATATTTTCCCCACATACATTTGCAGAGCATCACAGAGCCCCTGAAACCCGTATGGGGAGTCACAGGCCTAGATTTAGAACCCTCCTTAGGGGATTGATATTATGGTTAGGTGGCTCTCTTTAAGCCATTGCTGTAAAGAGAATGAACTGTATAGTTTACCTTTTGTTAAGTGTGAGAAATTCATAGTTCTAAATTGAAATATAAGTCTTTGGACACAGGAGTTTTCATTTGTCAGAATATAGTTTTGGGATAAGAAATAGAAGTAAGAAGGGAAGTCAGTCCTAGAAAGATGAATAGGGCTGTGGTTCCGGCAAAGAAAATTGGGCTAAGCCTTAGAGCAGTGTAAATAGTATTTTAGGATGTACTCATGGGGCGAGATGAGAGTCTGATGGCTCTTCTCACACTGGGAGTTCAACTCTCAGTGGAAAAGGACAAGCAGTATGTAGATTCTTTTAAGGGAAAGATCCAGACAAGGGCCAAACCTTGGAATGTCTAAAATGTGTGGAGGAGGGGTGGATAACTGGAAGTCCCAGTAGGTAGCACCGGGGAAGCCTTAAAACAGAGGTAGGGATGGTCAGGGGACTGAAGATTCAGGTCAGGAAGCTAATCATGAGTTGTGGATGATATCTAGAAATACTAGGGCAGAGAGAATACTTTTGCTCCATAGTTTCAATCAAACGATGCTGATAGTTGAGACAAAAACCTTTTCTTCATCAGAAGAAAGACCTTGACATGGGAGCGTCTTGGTAATCAGCTAAGAGAAGTACAATCAAGGATTCATTGAGGATGTTGGCAACAAAGCCTTTGTGTTCTAGGAAGGGGAGCAGAATGTGATCAAGTTCTGTGTGAGACCAGCAGCCAGCTGGCCCAAGGTCAAGCTGGTCATCTGCTGCCCTTAGGGCATAACCCATGACTGGAGAGAGGCTTGGACACAGTCTGGGGTACACCTGATTAAGAGGCTTCAGCTGTAGTATTTGGAATTATCCAAGGCAGTGTTTTTCAACCTTGGCTGGGCATTAGAGTCACCTGGGGAACTTTACAAATCCTTGTGGTCCAGCATGCTCCAGACTCATTAAATCAGAATTTCTAGGAAGATGAGGTGAGATCCAGGTATCAGTATTTTCAAAAACCATCAGTGATGCTGAAGTGACCCTAAAGCAAGAACCTCTCATTTAAGGGCAAGCAGTCAGACAGTAGTTACACAACCTAGTTGTTTTTGAAAAATTTAGCTCTCAAGTGATTTTGGTTAAGGGCTTCCCTGGTGGCTCAGAGGTTAAAGTCTGCAATGCAGGAGACCTGGGTTCAATCCCTGGGTCGGGAAGATCCCCTGGAAAAGGAAATGGAAACCTACTCTAGAATTCTTGCCTGGAGAGTCCCACAGACAGAGGATCCTGGTGGGCTACAGTCCACGGGGTTGCAAAGAGTCGGACATGACTGAGCGACTTCACTTTCAAACCAGGTTGCTGAGTTCAAAACCATTTCCCTCATCTTCCTCTACTCATTCAGGGGGAGATTTTCTTGGTCTAGTTATAGAAAGCATCTACAGTAAGCTTTCAAATTTCACGTGCATACAGATCAGCTGTGGGTTCTGATGCAGTAGGTTGGGGGTAGAGCCTGAGGGATTGCATTTCTAACAAGCACTCGGGATGGCGATGCTGCTGGATCACACTTTGAAAAGCAGGATTCTGGGCTCATAACCGTGGAGCTGATTTTCCTTGTTCTTTTATTCATCATATTTGTGGAATGGTGCTTACTACCTGCAAGATACTTTGCTGGGTACTGAGAATGTGATGGTGAACAAGAGACAGCCCTTGCCCTCCAGGATCATAAAATCTAGGAGGAAAGGCAATACATTCATTGCTTCATCAAACATTACTTAAATACAATTATGATTAGAGCCACAAAGGAAAAACTACAAACTTCTATGAAACCATGTGATAGGGAGTCTTGCTCTAGTTAGTGGGACAAGATTATGACTCATGAGGTAAAGTAAGCCCCAGGAGACCCATGTTGTGTACTGATGCTCACTCTGGTTGTGGGAAACTGGTGACTTTTTCCTGCAGTTTCCAAAAGTATTGGCTATATTTAGCATATTAACCCTCTTTTCCTGCTGTACATTTTCCCATGGTGGCCTCAGCCAATCTCTTGACTTTCCTTATCTACCTTATCTCCACTTCCACGTCTCTTCTGAGCTCCAGGTTTCTAACTATTGATGAACATCTTCAATTTGGAGACACCTTAACCCTTAGGCTATGGTTTTTCCTGTGGTCATGTATGGATGTGAGAGTTGGACTGTGAAGAAGGCTGAGTGCCGAAGAATTGATGCTTTTGAACTGTGGTGTTGGAGAAGACTCTTGAGAGTCCCTTGGACTGCAAGGAGATCCAACCAGTCCATTCTGAAGGAGATCAACCCTGGGATTTCTTTGGAAGGAATGATGCTAAAGCTGAAGCTCCAGTACTTTGGTCACCTCATGCGAAGAGTTGACTCATTGAAAAAGACTCTGATACTGGGAGGGATTGGGGGCAGGAGGAGAAGGGGACGACCAAGGATGAGATGGCTGGATGGCATCATGGACTCGATGGACGTGAGTCTGAGTGAACCCCGGGAGATGGTGATGGACAGGGAGGCCTGATGTGCTGTGATTCATGGGGTCGCAAAGAATCGGACACGACTGAGCGACTGAACTGAACTGAATTAACCCTTAGAACCCACATATTCAGGGGGCAAACTCCTTACCTTCTTCGCCACACCAGCTCTGACAGTGTCACCACTATATTTTTAACCATTCAAGCAAACACCCAGCATTTTGTTTTAACCAATGTGGACTAATGTTTTAGCCAATCATTGTTTGTTGATTCAAGGAAGCAGCACATATTTTTCTCATGTTGTTGTTTGGTCTCTCAGTCGTGTCCGACTCTTTTGCGACCCCAGGGACTGTAGCCCACCAGGTTCCTCTGTCTGTGGGACTTTCTAGGCAAGAATACTGGAGTGGGTTGCCATTTCCTACTCCCCAGGGGATCTTCCCATCCCATGGACTGAACCTACGTCTCCTGCATTGCAGAATTGTTTACTGCTGAGCCACCTGTCTACATTTTTCACATAGGATCTGAAATAGGTACGCGTTACTTCCGTTTGATTTGTGTAGTTACTGAAGTTGGGTATACTCAGCCAATACCCACTCAGTGAATACTGTTTAAATAAGTGAGACCTGGGGAAGAGAAAAGTCAGAGGCTGTTCATTTAGTCTGGGTATTTTTGTTGTGTATTTTATATGCCTTAACTCATTTGTTTCTCCCAGGACCTTTCTAGGCAGATGTTGTTGCTTTTCATAGACAAGGAAATTGAGGCTAGTGTGTCCAGGTAGTGGATGACAATAGCATGTGAACTGAGTTTATTCCAACTTCAAAGACCATTGTGTCCTTTTACTAGGCATCACACTTCATACACTGTAAAGTGTTCTCTAAACTTGTTATTATTATGAATATATTTTTGAAACAAAAGCTCTTTCAAATATTATGAATGCTTTTTCCTGAAATTTGTCAAATGAAAATCAGTGACTAATGAAATCAGATTTAATTACTTGAATATAACTGTGTCTAACCTGCAGCATGTACTCAATAAATATTTGTCCTCTTTCATGGGTTCAGATATTCTCTATTTTGGTTTTCTTTGGTTTTTTCCTTTTCCTTTCCATGCTCTACTCTGGATATTTTCTTCTTCTTGTTGTGGTTCAGTCACTCAGTCAAGTCTGACTCTTTGCGACCCCATGGACTGCAACACGCCAGCTTCCCTGTCCTTTACCATCTCCCGGAGTTTGCTCAAATTCATGTCTATTGAGTCGGTGATGCCATCCAGCCATCTCATCCTCTGTCACCTCACCTCCTTCTCCTCCTACCCTCAATCTTTCCCAGCATCAGAGTCTTTTACATTGAGTCAGCTCTTCACATCGGGTGGCCGAAGTATCGGAGCTTCACCCTCAGCATCAGTCCTTCCAAAGAATATTCAGGATTGATTTCCTTTAGGACTGATCTTCTTGCTGTCCAAAGGACTCTCAAGAGTCTTCTCCAACACCACAGTTTGAAAGCATCAATTCTTTGGTGCTCAGCCTTCTTTATGGTCCAACTCTCTCATCCATACATGACTACTGAAAAAACCATAGCTTTGACTATATGGACCTTTGTTGGCAAAATAATCTCTCTGCTTTTTAATATGCTGTCTAGGTTTGTCATAGCTTTTCATCCAAGGAGCAAGCATCTTTTAGTTTCATATTGAAATTTTTTCTACTGAAACATCTTCCAGAACACTAATTCTCTCTTCAACTGGATTTATTCTGCTGTAAATCCACCTGTAGCATTCTTAATTTCTTCAATTACACTGCATCTTAGTTCTAGAATTTCCATCTAATATTTAAAGTATATGGATTTCAGTATTTGCTGAGATTTTCATTGTGTCATCTGTTTTCTTAAACATGCTCTTCAGTGATTTTTAGCCTAAGTCCAATAATGTCTAATAAGCCCACTATCTGGATCAACTGGGAGATGATTACTATTGTCTGATTTTATTTTCTTCTTGGTCTTGGTAGTTTTAATTGGATCTTGGGTATTATAAATGAAAAACTGGGGAGGCTCTTGATGATATATTCTTTCACAGAGGATTTTTTTTTTCTTTAGCTTCTGGCAGGCAGGCGAAGTTTTAGAATAGGAGCAGATAATTTTAATTCAATAATAGAAGGTGTAGCTCTTCAACTGAACAATTGGAGTATATACAAAGGCTTCTTTGCTTTGATGGCTTCTGAGTTCCAATGATATCTCTTTATTAGTGGTGAGAGCTCTGCTTAGTTTACCATCCCTCTAGCAGATGTTTTTTGGCTCTGCTCCTGTTTTTTTCAGTGAAGTTCACAAATCAGCAAATGCCTAAGTGGTGGTGGTGGGGAGACACCGTGGGGCAACTTCAGGCTTCTTTACTCTGGGAACTTGGCCTTTCAGGTTATGGTTGTCTTAGTAACTCTTTGATACCTTCAAGAGAATTTTTTGTTTGTTTTAAAGTTTTGTCTAGGTTTTTCTATTTGCTTGTCTATCATTGCTAGAAAGTGTTACCTGTTTTTTTAAAGTCTTAAAGTTTAATTAAAGCTGGATTTTGATTCATCAGATTGCCCCAGAAACAGATGCCATTCAGATGCACAGGTGAGAGATCTGTTTGGGTTGTAGTCTAGTGTGCTATGGGCTCCCCAGGTGGTGCTAGTGGTAAAGAACCCACCTACCAGACCCTGGAGATCCTGGTTTGACCCCTAGGTCGGGAAGATCCCTTGGAGGAGGGCATGGCAACCCACTCTAGTATTCTTGCCTGGAAAGTCCCATGGACAGAGGGGCCCGGTACAGTCCATAGGGTTGCAAAGAGTCAGACACAACTGGAGTGACTTTGCACACCTACTAGTGTATTACATGTTCGCCCCACAAGAATCGTTGACTTTTCTCTCATCATAACTTTTGCTTTGCATTCTGAGGCGGTAACTCCAAAATGAGTGAATAAGATATTATATACTTTATCAGATGTAGAATGGTGGGTTTATTTAGCAGGAAATGGGCTTAAATAAATGATAGAGACAAGAGTAACTCAGGCTCTAATTTCTAGTTTGGTCTCCCAGACAGTAACAGAGGGCAGTAATTTTTTCACAGGGAAAGGGAAAACTATGATGATTTCTAGTGGTCTCACCATGCTGGTATTTTTAGTGTACTTTGTCTTTTTAAAGGTTTGCAATTTTGAAGGGTGTGGGAACACACGTTGAAGTGTTTTCAGTGCGGTTTCTCTGTGTTTGTGTCTGTGTATTGATAACGTGTGTGCATCACACACAAAGTACACAGCCTTGTTTTTGTGCCCTCTGCTCTCTCATAGGCCCTGAATGCAAAAACATGAGTTCTGCTTAATCTCAACTTCTAGGAAAAGCGAAGAAAATGTAAACCAGAGGTTGCCAGGAGTTTATGGCTGTAAGATTTCATCACCTTGCTGTCCTACCTGAAACAGATGGATCTGTCCCCATTTATTTGTTTTTCTACTTCCTTCTCTGCCAGCACTGAGCCTGAATCCTGAAGGTGGCCAAGACGAATTCCTTGTGATCATTTTGAGGGAGGAGCCCCAACTTTTTGGAGAGCAGAAGTTGGCATGAATGCTTTCCTTCAGAGGGTGGTTTTTCCCATTTGAGCTTACTGACCAGCCTCTTCCTTTCCTCTCCCCCTCCTCTTGTTTTTATTATTGTTAGCGGGATTACAAATCAAGTGGATGATGCTGTTTCTAAGAAACTGGAGTTTCATTGCATGGAAAGTCAAAGACATGTGAAAGATGAAACATCACTACAAAAAATTAAACAGCAACAGAAGTTAGTAAAAGAGGAAGTATGACATGGAGAGTATAGGTTCTGTTGTAGAAATCTGATGAGAGGGGGCCACTTGATTGGAGTCACATGGAAGATTCTGTGGACTTGAGAATTAGGAATTGAGGATTAGGATTTAGAGTTCGGTGGCCATCTCTGTCAGGGAGACTAGATTACAGAAAGGCTTGGGTCCGGGAAGAAGCAAGGTGAGCTTAGGACCCTAGAGTGTCATATAAGACCATAGGGAAGACATGGGGGAGATGAAGTCCTACTATGGAGAGCCTCAGAGTCCAGTTGCTGGTTGTGTCTGGACATCCTACAAACAAAGAGGGGACCCTCCAAGGTCTGCAAGGGGGTGTACAGTGATGCTTATTTTAGGAAGGTTGAGTCAACCAGTGCAGAATGAGTTGGGAAGGGTGATCCTGTAGGCATGGGTGTGATCCCAGTGAGTGTGGTGAGGGTTGGTGACTTGAAGAGGCAGATTGGAGTGTGCTTTTTTGAAAGTACACTGGTGAAGTATTGGCTATGAATAGAGGCTATTGGCACTTTATGCAAATGAAAATTATGTGCATTTGAAGTAGTATAATGTAAAAATATTAACAAAAATTGTTTGATAGGAACATTTTTAAAATGACCCCAAACCCTTTTTTCTCACCTGTGACAGTCACCTCTCTTGGTCTAGCTTTTATACTTTACAAAATGGATCTATTCATGTCAAAAGCAGTTTTTCAGTAAGAAGAATCTGACTTTTCTGTTAACTTGCAATATAAATTTAGAGAGTTATTCTCATTAAAAAAAAAAACAAACCAAAACCCTAATGGAATTCCCTTGTGCCTCTAAGAGGAGGACGTGGGATGGGATGTGTCTGACCTCCATGGGGTGGATGCTCATGGCCTTACATGAGCTGGTGTGGTGTTCCTCTGGCTGGTGTTCTCCTTTCTTGGTAGCACTGTCTTCATTCCTGACTCTAGAATGTCTCCTCCATTGTGATGGTACCTGGGTAGATGCCAGTCAGGAAACAGCATATCCCACAGGGTGTCTGAGTGAGCCACTCTCTCACATGCATTACTGTTGTAGTTTGTTCCGGATGAGCATTTCCGGAACTGTGGGCCATGGGACTCTCTTCTTTTGTCAGGAAAGGAGTTCTTGCAGAATTCAGTTTGAGAAATGCTGCATACTTTATGCCCCGCCTTGAGTCTTCTCTGAAGATCATGGTGCCTGTTAGTACCTTCATGGCTCTGAGGAGTTGGGCAAACCAAGAAATTGGCTGAACATTGTTGAGTGCAGTGTTCCCTATACTTATTTGCACATGGAACAGTACTTGCAGATTATACTTCGTAACGCTGGAATCCAGTTCTTCCAGGTGGCCTCTCTGAAAGCAGCAGAGTCCCTTCAGTGGATGAACAAGTGAATGCGTGTAAGGTCCTGCTCTGCACTGTCACAGTGCAAGGGGATTTACACCTATTCTTGCATTCTAAACTCAGAACAGCCCTCCCAGATCTGAGGAAACTGAAGCTCAGATGAGTTGGGACACCTGTCTAAAGGGACACAGTTAGGAGTGACAGGGCCAGAACCAGAGTCCAGATCAACCCAAATCCCAGGTGGGACACCTTTGCTAGCTCTCTGGAGAGTTTTGAGTTCTCTCAATAAAACAGCAGCTGCTTCATTCAGAGGTTTCCACCACTTAAATACAAATATCTCTGTTGGTAAATAGACATCCCACGTATTTTCAGAGGTGACCTGTTTCATTGTGGTCAGAAGTTTTGAACCAGGTTTTGAATGTGTCGTGGCTCTTTTTCAGCCTTTTCTTATGGGAGAGGACCTGAATACCAGTGCCGCGCACTGACTCCTCTCTGCCTTTGGACTGAGCGGTGTGGATTCTCAAAGACCTGTCCGTTCAGCCCTCAACATCCTGCTCTTACTCTTCGGAAACTGGTGTCCTGCCCATCCCCATTGATCTGCCACTGTGTCCTCAGGCCCTTCTCTGTGAATGATAGCTTGAAATGGTGAGAGGAACACGGTCACCTCCCAGGCATCCTAGCATAAGGCTGAACATTCTGATATAAGACAACGAACAGGGACATGCAGATTATCATCTGTTTTTCCAGTTGCTTGAAAGGTTGCAGGATATTCAGATGGGCCCAGGAATTTCTGACTTGCTCAGAAAGTTTCAGTTTCTTGTTCTTGCTTCTTCTTACCAGTACTGGTCCGCACTTGGCCAGGAGGGCAGGCAGCCAGACTGGCTTCCTGTGTTGCTGAATCTGTTCTGTGTGTACTTATAGAGCAAGTGCTTGTTCATTCATCTTTTTTCCCTCAGTTTCCTCTTACTAGTCAAGAAGTGGAAGGTTGTCTACCTTGCCCCCCTAATTATCATCGGATAGAGTTAGGTGTGAGCAGTTTTCTTCTAGCAGTTAAGCAGGGCCATTTAAGTTGTTTGTGTCTATGTTCTGTTGTTTTTGTTGTTAGTCACTCAGCGTGTCTGACTCTTTGCGACCCCATGGACTGTAGCCCACCAGGCTCTTCTGTCCGTGGGATTTTCCAGAAACAAGAAAACTAGAATGGGTTGCCTTTCCCTTCTCCAAGGGATCTTCCCAACCTAGGTATCGAACCCGAGTCTCTTGTACTACAGACAGATTCTTTACTGTCTGAGCCACCAGGGAAGCATGTTCTGTTAGTAACAGTTAATTAATTTTAAAGACTTAGCAACTAAATAGATGAGAGGAAGTGTTCCATCTTGTTTAAGACTTGATCTTTCAGTCAATTTTGTTGAAAGTGAGGGAAAAGTAGAATAACCCCAAAATGAAATCCACAGGTTATCTCCAACCTTCGAGTCATCCAGCCCTCATATACTCATTTCTTGCTCGTTGGCAACATGCAGAGCATTATGTGAGAGCTTGGACATCAAAAAATCATCTCATCAGATCTTCCAAATCAATGTGTATGCTCTGTTTGTGAATGTGGACCCTCCAGGGATGTCAAAAGGAGCTTCCCTGGGGCAAGATGTGCTCTGTGCTGTCACCAAGCAAGGTGAGTTACATGTATTGTCATACTTAAATCTCAAAACATCCCCATGTGACTGATCTGAGGAAACTGAGGCTCAGAAGAGTTAGGGAGCTCATCTAAAGTTATATGGGACATGGCAGGGTCCAAACTGGAGCCAAGGTCAACCCTGAGTCCACTGTGGGATCCCATTGACCTTTTTCTTATGTGATGGGATTGGATCCAGAACCTTCTTCCCTGGAGCTCTTCTAGATGTGCTCTGGGGGAAGAAAGACTTCGGTTGGAGCTTCAGGGCAGCTGGAATCAGGGGCTGTGTGTAGCAAGATCCGTTCCTTCATTAAAAATATCTTTTCCACTTGCTGCATCAGTTTTTCCTGGAAAATTGGAGGTGGTTAAGAGCTCGTAGATCCTCTTAGCCAGCCTTATTGGCTTCAGCACGCTGGACCAGCTGCATTTTATAAAGTACAGATGCCCAGTGCTGTCCCCGGAGGCCCCTGTCTTGGGAATGCCTGCTTTTGCAAAGCTCCATGGGATTCCGGCATACATACAAGTTTGAGAACCAGTGGACCTGCGGTGACTCATTCTGGCCCTTTAACTCATTACTGCTCATCCAGGCTTCCTCCCCACCCCTATCTTAGTTTTCTGAGACATCCCATGGGTGAGGAGGTATTGGGTGCATGAGTTTTAATTATGTATGACTATGGAGCCTTTGTCTGACAACCACTGGTTTCTAATTTCCATCTCAGCTTTGAATTCAGTCATCTCTCTGACCCCCAATTTAATGCTTATTTTTTAAAGAATGCTTATGCTCTTATTTAATTCTGTGCATTTAGTAAGATGTTTGGGCATTTTATCTTTTTTTTTACTTTTATTTTTAAAATTTTATTTATTTTTAATTGGAGGATAGTTACTTTGAGTATAGTGTTGGTTTCTACCCTACACCAACATCAACCATAGATGATACATATGTCCCCTCCCTCTTGAACCTCCTTCCCACCTCCCATCCCATCCCACTCTTCTAGGTTATCACAGAGTGCCTGCATCATACAGCAAATTCCCACTGGCTATCTGTTTTACATGTTGTAATGTATATGTTCCAATGCCAGTCTCCCAATTCGTCCCACCTTCTCCCTCCCACGCTGTATCACAAGTCTGTTCTTTAGGTTTACGTCTCCTTGGCTGGGCATCTTATCTTTATCAGTGACTTGGAGGTGGTGAAATGATTAAGTTTCTCTTCCACAAGTGATAGCCCCATGAATAAGCTATGCCTTCTGTTGCTCACCAGGCCCTTCTGTACTGCCCTGCACTCTCTAACTTGCCTTTGTGATTTGGGGCTATAGAAATTAAAATTCCTCATGGCCTGGGAGATATCCTCAAGCCCTTGACCTGTAGCTATACAATCTAGTGATGGTCCAAGGAACATGCTGGCTTTGTCAGAACTGGCATTATCAGGGTGTAGTTTTGCTTGAATCTCTCCTGGGTTGATTTTTGCCACAGTTGAGCTCTTTCAAAGCGACCTGAATAACAGTTAACCCTGGGTTGTGAACTGCTACCAGCTGTGGAGATGAGATTCTATCCTTGGCTTGCTTTGGGTAAACCAGAGTTTCGGTTTTTGTCTGCGTCTCTCTCTGACTTGGGTGGCCTTTATTCATTCGCTTGGTAATGGGTTGTCTCCAACCAGTGTAATTCCTCATCCCTGTTGACAGCTGTACCTTGTCAGATTTTAGCTGAACCTCCTTTGAGTGCCGTCTACATAGTTGGACGGTGGCAGGACACTTTGGGGTGGCCTGCCTGAATTAGCTATAGCAAGGGCTGCGTCTTTGCTCCTGGCATTTTCAGGGCTGGTGTCTTTTATCAGGTTGGAGGGTGTGGGTATGTTCATGAGTGTCCTCAGGGCTCAGGGCAGGGCTCCAAGTCAAAGCCACAGCTGTCTTTTGGCTGCTTGGCTGCTGTCATGGGCTCAGAGGACCTTCCTGTCCCTTTCCACTCACCCCCAGGCCCTGTGTTGCCTGGGTGCCTGTTCCTCCCCGGGCCCCAAAGCGGGGGCACAGGTCAGGAGACTGGGTAAGCAATTATGTCTATCCTTTCTGTTAATTGCCTAAAAGTTTCTACAAACAAGTTTACTAATCTTGCTGTTGGACTAGGGTGGGAGCAGTTTGTTGTTACTTAGTTGCTAAGTTATGTCTGACTCTTTGGGATCCCATGGGCAATAGCATGCCAGGCTTCCCTGTCCTTCACTGTCTCCCAGAGTTTGCTGAAACTCAGGTTCATTGAGTCGGTGATTCCATCCAACCATCTCATCCTCTGTTGCCCCTTCTCCTGCCCTCAATCTTTTCCAGCATCAAGATCTTTTCCAAATGAGTTGGCTCTTCTCATCAGATGGCCATAATATTGGAGCTTTAGCTTTAAGTTTTTCCAGTAAAATTCAGGGTTAGTTTCCTTTAGGAATGACTGGTTTGATCTCCTTGCTGTCCAAGGAACTATCAGCAGTTTACCAAGCCTCAGGTTTTCTGAGGAATCAAGGACAGTAGGGATTTGTGGAGTTCCCATGCACTGGCAACTAGATCTAGCAGGACTTGACTTGTCTGGGCTCTGAATCTAAATGGTTTCTCATGGTTAATATAAAGAACAAACAAACTTACTCACTCCCGATGCTTGGGCCAACTCTGTTCACCTCGCTACCCTTCTCTGTGTGGCATGTGCTTGCAGAATCATTTAGTTCAGAACTCTGCTGCCTGAAATTCCTGGTTGGGTTACTTCTCTCTGTAAAGCAAGGATTCACTGAATGTGATTTGAGAATTTAGCTTCAGGTGGTTGTTAAGGTTTTTGGTGATATTCCTGGGAAAGATACATAAATTGAAATGACTTAAGTTCTATTTTCTCATGGAAACAGTTTATCAAGGGGATATCCTAGATCTCTCTTTTAGCTTCTTCATTTGAAATAATTTCAAATGACCACAAAATTTATAGTTCACTTTCTTATGGAAATGATCACAAAACTACATTTTATCAAAGGGCCTTAGCTCTAGGCAATGTCATTTTAACATGGTGTCTAACAAGATGTATTACTGACAGTGAGCTCAGAAATAGATTTTTTTGGCTGATGTCTTTATTCTCAAATGAAAACAATTTTTTTCTTTCTAAGGGTAGCTGGCACTGAGATCTTGGCATGACCCACATCCATCTGATCTTGTATGATAGAGAAACAATAAAACTTGCATCTTAACATCTAGCAAGACCTTGGATGATTAAAAGCATCTCATGTTTGTTAATACTTCAAAAAAATCAAACTGTTCACTATGACAGAAATCAGTAGATAGGATTTTGGTGGCAGGGAAGTTTCTGTGAGTTAACAAGGCAGTATTCAAACTGAGAAAGTCTCTGGTGGAGCCATGAACTCTCTGGAGACAAGAGTCAAGATGGCAGAATTCTGTGGAGTGCTGGCCTCTCACAGCGTAACCACTTCACCCTGTGTTGGTGAGGCTAAAGGAGGTTTGCCTGCACAGCTTTCAAAAGTACACGTCAGCTGGGATTTCCCTGGAGGTCCAGTGGTTGACACTCTGTGCTTCCACTGAGGGGGCACAGGTTCAATCCCTGGTCAGAGATCTAAGTATGTATGGAGCAATTAAGATGGAATCAACTCAGGTAAACTTTTGTTTAACATGGTGCATGCTGTGGACTCCTATGCAGTGTTGACATTATTTTACTGGGACAAATTAGAAGGAGGTGTGAATTTCAAAAGGATCTCTTTTGGTGAGCTTATCACAGGTGCCTTAGAAGAATCTTTTAGTTCCGCTTGCTTAATGGCCTTCTGAGAAATCAAGACAGAGCTCTCTGCTTTATTATTACTTTTCACTCAGAGCAAAATTTCTCCAAATCCCTGCGGTGATAATAGTTTTGAAGATAGATTGTTTTCTGACCAAACACAGATAAGAGGTACTCAGCCACTGGGTTTCCTGTTGAGGTCAAGGTTGTGCTGTAATTCTTTCAAACTAGCCAGGAAACATCTTTTGGTTTGGGTGACACCTGCCCATTTCTTCACCATTTATGAAAGACATCTTTCTAGCACTAATGCTTTCTTTAAGGATATCTTTATGGGAGATGGTTTAGTGTTTTACCAAAGGATTGACACATCGACATTCTTTTGCTTGTTTAAGAACCTGCTGGATATTAAGATGCAAGTCTTTAGAGAACAAACTTATGGTTACCAGTGGGGAAGGATGGTTGGAAGGGCTAGTTAGGGAGTTTGGGATTGACATATACACACTGCTGTATTTAAAATGGATAACCAACAGTAGGATAACTTACTGTATAGCACATGGAGCTCTGTTCAATGTTATGTGGCAGCCTGGATGGGAGGGGAGGATGGGGGAGAATGGATACATGTATATTATGGCTGAGTCCTTCTGCTGTCTATCAAAAACTGTCACAACATTTTTAATGAGCTATACTCAAATATAAAATAAAAAGTTTAAAAAAGATGGAAGTCTTATGATGTCTCTATTAAACCTAAGCACAGTTACTGATTAGCTGGGAGAGGGAGGATTAGGTGGAAACTTGCCTGTCAGCAATGGGAATGTGATTTTTCTAGTCCCCCTTGTTTACTTCAGTAGTACCAGCATCTTTTAGGGGTGGTCCAGATTGGATTCTTCCATTTCAAACTTTCTCACGAAAACTCACCACCTCCATCAGGTTTACTGAACAGTTGGACATTTTGTAGTTAATCTCCCCTCTATGCTTGTGAGTGTATAGCAAGTGTTAGAATTATCCTGGGTTGCTCACAGGGAATCTGAGTTGAAGTTCAACATGCCAGAGATGTGTTTTGAAATGACACACCTCTAGATACTGTTTCAAGCTCTTCCGTATTTACTCATACCAGTTGGCACCCATTTCCTTTGCAATCTTTCTATGAACTGGGTTACCTAGAAAGGTTTGACTCTCAGTGGCCTGGTGGGGTGTGGCATCTGTTTAGGTAAATGCTCAGCACAATCTGCTCTTTTCCCTGATGAACAAGCAGATCCCTTTCTCAGAAACATGCAGCAGACAAATATGCAGCACAGGCCCAGAACTTTGGACCTGGGAGGATCACAGAACTCAGCCTCATAGCCTTTCTGTGTTATGTGAGAGTTTACAACAAGGATTTTGCCAATTTGTTAGGGGCTGGAATCAAGATTGCTGGGAGAAATATCAATAACCTCAGATATGCAGATGACACAACCCTTAGGGCAGAAAGTGAAGAGGAGCTAAAAAGCCTCTTGATGAAAGTGAAAGAGGAGACTGAAAAAGTTGGCTTAAAGCTCAACATTCAGAAAACTAAGATCATGGCATCCAGTCCCATCACTTCATGGGAAATAGATGGGGAAACAGTGGAAACAGTGTCAGACTTTATTTTTTTGGGCTCCAAAATCACTGCAGATGGTGACTGCAGCCATGAAATTAAAAGACACTTACTTCTTGGAAGAAAAGTTATGACCAACCTAGATAGTATATTCAAAAGCAGAGACATTACTTTGCCGACTAAGGTCCGCCTAGTCAAGCCTATGGTTTTTCCAGTAGTCATGTACGGATGTGAGCGTTGGACTGTGAAGAAGGCTGAGCGCTGAAGAATTGATGCTTTTGAACTGTGGTGTTGGAGAAGACTCTTGAGAGTCCCTTGGACTGCAAGGAGATCCAACCAGTCCATTCTGAAGGAGATCAGCCCTGGGATTTCTTTGGAAGGAATGATGCTAAAGCTGAAGCTCCAGTACTTTGGCCACCTCATGCGAAGAGTTGACTCATTGGAAAAGACTCTGATGCTGGGAGGGATTGGGGGCAGGAGAAGAAGGGGACGACCGAGGATGAGATGGCTGGATGGCATCACTGACTCGATGGACGTGAGTCTGAGTGAACTCCGGGAGTTGGTGATGGACAGGGAGGCCTGGCAATGGGGTCGCAAAGAGCTGGACACGACTGAGCGACTGAACTGAACTGAGGAGCTGAATTGAGTCCTAAAATCCATGTGTTGAAGCCCTAGTCCCCAGTACCTCAGAATGTGACTGTATTTGGAGACAGAACCCTTAAAGAGATGGACATAAGGTAAAATAAGGTCATGTGGCAAGCCCTAGTCCAGTAGACTGGTGTCCTTGTAAGGAATGGAGGTTAAGTCATGTGTAGCAGTGTTGATGGGCCTACAATGCAGAGTGAAGTAAATCAGAACGAGGAATACAGATGTCATATATTAATGCATATATATGGAATCTGGAAAATAGTAGATGAACCTGTTTTCAGGGCAAGAGTAGAGACCCAGACATAGAGAATGGATGTGTAGACACAGACAGGGAAGGAGAGGATGGGACAAATTGAAAGAGTAGCATTGATATATATATGCTACCATGTAAAATGGTATAAAGGAAGATGGATTCCCCTGGTGGCTCAGTGATAAAGAATATGCCTGCAATGCAGGAACCACAGGAGATGTGGGTTTGATCCCTGGGTTGGAAAGATCCCTTGGAGGAGGGCACAGCAACCTATTCCAGTATTCTTGCCTGGAGAGTCCCATGGACAGAGGAGCCTGGCAGGCTACAGTCCATAGAGTTGCAAAGAGTTGGATACAACTGAAGCAACTGAGCACATGTGTAAAGTAGCTAGTGGGAAGCTGCTCTACAGCACAGGGAGCTCAGCTCGGGGCTCTGTGATGACCCAGAGGGGTGGGATAGAGGTGGGTGGGAGAGAGGTTCAAGAGGGAGTGGATGTATGTATACTTATAGTTGATTCACTTTGTTGTACAACAGAAACCAATGCAACATTGTAATGCATTTATATGCCAATAAAAAATAATAATAATAAACAAATGGAAATTAAAACAGACACATACAAAGGGAAGACCCTGTGAGGACTCAGGGAGAAACTGGCTATCTACAAGCCAAGGAGAGAGGCCTCAGAAGAAACCAGCCCTGCCACCATCTTTACTCAGACTTCCAGTCTCCAGAGCTGTGAGGCAATAAATGTCTGCTGTGTAAGCCACCTAGTCTGTGGTGTGTTGTCATGGTGCCCCTGGCCACTCAATATACACCCTGCTAGGCAGTCTTTGTTGCCAGAAGGAAAGCAAAATGTCTTTTGGAGGTATTTGGCTCAAACCAGAATACAAATTCTTAAAGAAATTGCTGAAAAGCCAAACCCACTTCTCCTTGTAGGGATAACTTCATAGACAGGACCTCTGCTCTCCTCAGGGGGCCCCCAGGAATCACAGAAAAGCCCGCTAATGTCCAGACTGACTGACAGGGTCTCGACAGTTCTGCTTGTCCATTTGTGTTTTGTTGCCTTTTATTTGCCACCAGGATTGGGTGCTCGCAGTCATCATGCTACAGAATGTTGAGGACCTGGGGTGCTGCCGGAGGCACAGCAGTTGGTTTTTGCAAATGAGATGAGGCACTTCCAAGTGGAAACCATTTCTTATAGAAAGCCCCAGAATGGTCTAAACAGATGAGCCCTTTTAAGGCATTTCATGATTTATCTTCAGAGTGTCTTTGAGAATTTTGTTGTTGGTCAGTTTAAAGTGCATGATTAAGACTTTTTCTAATTAAATAAAAATTTACAAATGAGTTGAATACCAGTATAATTGATTTGCTAGAAAATAGGCCTTACTTTCTAGTACTTTATTCCCCACCATATGCTGGATTTTAAAGGTGAGAGAGAATTTCAGTTTAATCAAGGTAGCTGGAGGCCAGGGGAAGCATGTAGATAGGTTCCATTGTTAGGCCTTTGATGATATTAATGTAAAAGTTTGTTTCTGTGACTTATGTGCAGATTTCCCCTTTCCAAAGAGTTTTGTTTCAGCACACAGAGGACTGTTTTTCCAGAACACTGGAAAAATGAAAAGCAAAAGAAAAAGTCAAGCAGAAAGGCCTGGAATTTTCCTATAATCTGGAGGATGATTTGTGGGGTATCTTCATTAGGGAGGGAAGAAAGAAGGAAGGAAGGAAGGAAGGAAGGAAGGGGAGACTGGAGTTTGGGGAAGAACCTGGAACAGGAGTCAGGATGCTCAGCTGTTGTGAATGCACTGTGCACTCCCAGGCATGTTCATTACCTGTTCCCCATCTGTCCCATCTTCATCATCCCCTATCAGCTCACAAGGTTGTTGGTGAGATTGAAAGGAAAGAGTGTGAAAATAAAGAATGGAGTGCCAGTTGAGTTTAATAAGAGTCTCTAGGAGTCAGTGATCCTAGAGAACCTCATTAATCTTTGATCAATTTTATTGTCCAAGTGGGAGAGAGCATCTCAGAGGGGCTGAAAACCCACGACATGGAAACAAGGTGTCAATTAGAAAGAGCTATTCATGGTTAAACTGCCTCTGACACAGATGAGTCCTGGGAGGCCTTTGGTCAGGCCTTGGTGTGTCTGGGAAGCTTGAGCCCACTTTCTGAGAGCCTTTTTTCCGGGAAATGCTGACCAAGAAGATCCCAGACCTCTTGGGGGAGTGAGTGCATTTAATCTCAGGGTGGGGAGGTGTGACCTGTGAGATCTCCTACTATTCATCATCTGATGTGAGAGAGCAAGTGCCCCACTTAGGAGAGATGCTGATTCCTGAACCAGCAGGTGGGACTGAGGCTTTGGGCTTAGATCTGGAGGCAGCTGGGGGTTACCAGCTGGCGTAGTGGTAAGTAGAAGATGCAAGAGATGCAGATTTGATCCTTGGGTCAGGAAGGTCCCCTGGAGTAGGAAATGGCAACCCACTCCAGTATTGTGCCTGAAGAATTCTATGGACAGAGGAGCCTAGTGGGCTATACAGCCCATGGGGTCACAAAGAGTTGGACACGACTGAGTGACTCAGCACACAGCATACACACACACACTGGAGGCAACTGCCTGGTCCTTTGAGAACCCAGAAAATGGTGGCTGGATAATACTATGGTCTCTGATCAGAATAGTTGGCCAGCCTTGAAGAAGAGGCTCCTGAATAATTCAGGAGGATTGACGACCTGCAGCGATAACAATGGGAAAGGCTTAGTCTGAAGTTCAGAGGGTGCTGGCTACTGGCAAGTGTCACATGTATTATTCTATAGTTCTAGAGCTCAGAAGTCTGAAATGGATCTCACTGGGCTTAAATATCAAGGTGTCAGTAGGGCTATGTTTCTTCTGGAGGCTTTAGAGGATAATGTTTCCTTGCCTTTTCCCCCTTCTGGGAGTCTCCTGCACTCCTTGGCTTCTGGTTCCTTATACCATCTTCAAAGCCAACATCTTCAAGTATTTCTCTGGCTCTGAATATCTTTGCCTATTTCCAGATCTATGGACCCTGTGATAATGTTTGGTTCACCAGGATAATCCAGGCTCCTCTCAAGGTCAGCTGATTAACAACCTTACTTCGACCTGCAACATTAATTCGCCTTTGTCCTATAACCTCACATATCCATGATTTCTGGGGAAAATGACATGGACATCTTTGGGGAGCAGTTACTCTGCCTACCATACCCATCAGCACTCTTGTCACTCATATGGTAATTGCCTCTCACTTTGGTTCTCCTGTAGACTCCTAGAGCTCAGGGTTTGTTTGTTTCTTGCTGCCTTTCCAGCAATTTGTACAGACATTTCAGACCGGAAGCTTTGAGATGATGGTGTGATCTGTGCAGTGTTAGGAATAGATTTAAATTGTTTACCAACATTTAAAAATTAGACTTTTCATGAAAACTGTGAGTCCTTTTTTGTGCAAAGCATGAAGCTTGGCAGCACTGAGCAAGTGGCACAAGGGGATGTCTTGGTGGCCTCTGGGTCTTGGGGAAGCCCTGGGGCAGAAGTGAGGATGAGATGCTGTCAGCATAACAATGAGCTATGTTGAAATAGCTAGGTTGAAATAAGGGGTGAGGCTGAGAGCATGTGAGTCAGGGCACCAGATGTGTCTGCTCGTAGAAAGTTGGAAATGTTCCAGCTGGGGATCAGGGTTCCGGGGGCCCAGAATTAGGAGACAGCGGGTGAACAAGTAGACAGGCTGAACTCACTGATAGAATGTCAAAGTCCAGGGCCAAGTGGCCAGAACTCTGAGGAGTGTGTGGGTTAACGGCCATGAACACTCTTAAATGATGAATAAATGGAGTCTGTTGATTCTCTTAAGACTCAACTTCAATTTTCCTCTCCCAGCCTCCTGGATTGCATCACATGACCTTTTACTATTGCTGTTTACCTGAGTAAGGTCAACTGCCAAGAGTTTAACTTTTCTTTCTGTTCACTCTGTTGGGTGTGGGCCAGCTAATGAACAGTGAAATTACCTGATGGCAGGTGGCAGAAAGCTAGCTGAGTATAACCAAATGTCTATAATGATAAACATTTATTAAATGAAAGAATAATTACTTCATAAATGTAAACTGACCATATTTTTTCTTATTGTAGGTCTTCAGTTTGTTTCCTTAGATTTTTTTCTGCTACCAGGTTCCTTGTTTCATCTAGCTGTTTCTTTGCCTGTGGAATTTCTGTATTTGATAAAGCTTGCCTTATGACTGTATTTTTTTCCAGATTTATTGACGTATAATTAACATATAATGCTGAGAGTTTAATGTGTACAATGTAATGCTTTGATACACATATATATTGTGAAATGTTTACCACAATAAGGTTAGTTAATGCCTCTATCACTTCACATAATTACCCTTTTGTTGTTTTTATTATGGAGAGAACATTAAAGCTCTATTCTCATAGTAACTTTCAAGGGTACAATATAGTATTGTTAGCTATAGTCCCCATGCTGTACATTAGATGCCCAGAACTTACTCATTACTGGAGGTTTATACCCTTTACCCACATCTCCCCATTTCCTCCACCTCCTGTGGCCCTTGGCAGCCCCCATTCTACTTTATTTTTCTGAGTCTGATGTTTTTATATTCCACATAAAAGTGAGGTTATATGATATTTGTCTTTGTCTTATTTCACTTAGCATAATGCCCTCAAGGCCATTACTGCATCTTGATTTTGAATATTTTCTGCTAACTTTTCCATTTTTCTGGATTTTAAGTTAATTCAATGTAGTCTTTTTGTTTCCTTCATCCCCTTGCCTTTTATTTCTGTGAATTGTGCCCCTCCTGGAAGTCCTCAGGACTCATTATCCCATCATAGGCTTTGCAATTGATGACTTGGGAATCCATTTGGTGGAATCTGTCTGTTTGGCTTTAAGGCAGCTGTGTGTACAGATGAGATAACCAGTACCATTGTAAGGGTCTTGAGCTGAGTGAGTTCCATGTCCTCATAGAATTTATCAATTCCAGATTTCAGAATGCATTTCTCATCCCCCTCAGATAGAAGGGGCTTTGTGATAGAACAGATACTCCTGTCAGTTGACCCCTTGGACAGGTCCCAGGGTTTGTAATACCCTTACTTATTGCACATAGAAATCTCTGTTCTTTGGTTTCAGTGGTTACTGACCCCCAAGCTGAAGCCATACATCCAGCAAATGCATGTCAAAGTGAAGGGGAGTGAAGGCCTCTTTACCCAACCACTTTTAGAAAAGCCACTCATCATCTATTAATCATAATATCAGGAATATATTTTCAGCTGGGAGGGACCTCAAGGAAAAATTCAGTGCATTTATTTTCAGTAGTCTAATAGATGAGGAGCTGGAGGTCGCAGGGGTCAAGTGATTGGGCTAGGTTCACTCATTCAGAACCCAGGTGACTTAACTCTGTTGCTGATCTGAAGGATGGGATTTCATGGGGTCAGTGACAGTGTGTGCGACATGTGAAGAACCACTTTGTTTTACCCTCAGTTTGGCCTCCATCTGTTTTTTACTGGTTAAGTGCAAGAAAGTCATATAGCATAAAGCAGACTCCCATGTATAGTACTGATATTTCTGAGTAGTTGAACTTAGGCAGGTGTTGGGTGGTATTCTCTCTACAAGTTTTTATAAGGCTTTTACCTGTGTCAATATTATGCATTAGTTTATTAGAAGAGATTGGGCAATATTGTAATTAGGTGTTTGTCTTTATTGCTCACATGAACCTAATATATCCCTTTATAGAGTAGTGTCATGCCTTGAGTTTTATAGCTTGGTTTCTGTTAACAAATTCAGTTTCATTCATTAGCCTTCTTGTATCCCTTAGCTTGTATTAAGTTGTACTTTTCCCTATTGAAAAAAAATTTTAAATTATAATGTATGGCAAAACCAATACAGTATTGTAAAGTAAAAAAATAAATAAAATAAAATAAAACAAAACATTCAGAAATTACCATTTCAGTGAGATGATATTTATCACTTAGCTTAATGAACACACACAATACGTTGTATTGACAAAGAGGCAGTGAAGAAAGATGCTCTTATACCTATCTGGTAGGAATTAAATTGTATAACCCTTTGGAGGACTCTTTTGTAACCCTAATCAAAATATTAAGTATACGTATATATATAATATATGTATATAGTAACCACTCTTTGACTCAGCATTCATTCTAGGAATGTGTTATGGACATTCTTGAGCATTCTGAAATTGCATATATTTGGGAGTATTCAGAGCAGTACTGTTTGCTTCAGAGGATTTGAAACTACCTCTCCACTATCTATGGGAGAGAATCTAAATCAAACATGGCACATCTATGAGGTAGTGTATACAGATATTAAATCATTATTGTACACCTGAGACTAATACAATGTTCTGTGTCAGTTTTACCTCAATTAAAAAACAGGATGCAGCAGCTCCATACACACTAATCTGAAAAGATCTCTAAGATAAACCATTAAATGAAATCAGCAAGGTGTCACCATTTGTATTAAAAGAAGCAGATAACATATACTTGATTGCTTATTTATGTGTGGAATCTCTGGGCATATGCATAAGGAATAATATTGGTGATAGCTCAGTTGGTAAAGAATCCGCCTGCAATGCATGAGACCCTGGTTCGATTCCTGGGTCGGGAAGATCCCCTGGAGAAGGGGTAGGCTACCCACTCCAGTATTCTTGGGCTTCCCTTGTGGCTCAGCTGGTAAAGAGTCTGCCTGCAGTGCGGGAGACCTGGGTTCAATCCCTGGGTTGCAGGAAGATCCCCTGGAGAAGGGAAAGGCTACCCACTCCAGTATTCTGGCCTAGAGAATTCCACGGACTGTATAGTCCATGGGGTTGCAAAGAATTAGACATGACTGAGTGACTTTCACTTTCACATATGGGGATGGCCACAGGGTGGCTGGGATCAAGGGCAGGAAGAGGCTTACTTTTCACTGTAAACTTTTTTGTATATTTTGTACCATTCAAAAATCCTAATTTAAAGTTTATTTTGGGAAGGAAAAAAGACATATATAAGTAATTTCCAATCTGTCCACTAAAAGCTTTTAATGATTATGAAACACACTGAACTCTTCCTACTGTTCTTACTGTGAACTGTATGCTATGGGTATGAACATTTGTAGTCATGTGTAATATTTAAATTTATATTCCTTTATATGTGACTTGGGTGGTGACTTAAAAAAATTATTTTTCTATCTGAAAGCTTAGTAAGAAATTTCTACTGTCAGTTACTTATCTCAAGTTAAAAACATCTTTTTAAAACACACTTATACATATGCAAATCTAAAATATGCCAAGTCACATAACTGCTTAGGGAGACATGAATTTATAGTGAAAGTATGATGAAATGTACATGCATCCTAAACACTAATGCTGTGAGATCAGTGATGAGGGAAAATATGGGGTAGAATTCAGGAGGGATGGGTACATGGTTGTTCATTACATTTTAAAAATATCTTCTTGTATATTTCAAACATTGCATAATAATTACAAACATTAACCTGTGTTTCTAACTGCTGAGAAATTATAGTCAGGCTTCTGTGAAATCATAGGATGCAGAAACAGTGTGGGCATAGATCACTTTTATTTTCCTTGCTTTCTGTTGTATTACATTAGTACCTAGAACAGAGCCTGGCAGAAGGTAGGCCCTAAAAATATTTGTAAAAATGAATAAACAGGCATTAAAGCCCTTTGAAGTGAAGTGGTGAGTGATGGGTTGTGTGATCTCCCAGTGTAACATCTTGTGTCATGGAAACCCAGGAAAAAACGTGGATGGAACTGACAATGAATGCCTACCACCATTTGGATAGGTAGGAGGAAAAGAACCTTGGGAATTTCTTGGTAATCGCAACTAAAGATGACAGAGAGAGAGGTGATTGGGTACATAATAAAGTCCATTTGCCACATTGACATTTTAGGAATCACTGAACTAAAATGGACTAAAATGGGTGAACTTAACTCAGATGACCATTATATCTGCTACTGTGGGCAAGAATCCCTTAGAAGAAATGGAGTAACCATCATAGTCAACAAAGAGTCTGAAATGCAGTACTTGGATGCAATCTCAAAACGACAAAATGATCTCTGTTGGTTTCCAAGGCAAACCATTCAATATCACAGTAATCCAAGTCTATGCCCCAACGAATAATGCTGAAGAAGTCGAAGTTGATTGGTTCTATGAAGACCTACAAGACCTTCTAGAACTAACACATGAAAAAGATGTCCTTTTCATTATAGGGGACTGGAATGGAAAAGTAGGAAGTCAAGAAACACCTGGAATAACAGGCAAATTTGTCCTTGGAATATGGAATGAAGCAGGGCAAAGACTAATAGAGTTTTTCCAAGAGAACTCACCGGTCACAGCGAATACCCTCATCCAACAACACAAGAGAAGACTCTACACATGGACATCACCAGATGGTCAATACCGAAATCAGATTGATTATATTCTTTGCAGCCAAAGATGGAGAAGCTCTATGTAGTCAGCAAAAACAAGACCAGGAGCTGACTGTGGCTCAGATTATGAATTCCTTATTGCCAAATTCAGACTCTAATTGAAGAAAGTAGGGAAAACCTACTTGACAAAACTGGACCATTCAGGTATGACCTAAATCAAATCTCTTATGATTATACAGTGGAAGTGACAAGTGGATTCAAGGGATGAGATCTGATAGAGTGTCTGAAGAACTATGGATGGAGGTTCATGACATTGTACAGGAGTCAGTGATCAAGACCATCCCCATGGAAAAGAAATGCAAAAAGGCAAAATGACTGTCTGAGGAGGCCTTACAAATAGCTGAGAAAAGAAGAGAAGCAAAAGGCAAAGGAGAAAAGGGAAGATACACCCATTTGAATGCAGAAACCCAAAGAATAGCAAGGAGAGATAAGAGAGCCTTCCTCAGTGATCAATGCAAAGAAATAGAGGAAAAAAATAGAATGGTAAAGCTTAGAGATCTCTTCTAGAAAATTAGAGATACCAAGGGAACATTTCATGCAAAGATGGGCACAATAAAGGACAGAAATGGCAAGGACCTAACAGAAGCAGAAGATATTAAGAAGTGGCAACAATACACAGAAGAACTATACAAAAAAAATCTTCATGAGCCAGATAATCATGATGGTGTGATCACTCACCTAGAGCCTGACATCCTGGAATGAGAAGTCAAATGGGCCTTAGGAAGCATTACTACGACAAAGCTAGTGGAGGTGATGGAATTCCAGTTGAGCTGTTTCAAATCCTGAAAGATGATGCTGTGAAAGTGCTGCACTCAGTATGCCAGCAAATTTGGAAAACTCAGCAGTGGCCACAGGACTGGAAAAGGTCAGTTTTTATTCCAATCCCAAAGAAAGGCAATGCCAAAGAATGCTCAAACTACTGCACAATTGCACTGATTTCACACACTAGCAAAGTAATGCTCAAAATTCTCCAAGCCAGAGTTCAACAGTATGTGAACCCTGAACTTCCAGATGTTCAAGCTGGATTTAGAAAAGGCAGAGGAACCAGAGATCAAACTGCCAACATATGCTGGATCATTGAAAAAGTGAGAGAGTTCCAGAAAAACATCTATTTCTGCTTTATTGACTATGCCAAAGCCTTTGACTCTGTGGATCACAATAAACTGTGGAAAATTCTGAAAGAGATGAGAATACCAGACCACCTGACCTGCCTCTTGAGAAATCTGTATGCAGGCCAGGAAGCAACAGTTTGAACTGGAACAACAGACTGGTTCCAAATAGGGAAAGGAATACATCAAGGTGTATATTGTCACCCTGATTATTTAACTTATATGCAGAGTACATCATGAGAAACCCTGGGCTGGAAGAAGCACAAGCTGGAATCAAGATTGCTGGGAGAAATATCAATAACGTCAGATATGCAAATGACGCCACCCTTATGGCAGAAAGTAAAGAGGAACTAAAGAGCCTCTTGATGAAAATGACAGAGGAGAGTGAAAAAGTTGGCTTAAAACTCAACATTCAGAAAACTAAGATCATGGCATCCGGACCCATCACTTCATGGCAAATAGATGGAGAAACAATGGAAATGGTGACAGACTTTATTTTGGGGGCTCCAAAATCACTGCAGATGATGATTGCAGCCATGAAATTTAAAGACGCTTGCTCCTTGGAAGAAAAGCTATGATCAACCTAGACAGCATATTAAGAAGCAGAAACATTATTTTGCCAGACATTACTTTGTCCATCTAGTCAAAGCTATGATTTTTCCAGTAGTCATGTATGGATGTTAGAGTTGTACTATAAAGAAATCTGCGTGCCAGAGAATTGATGCTTTTGAAATGTGGTGTTGGAGAAGACTCTTGAGAGTCCCTTGGACTTCAAGGAGATCCAACCAGTCCATCCTGACTGGATGGAAATCAGTCCTGAATATTCATTGGAAGGACTGATACTAAAGCTGAAACTCCAATATTTTGGCCACTGATGCAAAGAACTGACTCATTGGAAAAGACCCTGATGCTGGGAAAGATTGAAGGTGGGAGGAGAAGGGAATGACAGAGGATGAGATGCTTGGATGGCATCACTGACTCAATAGACATGATTTTGAGTAAGCTCTGGGAGTTCTTGATGGACAGGGAAGCCTGGTGTACTGCAGTCTGTGGGGTCGCAGAGAGTCAGACATGACTCAGCAACTGAATTGAACTGAACTGATCCTGTACTCCAGAGCACATTGCTTGAAAAAGATCTCTTTATGGTCCTTAGTAAGACTTTATTTTCTCTCATTGTGTCACACTCAATGACCCTCTTTTAAGTATTTGGTTAAGATAGCTAATGTGGGTGTAACTCCTGAGCTCCTCTTAGCAGTATTGGGACTGTCTGTCATGTAATTCTGCCCAGCCCAGGAGCCAGGTCGTATGGGAGTGACTCGCATTTACTGTTGCCCACTGTCACTGGTCGGATAACCTTTGCTTGTTTGTGTAGCCGTCAGTCATTTGGTTCACATATTTTTTAATATTTAGAGGTAGGATGAAAAACGTATGGGAAAATAATAAACATTACAATAATACATTACTATTACAATAATACAATAACTACAGAAGTGTTACTGTATGGAGATAATAAATGAATAATATGCTATTTTTGCTAGTTACCCCACCATATGTAGCCCACTAGAGCAGCGATGTCCAATCAAAGTGTAACATGAACCACATATTTAATTTAAAACTTTCTGGTAGCCACATTAAAAGATAAAAAGAGATGAAATTAATTTTAATCATATATTTTATTTAACCTAATATGAAATATTAGAGGCTCAAGCGGTAAAGAATCCTCCTGCAACGTAAGAGATGCAGAAGATGTGGGTTCGATCCCTGGGTTGGGAATATCCCCTGGAGGAAGGCATGACAACCCACTCCAGTATTCTTGCTTGGAGAATCCCATGGACAGAGGAGCCTGGCGGGCTACAGTCCACAGGTTGCAAAGAGTCAGACACAACTGAAGTGACTGAGTATGCACACATGAAATATTCTCATTTCAGTACATAATCAATATTAAATATTAATGAGGTTTTATGTTCTCTTTCTTTGTAGCAACTCTTGGAAATCCTATGTGTATTTTACATCTCCAGCAGGGTGCTAAATTTTCATTAGAAATACCTGATCTGTATTTAGTGTTTATAGAATTTACAGTTGAGAAGATAAATTCACATACTCAGGTTGTTCCATAAATACTTAAAATTATTTTCTAGTAACAGAATCAGACACCCATTTTAAAATTAATTAAAATTAAATAAAATGAAATATTTAGTTTCTCAGTCTCAGTAGTCACATTTCAAGTGCTCAATACAGTGCAGAGCTAAAATTTATTCATAAATTTCTACAATAGATTTTTTTCTCCTTGATTCCAAGAATCTGTCAGTGTGATTTTGAGAGTATGATTGAGGTTAGACATATTCTTACTCTTGAGTAGATTAGAAATGAATAAAGCAGATGTAATGTATTGTTTTTAGTTAAATTAGTTTTCTGAGTGAGTCTTATAGCTGTTTTGACAAATCTCATTCCAAGAAGTCAGATTTAAGATCTGAGATTTAAGGTAAATAAAATTCTGGATGATATTAAAAAATTTTTTTTAAATTTTATATTGGAGTACTGTTGATTAACAATGTCTTAATTTCAGCAGAGTGATTCAATTATATATATACATGTATCAATTCTTTTTAAGTTTTTTTCCCATTTAAGTTATTACAGAATATTGAGCAGAGTTCCCTGTGCTATATAGTAGGTCCTTGTCGGTTATTCATTTAAAATGTAGCAGTGTGTACAGTCAGTCCCAAACTCCCTAACTATCCCTTCCCCTGATTCTTCCCCCTCTTGAGGGGGGTTGCAGGGGATAGGTTCATTCTCTAAGTCTGTGAGTCTGTTTCTATTTTGTAAATTTTGATATGCTTTTTTACATATATACTCAAGCTCAGGTCAAGAGATCCAAGTAGCTCTTAGCCTAAAAAGTGATATCTAATTTTCTAGTTTTTAGAGAAGAAGATGATACATTTGGGGACAAAAGAAAGATCTTTTCACAGATAATCAAACTGAACTTCAAAAAACATGGAAAATATAAATTCATGGTTTAGATAAATCTCAAGAATTAGCTAACAAGGGGATGACTAATTTAACTACTAGTATAGTAAACTAGTAGAATTGAATCCAAGCAGGACCCTATGGGGCCTTCTCCAGGGACAGACCCACTTCTCAAATCTGTGCTCCCCTTGCCTCTTGTTTGAAGAAAAAAAAAAAAAAGCTTTGGCTTCCTGGGCCTTTCCTGAGTTCTGAAGAGCAAGAGGAGTGAGAAAATGCAGAGACAAAGAAAAACAGTCAAGCAAGACAAAATAATAATAGCTTAGCCATAAAACTAAGTCAAGGACCTTTAGTTCCTCCTCAAGGGCTTGGAGAAGGAAATGGCAACCCACTCCAGTGTTCTTGCCTGGAGAATCCCATGGACCGAGAAGCCGGGTGGGCTACAGTCCACAGGGTCGCAAAGAGTCAGACACGACTGAGCGACTTAACTTTAACTTTTAACTTTCAAGGGCTGTAGAGAATATCCTGAGCCATAGCCTTGAGTTGTTCTGCAGATACTAAAACCGCACCAGCTGGAAGAAGTTAACTGCATGCTAACCACTGGCATGTAGACATCAGCCCAGTTGTAACCAGGTTGATGACGGAGATTCTAGAAACATCATCCTGTTAACCTCCCCATCAACCAATTGGAGCATCATGCACGAGCTGATGACAGACCCTGTGACCCTCTCCCTCACGCTGCTTTTAAAAACCTTTCCCTGAAAGCCATGGGAAGTTCAGGTCTTTTGAACATCAGCTGCCTGTTCTCCTCGCCTGGCTCCAATACTGGGCACCTTGCAATAAGCATCGTACTTTCCTTTGAAACAACCCAGTGTCAGTAAATTGGCTTTGCTGTGTGTCAGATGAGTGCACCCTAGTTTTGTTTAGTAACAGAATTTGAAATTGAGCACATCTACTTTGAGTATAGATTTTATTACAGACTTTCGACACCTCCCATATCATGTAGGAGACTATTGATATAGTCTGCTGCACCAGAGGTGAGAGTTACTAGAAGAGGCTGTTGGAGGAAGGTCACAGTTACTGTTTTCCACTGTTTCCATGGCTGCTGGAAAGTTCTAAGAACCCAGAGGAAGGGGTCTTAGGCCTCCTGTCTCCCTGCTGATTTCTTGTTATCTTGAACCAAGTCCTGGGGCTTGAGCTTTTCAGAGAAAATAGAATTAATTCTTCCCCTTACACTCATAAACCACCAAGAATTCACCATGGATCCTTGAAATAGTCGTTAATAATGTACAGGTACCCTGACCGGCACTTTTATCTGTCAAAATGAGGGTCAGAGCAGGGACCAGATCTGATTTGAGTGCTATTTTGTGGGATGGATCCTGTGGACAAGTCATTTTCAGGAGAGAAATGGCTGCCTCGTCTCACCTCATCTCTGCCACTTCACTCTCACACCTGGTTAAACCATCACCCTGATTGCACAGCCTGTTCTGTAAGAAGCTAGCATGGGTGCTTCCAAGAAAAGTCGGCGTGCCTGTCAGACACCCGCTCTGTCTAGCTGGCGGCTGCCCTCACGACACAGTGGTTCTGCTTCCCTGCAGGGTTTCAGAGACAATCACCGGGGGAGTAGTTATTGTTCCCTGTTCAAACAGAGACCCAGCAGGGATCCTCAGTATTCACAGGTGTGCATGTGTATGTGTGCATTGGGGCAGTGGAACATTTCCTTCTAATGCTCGTAAAAGAAGTTCAAAAACTATCTTTTCTGAAAAACATGTACATATTCTGGGAATATGGAAACCTACTAAGATCAATATAACCTCTCTTAATCCTCCCTCAAGATAATCACTGAGGAAGCCTGTCTTTCCAGTGTTTTAAAATAGTCCTTTACAAAGATTTCAAGTGACTTTGTTTAAAAGGATAGGGTGCATTTTTTTCCATCATAAAAACTAGCAAACAAATGGCTTACAGCACATAGCATGTGTGCTCTAGAGTTGAGGATAATTTTGCAGTGAACTACTTATGCCTCTGGGCTTCTGTACAAACTATATTTTGTGTGTAATGTGTTAGTCGCTCAGCTGTATTCCAACTCTTTGCAACCCCATGGACTGTAGCGCACCAGGCTCCTCTGTCCATGGAATTCTCCAGGCAAGAATACTGGAGAGGGTAGCATTCCCTTTTCCAGGGAATCCTCCTCACCCAGGGATCAAACCCAGGTCTGCTGCATTGCAGGCAGATTCTTTACCATCTGAGCCACCAGGACAGCCATACTTCATGTGTGGGTACTTATTAAGTGGGCATTCATTAAAGTCTCATTTCTTATACTTTATCCCTGTGGGGAGATCTTGCTTCCTGCTCCTCCAATTTGAAATAGTGTCTTTTTTTACACTGCTTCCACTTTGAATTATCTTGCCAGTGCAAAAGCATTCACATGTCCCGGTTACTGGCTCTGGTGCTTGAGTTCCAGTGTGGTATTTTTCTAGAGATGCGGTTTCCTAATGATTTTGTTTCTCCTGCCCAGGAAGATGGGCAGGCAAGTCTCTGCAGCAGCAGCCACGGCCGATCAACATCCAGCCCAGTGGCCACCGAGACCCTGGGTCTACCATGTCCCCAGGGTCTCAGCCCTTCCCTCCCTCTTCTGAGGGAGCTGAGGGTCTTTGTTCCAGGCTGCCACATGGAAACCCTGCTGTTCTGAAGAGGAGGAGAGAGAAGGCTGATGAGATGCATTTTGCCCATAACTGCCTTTTGGGCAATGGTCTTGGAAGAAAACACGAAAAACAAATGTAGAAACTGAGAGTGACAGTTGGGATCTCGTTAGCGTAGTGACTGTCACAATATATCCAGCAAAGAGGCAGCGGGCATGCGGCTGACTGTGTCTTAGGAGCCAAAACAGCACGTGTGTGTTTGCACGTGTGTACATGCATATGCATGTGTATGTGGTTTTGTGTGTGTGTGCGTGCGTTTACCTGTGTGCCTGGAGGTGGCTCAGGCTTTGCTATGTAATTACTTGCTTCAGCTTTAAAAAAAAATTTATCAGTTGCATTGCATCAGGCTTGGTTGTTTTTTCTTTATGGATGCATCTGTGAATATCTTTAAATTTCAGCTTAGGTTGTTTAGAAGGGCATTCACTGTGAAGAATAAACCTACTATGGCTTTGCTTTTGTTTTTTACCTTGTTTTGTGGCTTGAAATGCATACAGCAGATGCCTCAAGTACAGTATCTTAAGCCAACAGCCTAGATCAAGGTGAGGGTATTTTAGTTGAACCCTAGATCAAGTTCAGAGGGTATTCTGAACTCTGGAGGGTACAGGTCCTGAGTTGGTCATTCTAAGAATAAATTATTTCTAGTCGCAGTGAACCACTGCTGTCTTTCCCTGCCAGTCCAGTTCCCAATTCCTGAATCTTCCTATAAAGCTGTGGGATGAAGCCTTTCACTTGGTTGTGATTTCCAACCAACCAGAGTGATTCTAGTGCTGAGATATGTCTGCACCTGTTTTCACTTCAGATGAAGCTGAGGTTGGTAAACAGTGCACAGGGTTTTGGAAATCAGGGGGGCACAAATTGGGGGATCTTGTTGCCTGAAGATTTCTGGAGTGAGAGTCAGAGTTCTGCGTTCTGGAGTCAGCTCTGTTGTGCTGGCAGGGATCCTCACTGTGTTTGGGCTTGATGTCTGAAGTCCTACTCTACAATTTGATGGCAGTATGATTCCAGTGGAAATATGGCCTTTCATGTAAAAAGGATAAGCCCCATAACCCTAGAATTCAGCCAGGAAACTTCCAAGATCTGTGGACGTGACCAGATGTCCCTCTTCTAAAAGACACTTTACAGCTGTTCACTGGCCTCATTCTGTCTTCCTGGAGGCAGTGGCCAGGCCTCTCAACAGGCTAAATGGAAGTTTATAAAGCCATGCACTGGTTGTGTGTTTGTCTTTTTATTTTTTAATTTTTAAAATATTTGGCTAGGTTTCCAAAACCTCAAAATGTGGCTAATAATATTCCTTTCTCCAAGGGTCTGTGGCTGGTTGGAGACTCGTCCTGGTTTGGTGTGCTGTCTTCCTATTCTTTGTCGTTAAATATTTTGAATACGGCCCGTAGCCCCTGAGAACATCTGATGAGACCCCGAGCATATCCCCTCAGGAAATGCAATTTCCCCCCCTGATTTCCCTACTGTCAGCAGCAGTTCAGAAAGCCTTCTGCTTGTGAACACAATCATGTTTCAGATGAGTAAGACCCCAAAGCCTGTTTGGCTACATCATTGCTGTGAGCTGAGCAAGACGGCAGGTTGTAGGAGATCCGGGAGTCTCTAAGGAAGGCTGGATCTGCTCTCTGGGTGTTTTCTGCCTTTGCTTCTCCCAGCTATACCAATGGAGCTACAAGAAATCCCAAGAACAAACTGTTGGTTGCTGCTGCCAAGATCATTGGGGATTTGTGGAGACTGGGTGCTTTCAAGGTTTGAATAGCCTAAGTCAGCTTAGCAAAAGCAGAGTAGAAGCTTGAAAATCAGATCCCATTTCAAGCACTTTTTTTGTTTTTAACCTCCAAGGAAAGGATTTTTTCCCCTAAGGAAAGGATTGGAAAGTGGCTCATGTGCCTTAATTTACCTGGGTAACTGGTTCTATTGTGAGGTTCAGTGGAGCTTTGGAGACTGAGCCAATGCTGTTTGCACTGGCCACCCTCAAAGGCTGGGGAGCCACCTCCTTTTTTCCCCCTCCCTTCTCAAGGCTGCTGTTTGCCTGGTGCCACCTGAGGACTTAGGGCTGCTCTTCTGGGGTTGGCTCTGCTGCCAGGGAGTGTGCTGTAATGTTTGTGGACATGCTGTCTGTGGCAAGTTCTGGGATGGGCTGGATGAACTGTTGCTCTTCTTTGACAGGCCTAGGCCTCTGCCTGCTGCTTGCTCTGATTCTTGGACAGGGGTCACAAACTCCGATGCCTACAGGACCAGGCAGGTAGCATAAATTGCAAATTGGACTGGGGCAAGACAGTAGGGAGTAGAAGGAGACTGTGGCAGAGATGGTCATGTCTCTCATCAGATGACGATGTTTGTTTTTAGGTAAGTGATATAATATCTCCTGGAGAAGTGTAGGGGGGCATACCTGTAGGAAGACTAGAAAGGTGTGAAGGCTGTAGGGAAAGTAACATTGAAACTTGACTTTTATACATACTCAATAACCAATTTTTTGGTATTCAAACTTAAAAAACCCCCACTCACATCTGCAGGTATTTAATGCTCATAGAAACCCTGTGAAAGAGGTCTCTCATATCCAGTTTTTAACTGAAGAAACATGGGCACAGTGATGAGAAGCCATTGGTTTGGGGTTATTCAGGCAGGACAGAATAACATTAGGATTTGACACTCTGACCTCCATCTTCCAGTCCAGAGGCTCTTGCCCTGCCCCACTGTTGCTGGGTTGATGGCCTCTGTGGTTCTCTGGTTTCTTCCATCACTGTTGATTGTCCTTTGCCCTCCCTGGCGCCTGTCTGCCTCCTCTGGACTGAGGGTCTGACTTCCTGATCCAGGCTGTCATCCACATTCCCTGCTGATGCTGATGGCAGACCCTGTCTGCTCCCATGATGGGTCTTGCCTCAACCATCATGGCGCCTTGGGCCTGTAGCTGGTATTCATCCAGCCTGGCCTGGTCCTATGGTCCCATTGCTGGTCGGGGCTCCTTGGGTTTTGATCCCTCTCTGCTTGGTGTGGGTGTTAGCTCGGCCTGGATGTGGACCTCAGTCCATAGACCATGACTTCAGGACCACCAGGCCCACCCTGCCCCACTGGAGGAGAGGGCAGCTGTCTCACTCTCATTTCATTAGAACTGTGATCTGCCAGCTGTGGGGAGGGCTGTGTGTGGGGAGAAGGGGCAGTTCACTGTTCAGGGTTGTATTTTCCTTCTCTTTTGCATATTCTTGATTATAAATAAATGCGAACATTTGGAATCCAGTAAATTTAACATGTCCTCCTCAAGTGCCCCAGAAATGCTTTCCTGTACATGGGGTAAATGCAGAACAATTGGTGGAAATACAAGAAAAGGACTTTTCTACTTGGCATGTGTTTTCTTGGGTGTGGATGTCAGCTGCAGCAGAGGGAGATTTTTATTTTCAAGCATGGGTTTTAGTTTCACTCAGAAATCTGTATTTTGGGTTACAATGGCACCCCACTCCAGTACCCTTGCCTGGCAAATCCCATGGATGGAGGAGCCTGGTGGGCTGCAGTCCATGGGGTCGCTGGGAGTCGGACACGACTGAGCGACTTCACTTTCACTTTTCACTTTCACGCATTGGAGAAGGCAATGGCAACCCACTCCAGTGTTCTTGCCTGGAGAGTCCCAGGGACAGGGAGCCTGGTGGGCTGCTGTCTGTGGGGTCACACAGAGTTGGGCACGACTGAAGCGACTCAGCAGCAGCAAGAATGAACTGCATGGAGCGGAGCCACTGGGCTTCTGCGGGGTCGGGGGATGGATACATAAGAGCAGATTTCGCTGGGGCCTCCTCTTCCTGGGTTCCTGCTCTCTGTTCCGCGGGCACCACAGGGTTACATTTTCTGCTGGAAGCGACCTGTACTTTTATCTCCCCTCTGTTGTAAATGAATTGTGTGCTCTTGGACAAGTTACTAACCTCTCTGAGCCACAGTTCTCATGTTTACATCATAAGGAGAATAATGAAAACTTACACGGTTGTTTTGAAGATTGTTGTTGTTGTTTAGTCACCAAGTTATGTCTGACTGTTTTGTGACCCCATGGACTGTGGCCCACCAGGTCTCTCTGTCCATGGGATTTCCCAGACAAGAAAACTGGAGTAAGTGTCATTTCCTTCTCCAGGGAATCTTCCCGACCCAGAGATCAAACCCATGTCTCCTGTATTGCAGGTGGTCTCTGCCGTTGCAGGCAGATTCTTCACCCGCTGAGCTACCAGGGAAGCCCATTTTGAAGATTAGATGAGATTAAATCTATAAAGCATTCCTTGTCAATCCTGTCATGCTCTTAAGCACAAGCTACTGTAAACATCAAGGTCTTCAGACTTTTAGGCTTGTGTTTGGATGTTTGTACCAAGTCATGAAATATGTGAGTGACTCTTAGCTCCTTCTACTCCCTCTCTCACGTATCAAGAAGCTGTGTAGTCTGTGAGCTTGCCTGTCCAACAAAAGTAATTCCCAACCATGCAAATGTTCCTGATCCCCAGACATTCCTCTTATCTTTCATCAATTTCAATCATTCTTCTTCCATTTTTCTCTTTTACTAAATTCACACCTGTGCTGAGTTATGCATGATTAGACAGGATCAGAATAAAGTTCTTTGCAAGGATAAATAGGGAGAAATCGTTCCCAGGTATATTTACTTTCCTACCCAAGAATAGAAAAAGTAGTTTTGCTAAATGAATGGATTTCAAATGGTGAAGCAACATAAGTTTGAGACAAGGTTGCAGTGGAAAAAGGGGAGGCTCCCCTTCTGGCGCCTCTGGGGGCCTACCCTCCAGATGGCACCTCTCTTACATGGTTGGCGTGGTATTATGTTAATTTATTTCAAATATATTTTATGTAGGATTGGAGTTGGCTAACAAGTGATACTAGAATAAAAATATTAAGTAATGATGGACGTGAGTCTGAGTGAACTCCTGGAGATGGTGATGAACAGGGAGGCCTGGCGTGCTGCGATTCATGGTGTCGCAAAGAGTCAGACACGACTGAGTGACTGAACTGAACTGAACTGAATGATGAAAGTGAAAGAGGAGAGTGAAAACGTTGGCTTAAAGCTCAACATTCAGAAAACTAAGATCATGGCATCTGGTCCCATCACCTCATGGCAAATAGATGGAGAAACAGTGGAAACAGTGGCAGACTTTATTTTTGGGGGCTCCAAAATCACTGCAGATAGTGATTGCAGCCATGAAATTAAAAGACGCTTACTCCTTGGAAGGAAAGTTATGACCAACCTAGACACCATATTGAAAAGCAGAGACATTACTTTGTCAACAAAGGTCCGTCTAGTCAAGGCTATGGTTTTTCCAGTAGTCATATATGGATGTGAGAGTTCTATAAAGAAAGCTGAGTGCTAAAGAATTGATGCTTTTGAACTGTGGTGTTGGAGAAGATGCTTGAGAGTCCCTTGGACTGCAAAGAGATCCAACCAGTTCATCTTAAAGGAGATCAGTCCTGGGTGTTCATTGGAAGGATTGATGTTGAAGCTGAAACTCCAATACTTTGGCCACCTGTTGCAAAGAGCCGACTCATTTGAAAACACCCTGATGCTGGGAAAGATTGAGGGCAGGAGGAGAAGGGGATGACAGAGTATAAGATGATTGGATGGCATCTCCGACTCAATGGACATGGGTTTGAGTGGAATCCAGGAGTTGGTGATGGATACGGAGGCCTGGCATGCTGCGGTTCATGGGGTTGCAAAGGGTTGGGCATGACCTAGCAACTGAACTGAACTAATGGGAACAGAGTTTCAGTTTTGGAAGGTGAAAAATTCAGGAGATGGATGATGGTGAGATTTGCACAACCATGTGAATGTACTTAGTGCTGCTGAACTGTACAGCTAAATATGGTAAAAAATAGTATGTTTTATATTATGTGGCTTTTACCACAGTAAAAAAATGCAAAGGAACAGTCAGGATAGATGGAATGTCAAGACCATATGGAGAAGCTGAATGCAAGTTTGTGGGTGGTGTGATTGTGCAGTTGCTGTGGGCAGGCCATGTGTTTGGTTGTGAGCTTCCTGGAAGGCAAGTTGAAAAGGAAATAGCAATCTAGCCATGAGAGAAAAAAAAAATCATCAGTTTCTATGGAAGGCAAACATTTCTCAGTGCTTAACTCCACTCTGGGGCTGCACAGACAACAGGAATTGTAGTCAGCAGTGGCCTCTACAACATCACAGCAAACTCAGAAGTGGCTTTCTAATCTCCCATTTCTTGGCCTATGACTTCCAGAATCTGGTGTTAATGGGAGCCTGCCACCTTGGGTCAACATGGTCCAAAGACACAGCTGTCTATGGCTGTCTTGACTTTGATTTGGGATGATGAGAACAGACTTCACTTGTGAGCCAAAGACACATGTGTTTTGAAGGAAACTCCAAAGATAGTCCACAATACTTCCTATTGTGCCTGGGAAGATTTGAAGAGGACAGGCTGTATCTTGTTCTCAGCTTGAATTTTCCCAGGCAGCCGAGAGCCTTGACTGGGAGAACCATCATTGAATGAGTGACATGGAGGCTAAGCTAGACCTAAGCTTGCCTTTATGTGTAAAAATGGTCACTTTGGGAAGGGTAGGGGGAAGGTCGTTGATTTGTCAGGAGGAGCGTAGAAGAACCTGACTCACTGGCTGAGGTCCAGCCCCCTGTGTCATGAGAAGAGGTCCGATGGCCATGCTCGTAGGTCCCCCTACATCTCTCTGTAGTAAACGCTGTTCTCTCAGATCCACTGCGGTTAATACAGCCTGCTCACAGTGTTAAAGGGACATGAGGCTAATCAGCTTTAAGTGCAGACTGGATTTTTCCCTGTGCATTAATTGTAGCATGTGAACATTCTTTTAAGTAAGTAAAAACAAAGAAATATATTTTTAGTGACCGAAATACCCTTGTTTATTTTGGAAAGAGTAAGTGCAAATGTAAAAAAAAATTAAAAAGAGCCCAGTAATTTTCTTCTATGGCTTTGAAAACAACTTGATTTTTTCCTGCTTCCACCAAAAAATGCACTCATTAAACATAAAAAAAACGTAAAGGATGGTAAGTTTTGGTTAATTTCAAATCTCTTGATTCCACCACCTAGGTATAATCATTGTTAACATTTCCTTCTATTTTTCTATCTTTATATATACATGTCCAAAGCCATTTATATTTTTATGTTGATATCTGTATCTTCTTGGGTCAATGGGAAGATTAGTATAAACATTGTCGTGTGTCAGAAGTCTTTTTAAGACTACTTGAAGATTCCAGTTTCAGAAGTAATATTCCAGATAAACCATTGGGAAAAATGGTGGAAAGGTAAAAAGGAGCTGGTGGGTAGATTGAGTTGGATAGAAGAAGGGAAAATGAGGGAAAGGAAACTAACACTGACCGAGTGTCCACTCTGGGTAGGGGCAACACTGTGATTTCTATTACCCTGAGAGTAGGTTTATGGAGTCAGTGTCCTCCAGAATAAGAGTTCAGGTTTAGGAGCCAAACGGGTTTGAATTTGCATCTTGACTTTACTTTCTGCTAGTTTAGAGCCTCATTTAAAAAAAAAAAATTTGTAAGATCCATGTAACTCCTTCCTTCAGTCAGTTATTGTAAGGATTTAAAAGTAAAATGCACAGGAATTACTTATGCCTGGCATATAGCAGGCACTCACAAATGGTAGCTCTTATAGTTAGCATTATTCTAAATATGAGTAAACTGAATCTAAGAGAGGGTCATGTGCCTCAGGTCATGCAGCTAGTAAGTGATAAAGACGGGATTAGAACTCAAATCTGCCCGGCTTTTGTTGTTTAGTTGCTAAGTCATGTCTGACTCTTTTCTGACCCCGTGGACTGTGGCCTGCCAGGCTCCTCTGTCCTTGGGATTTCCCAGGCAAGAATACTGGACTGGGTTGCCATTTCCTTCTCCAGGGGATCTTCCTCATCCAGGGATCAAACTTGCTCTCCTTCTTCATCAGATGTCTGTAAGGAGTGATTGCCAGTGCTTGGTTGTTCGTATTGACCTTTTCTGGTAACTCCAAGGAAAGTGAAGCACTCTGCTCTCTGGATGTAAAGCTCCTCTCCTGTAGTGGCAACTATCGCTGATGGCATCTGCAGATGACAAGGGAGGAAGGGTTAACATGTGTTTGTTTTCCCCCAGGAAAATGGAAATGAATTTCATGCTTGGGATGGTGACTACTATTTAGCAATAAAGCTTTTTCTCCCTCCTGGATTAGGAAACAGATGTTTTCTGGTCCATTGAGGAATTTTAAAGGCTGGAAATACTTAAGACTTATCTTTCAGGGCTGTTGACCTCGATTCTTGGATTATGATCATTCTGGCTGGGGCCCAGCACTCTAGAGCTTTCAATCTGCAGAAACTCTGTTGTGTATTTATCCTACTCTGTTCAGTGTGACCTTTTAAATCTGTAATTCATGGCAGTATATTTTAGTATTAGGAACTGAGATTATTTATTTTTGCTTCTTTTAAGTTCTGAATAACTAATGTATGAGGATCCTTGCCTGGTGAACTGCCTAGGGATCCATCTTTACCCAGTTCATTTGGAATCTTTGACTTCTCTGGCATTCCCACCTTCGTTCTGAACACAGCATTTTGAAATAACAAAAGCAGAATCACATTAGCTATAAATCATTGAGGTTCTTTTCTTCTTTTGCTTCAGATGGTTTCTTTTTTTAATTAATTTCTTTTAATTGGAGGATACTTTATAATATTGTGATGGTTTTTGCCATACATCAACATGAATCAACCATAGGTATACATATGTCCCCCCAGTCCTGAACCCCACTCTACCCTCCCTTCCCACTCTGTCCCTCTAGGCTGTCCCAGAGCATTTGTTTCATGCATCGAACTTGCACTAGTCATCTGTTTTACATATGGTCAGGTATATGTTTCAATGCTATTCTCTCAAATCATCCCATCCTCTCCTTCTCCCACTGGGCATGTACCCCAGGGAAACCAGAATTGAAAGAGATGCGTGTACCTCAGTGTCCATTGCAGCTCTATTTACAATAGCTAGGACATGGAAGCAACCTAGATGTCCATCAGCAGATGAATGGATAAGGAAGTTGTGGTGCTTAAACACACTGGAATATTACTCAGCTATAAAAAGGAACACATTTGAGTTAGATCTAATGAGGTGGATGAACCTAGAGTCTATTATACAGAGTGAAGTAAGTCAGAAAGAGAAAGACAAATACAGTATATTAATGCATATATATGGAATCTAGAAAGATGGTACTGATGATCCTACATGCAGGACAACAATGGCAAGGCAGACATAAAGAACAGACTTTTGGGATCATTGAGTTTTATTCTCTCAGTATGCATTAGGTTTTGCTGCAGTAACAAAAACACTGCCAAAGCTCAGTGGCTTCATATAACATTTATTTTCTTGCTCATACTATTTCCTTCTATAGGGGATTTCTGTTCACCATGGTCACACAGTGACCCAGGAAGGCAGAGGCTTCATCTGGGAAGCTTCTATGCTCACCATAGTAGTGGGAAGGGAGTGTGGGAAGGGAGTGAATATCTTACTGGCTCTTTAGGTTTCATTGGCCAATGCAATCATGTACAGGCCAAGATCCGCTTCAAGTGGAGCTGGGAAGTGTTGTACAGAACCAGAATACATGAGAACCTCCTGGGTGACTGTTGCACCTCCTGGGAACCAGACTGTGTTAGGTGCCTCACATATGTCATCTGTAATCTTAACTCTAATTTCTGCAAAGTACTGGTCCTATTTCTAGAAAACAGACTCAGAGAGATAAGGTGAGTTGCCCATGGGCACACAGGGTTGGTACTGAAATCCAGTCTGTCTGATACTAAAATTAATGCTCTTCTGAGATAGTGAAGGACAGGGAAGCCTGGTGTGCTACAGTCCATGGGGTTGCAACGAGTCGGACATGACTCAGTGACTGAACAGCAGCAACATCTGGCCCCTCTCAGCTCCCTCTTAATTTATACATGCTACTGCTTGTGTTACCTTTGTTAACTTTGATATAACTAATTGTTATATTCATTGATATATATTCATGCTGATGTATAACTTTGATATAACTAGTTGTTATATGACTGAACAATTTCTGTTGGCTTCTCATTGACTGCAAAGTAAAGGTCAAACCCTTTAGCAAGGCACGCATAGCTCTTCATGATCCTGCCTCCACATACTAATCAAATGTTTATAATATGGCTGAGGCAGTGCCCAGAGGCAGATGGCACTCCAGTGACACACAGAATACACAGAATGAGGACAGTTGTTTCTGTCTTTCTTTCTTCCTTCCTTTTTTAATTTAATTCTTCCTTTCCCTTTTAAATTTTTGACTGTGCTGGATTTTGGGTGCCACATGCGGGCTTTCTCTAGTTGCAACAAGTAGGGGCTATCTATCTGTGGTGCACAGGCTTTTCATTGCAGTGGCTTCTCTTGCTGTGGAGCATGGATTCTAGAGTAAGAGGGCTTCAAAAATTGCAACACGTGGGCTCAGTAGTTGTGGCTCGTGTGCTTAGCTGCCTCGTGGCATGTGGGATCTTCCTGGACCATGGGTCAAACCCATGTCCCCTGCATTGGCAGGCAGATTCTTTACCACTGGACTACCACGGAAGTCCCAGGAAGACTGTTTCTAAGTCTTGTCGCTAATGAGGTTGTTCGGCCTAATTTCGGTGCTGCGCTCTGGGTCAGGCCTGACTGTACAAGTCCACATTTGCATGGAGAAAGCATTTTCCTTCAGAGACACACAGACTGGGCAGAGGGAAACCACCTGTGTCTCCTTTTCAGTGCCCATGTTCAAGACCCATTTAGGACATCTTCTGTAAGGAACAGTCATGATTTTCCCCAAATAGACAGTTAAGTGTTTATTTCAGCAATGAGAGAAATGGAGTTCATAGGTTTTATCCCTTTGGGGTAGTGCTCTATGTGCTTAGTCACCCTATATTTTGTGGTTTACTTTGGAAAATACATTTTCTTTCCTTAAAAAAAAATCCAGTAAGGTGTTTCCTTGAGTCAGATCTTTTCTTGGTATGCTTAATAGTAATTTAGCAGAAATTTTTAGCCTCGCACTGGCACTTCCAGCCTCACTGGGAATCTGCTTATAGCACCAGAGCAGCCAGTGTGTGGGAGGTGAGGCTGAGAGTAGAGGCTAATTCTGCAAAAGTAAGTGTGTTCCCACATGTGCCCTCACATGCCCTCATTCTCTCTCTCCCCTGGCTTCCTTTTATTCCACTCCCTTTGGGGCTCTTGAAGCAAATGTGGTTCAATGCTTCATTCATTTAACTTGACTCTACCACTTCCCATGACTTCCATGTTCTTCTAAAATGCTAAGTCTGATACAAACTTCATGCCCTAGAGCATAAAGGAAATAGAGTACTGGACTTCAAAAGGTGTAAGGGTGTCTTGGCTCTGTTTTCTTTGCATTTTGTTCTGCTTCCATGGAAGACTCAGTTCTGTGCACCTTGCTTAAATGCTGAGTCTGAGCCTGGTCCAAGGATGATGGGATTGGTAGGAAGGACTGCTTGGTGCTGGCTGAAGAAGGAGCCGCTATGAACTAGGTCAGTGGTGATGGGCCAGAGAAAATTGTGAGCTAGATGGAAACTCCTTAGGCTTCATGTTATTTTGAAAATAACTTTCAAGCTCAGACTTCAGCAAGAAAGAACAGAGCAGGCATTTGTTTCCAGGACAGGAAGATGGGTAGGCCAAATGATAAAGAAAGTCTCCATATATACTTTTCAATAAGTTAAGATGAATAAGGCTTTCTGAGACCCAATTTCTGAGATAGGTAATGTTACATAAAGTGATAAAACTATAATCTTGGTTTAGTTCTTCTGTTGGACAGAAATCATTTGTAGCTTATCAATCTTCTACAAGTTAACATCTAACTTTACAGTGTCTAGACTCTACAGAACAGTGACTATTAAGTTAAGCCAACTATCTTCCATAAAGCATCAGGTGCCGTTGTGTAGCTTTGTGAGACACTGCTCTATTGCTCTATGAGACCTCGGAAAAAGGGTGCCTAGTCATATTTTTGCCTTATCTCCAAATTTCAGATAATATTTCTAGATAGTACCTATGGAGCTATTGAACAGTCTTCTGATTTCTTGTTTGACATTAATTATAAATGGTTAGCTATTTCAGGGGTACCCAGGGTTGGACATGGTCTCAATTTGCTCCATCTGTCTATATTTCCAGTGTGATATGTTGTGACTATTTTCAAGGATGACGATCTTTGGGGAAAACACTTGGATCAATATTCTTTCCTTGTCCAGTTCTCTTGTTGTTGTTTTTCTTAGGTTGGAAAACTTGGTCCAGGTTGGAAAACTTCAGTCACAGGGTAAAAATGTGTATCTTTAAATGGCATGATTCTTTTGGGGAAGGCATGAGTTAGAAATAAAAGTGTGTTTCTGTTGAGGTCCAAAACAGTTATTATTTCTTGTGAAATAACTGGCTTTAGTTTAGGTAAAATGGCTATTTTATCTTTAAGTTTATAGGCAAAAACTTTTCTTACTTTTAACTGAAAACTTTTAAAATCATCTCTATTGCATGAAGCAAGGTTTTCTTTGCTAATGGGTTGATCCCTTGTGCATGCACAGGAACACAACACACAGATATACATACAATAAATCTTATTAATTTAGACTTCACCAAAGAAAAATGTTTGATTAATTCAGACGTGTTAGCTTCTTATTTAGGAAAAAGCTAAATATTGTCCTTTGTAATGCCTGCTGTGCAGATGGTTTTATGTGTCAATTACTTTATTTAATTATGTTTCAAGAGCTATGATTTGACCCTGAAAGTGACAGAAAAGCAAACAGTTTTACTAGATTTACACATTTATTTCTTCTGGGACAACTTAATCTCAAGGAAGATACTGCAGAGTCAGAATCCAAGATCAGAACTTCCTGAAGGGAACTGAAGGGAATAGGAGCAGGGAAAGGTGGAGCCAGAGTGAAGCTAGGAGCCATGGATCAAAAACAAGACCCAACCCAACTCTTTGTCATCGACAAGATACCCTCTTCAGATATAAAGACACATACGGGTTAAAATTAAATGGATGGAGGAAGATATACCATGATAACACAGATGAGAAGAAAGTGGGAATAGCTGTATTAATTTCAGACAGAGCAGATTTCAGAGCAAGGAAAATGATGAGGGATAGAGAAGGGCATTACATAATGATAAAGGGGTCAGTTCTCCAAGAAGATATAATAATCCTTAACATGTATTCACCTAACAATACAGCATCAAACCAGATTAGCAGAACTGACAAAACTGCCAGGAGAAATAGGTGATCCACGTCATAGTGTCATGGGGTGTAATAGTGTACACTCAGTCATGCCCCACTCTTTGTGACCCCATGGCCTGTAGCCCACCAGGCTCCTCTGTCCATGGGATTTTCCAGGCAAGAATACTGGAGTGGGTTGCCGTTTCCTCCTCCAATAGTTGGAGACATCAAGACCTCTCTCTCAAACGGAACTGTGGGTGAGCAAAGTTGGTGTGGTTCAGGGCTGCAAGGGAGGCCTTGGCACTCCAAGAATTCCCAGACGTGTGCATATTCCAGGGTTCTCTTTTCCTACTAATTAGTTTTGGGGGATTTAACTTCTGTAGCAAACCAGGTTCTAGGGATTTTTGAATGGTACAGCCCAGCCAGTTTTTCCATATTGTGGTTTGAAGTCCACATTAGGGTCACAGGAACAGGGGAGGTGTTAAAAATATGTATACTCATGTTTCCACCTCAGATTTACCAAATCAGAATCTAGGGGTGCATGGGGGGGATATCCATTTTCAACAAGCCCTCCAGGTGAGTCTCACAAATTTGAAAAGTAACTTTCCAGGTAGTGCGGTCTTTTGGGAGTCTGCACACCAGTGCAGGAGACAGTGGTTCAGTCCCTGGTCCAGGAAGATCCCACATGCTGTGGAGCAGCTAAGCCTGAGGGGCACGACTACTGAAGCCCTCTTGTCCTAGAGTGCATGCTTGGCAACAAGAGAAGCCACCATGATGAGAAGCCCAAGCAACACAACTCAAGAGTATCCCCTACCGGCTGCAACTAGAGAAAGCCCGGGAGCAGCAGCAAAGACCCAGCATCAGTTCAGTTCAGTTCAGTCGCTCAGTCGTGTCTGACTCTTTGCGACCCCATGAATCATAGCACGCCAGGCCTCCCTGTTCATCACCATTTCCAGTTCACTCAGACTCACGTCCATCGAGTCCGTGATGCCATCCAGCCATCTCATCCTCGGTCGTCCCCTTCTCCTCCTGCCCCCAATCCCTCCCAGCATCAGAGTCTTTTCCAATGAGTCAACTCTTCACGTGAGGTGGCCAAAGTACTGGAGTCTCAGCTTTAGGATCATTCCTTCCAAAGAAATCCCAGGGCTGATCTCCTTCAGAATGGACTGGTTGGATCTCCTTGCAGTCCAAGGGACACCCAGCATAGCCATAAATAGATGACACTTAAGAATTTGGGGGGAATGAATTGAGGGCAGTTGTCTGTTGACTAAGCGGGAAGGACGTGGAAGCCTGTGTGTAGAGCTGATGCTCCACGTGAGCATCTGCAGAGCTGGAGAAAACACTGCACAAGGAGCATCGCAGGCGGGATTCAGGTGTTAGCATCATATGTTAATTAGAGGTTCCTTTTTATAGGAAAGGTCATGGTGAGACCCTTTCCCCTTTATTTACTTTGGAAACCGCAAGAATCACCAAGCAAACGTTAAGCCTAAGACACTGGGAGAGAAGTGTTCATACACATGGCTTGAGTCTGCATTGGTATGAACTAGTTTGCTTTTAAAAGCTTATTAAGATGACTTAATAGTTCAGAAACTCTGCTGGCCTACTATGGTTATGTTGTGGCTGAGGGATAGTTGAGTTGAGGTTTGTTTGGCTCCTGCCAGCTGTCAGGTAGGGTGCCGAGTGCTCCATTGTGCCATTTCATTTAATGAGGGACACATGCCAATTCAGAGGTGAGAAAACTGAGGCTCGGAGAGCCAAGTGATGTGTCCTAGTTGACACAGCCAGGAATGACCAAGGCCGGGTTGTGAACTGAAGTCCCTTTCTGTCTATTGGCATTGTGTGAGCAATAGTCAAACTCTTTTTTTCTGACCTTGGAGACCAATGGCACAACGTCCTAAAGGGGACTTAGCACTCTACCTGGGACTCAGGGGACCAAGCGTCCAGTAATCAATGCATAGAATAAGCCAGGAGTAGCATTCATTTTCCAGTTTGCAGAAAATTTGATATTTGTGAAAACAAATTACTAAGTCAGTGGCCTTGAGGAAATAAGTCAGTGAAGATGCCTCTGCCTCCCTTCAAGCTCACACAGAGTGCCCCCTGCTGCTGTAAAGAAGACTTGGCAAAGGGGGGATTTGCAGATCTGAGCAGGTGGCAGCTCTTGATACATCCCCTCTAAGGAGCGTAGCCTGTGAAGAAGACAGGAGAGGGACAGGGTGTGGTTTGGGGGGATGGTCTAATCCTTCTTCCTCTTATATTGTTTTGTTGTTGTTTAGTCGCTAAGTTGTGTCCGACTCTTTTCTACCCCATGGACTATACCCCACCAGGCTCCTCTGTCCCTGGGATTTCTCAGGCAAGAATACTGGAGTGGGTTGCCATTTCCTTCTCCAGAGGCTCTTCCTGACCCAGGGATAGGGCCTGTGTGTCATGCTTGTCAGTAGGATTCTTTACCCTCTGAGCCATCAGTGAAGCCCCTTATCTTAGCTTCTATCCAAATCTCTTATTTCACCATTATTGCTGAGCATGCAGAATTTTACAAAGTGGCTAAACGTCACTTCCACCCATGTCCTTTGTTAATACAAGGCAGGAAGCAAGCTCTAATAGGCTTCCTTACTGTCCCTAGATTTTTTGTTCATGTTAAGAATGAAAATGATTCAAACACTATTACGTTGCACTCGAACTTACACTGTACTTGAATTTATATACCTTTGCTATTATACTTGCAAGCAGATATTTCTGCAGGTTTTGTGTCAGTGATCTACAATCCTTGTTTAAAAAGTTTAACCTTCTGGGCTGCATAGCTTTGCCAGTTCCAGAGAGCTTGGGGCTGTGGGTGGCATTGTGGTGTGGTGATGGGGTTATGGGGTTAACTGTGATTCACACATTAGACTTAGGAATGTGAGTGGGCCACTGGGGAGTGTGGGCCTGGCCAGACGATGGGGAGGCAGCCACACAAAGGACACACAGTCACATTCCCCTGGGGCCTCTGGGCAAGCGTGGTGGCTGCCTGCCACTTGGCTGTGGTCGCTGGTGTTTGCCTGGGAGAGGTTTCCTGGATTCCTTGGTTCAGGGACGCACAGTGCCCCAGGCAGAACACTGTTTCTGGCTCCATGGCAAGGCCAGAGCTGAACAAGTAGTTTTTGGAGGAGCCTGCAGGGTTTATGAAGGACCATCATCGTGGGAGGGGGCTAGGCATAAGAGGGTAGGAGCATGGGGAGGACTCTTGAATTGCAGGGTTTTGATTTGGGCCCTCCCAGGTGTAGTGCATGCTCCCCTCCAGCCTCCAGATTTGGGAGTACATTACAGAAGGAGGACTGGGTAAAGGGTTCAAGTAATAAATGGGACGTTTGGTGCCTCAAGAGGATTGTCTGTGCTTAGAGTTACCACAGGTTCCTTCTGAAGAGTCACAAGGTTTCTCTGAATAAGGCATAGCTTCACATTGAACCAAATGGCCTTGTCTGTACAGTGGTGGGCTAGCAGCTGTCAGGCAAACATTTTTATGACTTGGTGATCTTTTGATAACTGCTCATTCCTGAAAGGCAAATGGAAACTTCCAATTAGAATTCATGTCAGGTCACAGGGTGAGAGTATGGAAAAATATCACCAAATGCAGGCACAAACTAGGAAAGCCAAAATAATAAGGGAGCTACAAGATTGCAGAAATGTAAAGAGGCATTAGAATCCAGAGGAAAGGGAAGGCCAAGGCAAGGGACACTCTTCTTCACCATTATATGTTCCGCAAAAGCTGATACTCCTGGGAACTAAAATAGCAGAGATGTCAAATGTTTAACCTCAGTGTTAAACAAACAAACAAAAATGGAACCATAAAGCTTTTTAAGGTTATAGCTTGTGGACTGCAAATTAAAAAGTTAAAATAGAACAGAAAAAAAAAGAAACAGAATAGAATAAGGAAAAAAGAATTGAAAACAAACTAAGATAAATTCAAGCTTTGGAATTTGTTTGTCTTAGAATTTTTAAGAAAAACAATCTTGGACGGCAGAACAAATCATCCTAACTCATATTCCTGGAGCTGTACTAGAATAAATTATTCACAAGGGAATAATAAACACTTGGTGCACACTTGGTTCTAGTATCATTTTGCAAAACAAGAAATATATTACACTGGTATCATACTCATTTATGATTGGAAGTCTTGTTGGATGAAGGAAGTAGTACATTTAAAGTGGCTGATGGTACGGGGAGGGAGGATGGAGGGGAGTTCAGGATGGGGAACACGTGTATACCTGTGGCGGATTCACATTGATGTATGGCAAAACCAATGCAATATTGTAAAGTAATTAACCTCCAATTAAAATAAATTTATATTAAAAAAATAAAGTGGCCGATGTTTTGAGATACCCACACTATCGGACAATCGGCACAAGCTAGAAGTACACATTCTGAAACACACATGGTCCTTAAATGGGTTCAGTCAATCCCACCTACAAGGAAGGCTAGTTATTGTTGTTTTAAAACATATATACACATATATACAGGATACATTTTGTGTGTCAGAGGGCTCTGAAGTCATATAAATTGCAATAAAACTTCATTGTTTAAACTAGGGATTAAAGCATGTAACTTCTAGTGGGTCAGACAACATGATCTTAATGAACTAATGGGAAGAAAGTGGATGGCCTGGCCAGTGGGTGGCCATTGTGATGCTTTCTGCCTTGGGCACGCTGAGCCAGTGTTACCTGATCAGGTGGGTTTTCAAGGCAGGCGAGCTGTTTCAGATTTTAGGGGAAATCTAATTTTTAAACATTGGCTTTTGGACATCAAAGATAGTGGCTGGCTGGTCACCAGTGTGCTAACTCTGGCTTTAAATGTTAGAGTAATGAGATAACGGGTGAATGTTTTCTGGCTCCTTGGCATGAAATTAAAAAAAGAATTAAAAAACTGAAGCAAGTTTGTGAATGTAAACAAAGTTCTTCTTTTATCAAGGTCGTAATTGTACAATTTTAACAACCTGAAGGATGGATATGTGAAGAAAAAGATGGTGTGGCATTTCTACTCTGAGCCTTAGTCAGGTAGACCTTTGTGATCCATGTGAACCTAGATACATATATATTTATATACTTATACACATGTCTATAGATAAAAATTCTTCCGCTTGGCTCTTGGTACTGATTACTCCCTTTCTACCAAACTGAGCTGATCTTGGCTTCTATTTGGCAGATGTGGTGGGCTGCAGAAAGCGCGAAGTGGCAGTACAGAGCTGTACTTTAGGAAAATCCCTCTGAAGAGGTTTGGAGGATAAAGAGGAGGAGGGAGAGATTAGACAGGAATCTCTTGAAGCTGTTGCCACTAGAGTTGTCAAGACTAGGAGTCAGGGATAAAGTAGCTTCAGTTTGATAAGGAAGGGCTTGATAAGAGCATTATGGGTTGTATAAAATAAGACTGAACTTAGTAAGTGGTTAGCAATGGGGAGATGAAGGAGTTTCTGATGGTTGCCAAGGCTCAAATATAAGAAACTGGCAAGTGGTGGCAAGCAGAAGCCATCGGTGAGAACTGGGGATCAGAGTGGTCCGTGGTGGTGAGTTTGGTTTGGGACCTGTTGATTCACAGGTGAGACTTCAAGTCTGAATCTAGAGCTTAAGTGACATCTGCTTCTCTACATAGAGGTCACAACTGGATCCAGGGGACGAATGAAGTCCCTCAGCAAGTGACAAACAGAAGTAAAGACAAAGATCCTGACCCAGGGAAAAGAATAGGGAACTGAATGAAATCCAGGAGAGAAAAACACTTCAAGAAGTGGAGGACTAATGAGCTCCCACTTGGTACCTGGTATCATATACACATTCTCACTGAAGCCTCTTGAGGACTTAAGAGACAGGGTTGCCCAGTTGTTATAAATGAGGAGGCAGTTAAGCCAGGAGAGGCTGGCAAGGAAGTGGGACCGTGGGACAGACAGGGTTCCTTCAAGAAGTGGGTGATGAAGGGAGTGAGAGGGAGCTTGATGGGGAGAGCACAGCTGAGAAAGGAGGAGATTTTGGAGGATGTCCTGAGGAGCATGTTTGTCACCCAGTGGGAAGGATCAAAGGAAGAGGGAGATACAGAAGATGAAAGCTGGAGATGGGTTACATAATGGATGGAGCTGAGAGGAAAAGCAAGCATGAGAGACGGGATCAAGAGAGATCCTCAGAGTGACAGGAACCAGAAAGGAAGTTGTCTATGGACACAGTACCTGAGCCCCAAGCAGTGGGGAAGCATCACAGCCCCAGGGCCACAGGTTTGAAAGGAGTGACCAGTTTGGGAAGCCAATGGCCAATTTCACATTACCTGGCGTAATGTTGTTAGTCATTTATTTTCTTTTATCTAAAGATTTTCTATGAATTGTTCACATTAATTCTCATGAATTATAGATACTTTAGTATTAATCCTGTATTCAGGATTAATACATGAATCCAGCCTAGATTCAGTAAAGATGACTTTACCTTTCGTTTTTTTCCCAACGAAACTATGCTATTTCTAGGTGCTATCACAAGATTTTGCTTTGTTTTTTTGTTTGTTTGTTTTTCACTTCAGTGAAGAACAGGGCTACACAATCAAGAGCAATATAAGAGGAGTTAGTTATTGTGTTTATATCATTGTCAAGACAATGGGTTTAACACATACTGTGGTGATTAAGATTTTTCTGGAAAAAAGCTCCCAGTTATATGGTAAGAAGGAATTTGGATTTTGGAGTTATTGGTACACATATGAAAATAGTATTTCCCAGTGAGGTGATCTTGGGCCAAAGGAATTGCTTTATATCCTCTAACTCTAAGGTGGAACTCTTACAATGTTCCAATGATAATTAGAAATCTATGAAAATGCCTAGAACCTGCCTTAATAAATGATGAAAATAGTAAATCACTAAACGAACTGAGGACTAAATTTACAAAAGATATCAACATAAAAGCATACTATGTGTGTCTGTAATTTGTGTATGTGTAGGGTGTGTGTTTATGAACTTTATTTTGCCATTCTCTTATTGGATATTTGAATTGTTTCCAGTTTTATTCTATTACCAAGCATGCTGCTATAAACATTTTCTTACGTATCTCTTGGTACACACCTGCTAGGCTTGTTCTAGGCTTTCTCCCAGAGAATGGAAGGACTTGTGCTCACCTTCACCTCTGCTAGGTGTTGCCAAATAATTTTTGAAATTGGTTGTACTTATTTGCATACCTAAAGGCCAAACTTTAAAAATTTAGCTTGCCAATCTCACGGGTGTGAAATGGAATCTTGTTCTTTAATTAGTATTTCCCTGATTGTAGATCAGTTGAGCATCTTTTCAAACTTGCTAGCCTTATGAGTTTTCTCTTCTTTGAAATGCTATTTATGCTTTTTGCCCTTTTTTTTTCTAGACTCATTTTTTAAAAGGTATAAAATGTATAAGGGCTCTGAATCAGGCATCTATCTATCTATCTGTCTATCATCTATCAGAGTTCAAGAGTCAGTTTATACTATCATTAACTGATACTTTATCTGGCAGAAGAATCAATTGCTTGTACATTTGATGCTGAATGATGAGTATCAGATGAATCAGATATGGGAGAAAAATAAGCCTGCCGTTAATGATGTTCAGTGACACATCAAGTGTGATATCTTTCCATAGGGTGTGACCACAGGGCCTAGGAATCTGAATTTTAAAAATGCCACAGGTAATTCCTATTTCTTGATATCTTCAGGAAATCTGGCTCAAGCCCCATTCCCGAGACTGATGTTCCATGAGGAAAGGTCCTTTGGGTGCTTTTCTTCTTATTTCTTTGGCACAAATCTAGCTGAGAAGCAGTATAATTAGGGAAAACAAATGGCTCCAGAAAGAAGTGTCCTTGGTCTCATATAGCCAGCTATGCTCCCCTGTCCAAGTTATCAAGCCTGTGCCAATGATTCTTGGCCCCCGCTGACCCACTGCTGGCCCTGGGCCGCCTGACCTCCTTGGTGTCCCACAGCCGGGTACAATGACGTGTGTTGTGATTTTCTCCATGGTCCGCCAAACCTGCTCTTTCCCTACTATTGCCAGGACGTTCTTCCTAAATGTCTCCTGCATAAGACCTTTCAAAGAATTTGAGAGCTCTTATGAGAGAGACCTTAGAGAAGAGAATGGCAACCCATTCCAGTATTCTTGCCTGGAGAATTCCAAGGATAGAGGAGCCTGGTGGGCTACAGTCTTTACAGGGTTGTAAAGAGTCAGACACGACTGAGCGACTAAAATTTTCACTTTTTTCACCAGTGACCTGGCTGGGTCCTGTCCCTTTTCAGAAGCACTTTCTTTGACCACTTCTTGCCTCTCACTTACTCTGTGCTTTGGACATGTTGATCTCTGTACTTTGGGAATGTGGGACCACCTGTCTAACACCAGTCATTTTCCTTCTGCTCTTTGCTCTATCTTCGATCTCCTCTCCCACTTTTCTGCTTCCCTGGTAACTCAAGTGGTAAAGAATCCACCTTCCAATGCAGGAGACGTGGGTTCGATCCCAAAGTTAAGAGGATCCCCTGGAGGAGGAAATGGCAACTCATTCCAGTATTCTTGCCTAGAGAATCCCACGGACAGAGGAGCCTGGCTGGCTACTGTCCATGAGGTTGCAAAAGAGTCAGACATGATTGAGCGCCTAAACAACAACAAAACAACCCACTTCTCTCCCTCTGGCTACTCATCCTTATCCTTGAAGATAGTATTTCTCAGACTTTAACATGCATGCAGATAAACCAGGGATCTTGTTAAAATAGAGTCTGATTCCACTGGTCTATGCTGGGGCCTGAAATTCAGCTTTCCTGGCAAGCTCTTGGGTGCCACAGGAGGCTGCTATGTCTGGGGACAACACTTTGAATCACAGAATGTAAAGACACAGCTTGGCATCACCTGCTTCTCCCTGAGTTGTAAATGCCCCTCCTTTGTGTTCTTAACACCTGGGCCAGCGTTTGCCATGCTTCTCACACTGTATTATGACAACTGCCTTATCTGTCAGTAAGTTCATTGAGGGCAAGAATTGTGCTTTGTTTACCTTTATTTATATTTGCTGTGCCTGGCATGTAGGAAACACTCAACAAATATTTGCTGAATGAATAAACGATTCCAGCAATCCAGACAGATATTTGTCTGGCTGCGTTTTGCTGTTTGTGGCTGTTTCCCTGTTGAGCCCAATGACTCGTTGCTTTTCCAGATGGCGCCCTGTGGCCTGAAGGGTTGGCTCCACTTTCTACAAAGCGGCAGACCTTGCCAGGGGAGGATCAGCGGAGTGGGTGGTTAGCTTTGGCGTTGGAAGGATCCCACTCCTTTGTGCCTAATTTAGGTCAAGATTAGTGGGTTTAAAATTAGCCCTGAATTTTGTGTTTTCTCGGTAGGGTTTGCTCAGGCTTGTGAACACACACGCACACACATCTCTGAGGTTGAGTAGCCTCTTCCTTTTCTGATCCTGTTCCACATAGATGCTGGAATGAGTTTTCCCAAATAGAAATTTGGGTTATGCCACTCGGGTTGCTCCCTTTCCCTTTAGGGAAGAGTCCAAATCTCTCTTCCTGGCTCATGCACACAGTGCCTGGGATAATGCATGCTTACTCCTGCTGTCCCTGAGTGCCTCCTTCTCTATCCAAGTCGTCCCAATTAAGGTGATGAGTAATGTGACTGCCCTACTCCTAAGCCTCCCCCACCACTTCCCCCCATTCATCTCATGCTTTACCTTTTCAGTGAAGTCACTGGGTTGTGTGAATGTTTGCATTGCTGATCCAGTCCCAGGCTTCCAGCTCCAGCTGCAAATTCTCATGATGGGGACCCTGCTACCAACTCACTGTTGCCTTGGCTCTGGACAGCTATTCTATGAACTAGGATATATGTTTATTGTAACCTGTAAGCTGTACGTACTCTAAAACCCGGCAAGATCAAATAATGAACACAGTGGTTAAGGTTCTCCCTTAGCACTTTTAGCAGTAACCTCTTAATGATGGCATTAATCCTTTAATGGATGAATGGGTGAGGCATTCTACTTATGGGTGAAGAAATAGTAGCTAGATGGGAGACATTGCTGGTCTGTAGTAGTTATTTTGCTTAGAGTGTGTAATCTCCCTCCTCTCATCTCTTCATGAACTTGTTTTTCAGTGCTGGTTGGAAAGATTATGAGTTGGAAAGCCAGAGCGATCTGGGTGAGGCCCACGTGGTTTCTCAATTCTTCTGAGAGTTAGTATTCACACCTGTCAAAATGAAAATAGTAAGACTTACTTTGCGTGGATAGTTACGTTGGTTAATTGAGATAATGTGGAAATGTGGAGTTATATTTAATGTTGGTAAGACTTTCTCCTTGTTTTCAAAGACTAAACCAACTGAGTTATTTCAGTTAGGAAACAACGACAGTGCTTCAAACATATTATTTGGTCCTGAGTTGTGGCACTAGGCTTTTTCTGTTTTTAAGCTGGGAGAGCTTCTTTCTTTCCCTTTGTTACTCTGTGTATTTCACTAATGCAGCCACGCCGAATCCCAGCACATGCCTGACTGTTCCTCTCTGAGTTACCACTGTGTCTGGTATATAAAAGGGCTGTGCTTATCTTCTGAAAACACAGCTGCTTCAATTATATCATGCCAAGCTTTCTGTCAAGGAAATCTCCATTGCAGATAGTGGAAATGTCGCAAAGATAGAGTTTCAGTGCTCTGCACATTTTTTTTTCTGTAAATCTTGGAATTTTTTAAAACCAGAGAGTGCGAAATGGAGAGGTAGGCAAAGGAGAAGGATTTAACAACTTCTGTGTGGTTGAATGCTCGTTATTTTGAGGAACAGTGACGTGAACATAAAAGGCACACTTTGTGTTAGAATAGGGCAGATATTTACCATTCAGTCCAAGGAGAGCATTTAACATAGTTGCTGTGAATCCACTCCAGCCCCTCAGGGGTCCACAGGCCAGGACTATGAGTATCACCAGGAGCTTGTTGGAGATACTCAATCAGAAGCTGCATCTTAACAAGATCTTCAAAGAGACTCAAAAGCAGATTAAAGTTTAAAGAAGCTTTGCTCTTGGCCATTGCTGTCTAAGAGAACTTTCTGTGATGATGGTGATGTTCTGTGTGTGTGCCATCGAGTACGGTAGACACTTGGCCATATGTGGCTGAGATTTTGAAATAGGACTAGTACAACCAGGGACTAAAGTTGAATCATATTGAACAATTATAATTGGAATGTAATTAGTCCCATGTGGTGTGTGGCTACGAAATTGGGAATAGTACAGCATGAAGCTTTACCAGGTGTTGCTTGCAGGATTCCTGGGGAGAGTAATGCTGTCTCCCATCACCGCCAGGGCGTAGTCAGTTTTTTCCCATGTGAACAGGAAGTACCACTGCCCATTCTTCATCCTCGCTGTGACCATGGTCCATGCACAGTCCTGGAATAAATCCAGGAGCTTCGACATTCATGATACCCTTACTTTCTCCCGGAGGCTCAGAGTGGTTAGCTGGATAGGAAAAAATTAACTTCAATTGCCAACACAAGACATTGGTAACTGTTCCTTTTCTAATTGTGTTATTTCTGTTATTTCACAAATCCCTGAGTATCAGAAGATTTCATTTCTCTACTTTGCTTCATCTGCAATGTATCTAACTTGCAAAATAGAAATTGATGCTTTTTATTGACCTTCTTTCTCCTTTAATATTTTCACTTTCTCCATGGGGAACTCTGGTTCAAGTTATTTTCATTATGGTCCCCTGAAGGGGTCTTGAGAAACTTTCCTTGCCACATCTTTGCTCAAGCATTCCTTCTCGGTCCTCCTAAGCCATGCCCCTATGGGACATCTACTCCATAAATACCACCTATGGTATTGTGAGACACAGGTTCTGTAACTTTAAGATGTCTCTTGTTTTTGCTACCTTCTCCATGCTGATCATCTCTAATCATCGTTTCAAACGTAACTTCTTTTTTATCAAATTTGGCAACACAAAACATTTCCCGGCTGTTCACTGGGGACACATAGCCAAGCGATGATGCAAACATCTGTTCTGGTTGGAACAGCCCTCATAATTCACCAAATGGAGTTCTGGGACCATCTGTCTCCCCGTCCTCCCATGTGACCCCAGAGTTCTGTGGAGGTCAGGGGGAGTAGAGTCATTTGATGGATGAAAATAAAGTTTCGTGTGATAGCAAACTTTTATTCTAAAATGGAAACATTTATCAATCAGTGTACATTCGATTATACCTCATAGATGTTTTATTATCAGATATAGGGTTGTCATTTCTTTATATTATCGTTTGTCCTTAAATAGTGCCTGATTATGAGACACCCCCATTTAGACCCTGAGCATGGGAAGGGGCTGGAGTGATCATCTCATTATATGGAGAAGTAAAGGGCTTTCCATAGAGCTTCCCTGGGCGTGGCCTAAGAGTCAGCTTGTAACATTTATAAGTTTGGGTCTCTTGACATACTGGTCTGTAAGTGGGCTTCAGGGAGTCCATGAACCCCTAAAATTGTAGCAAAGTTTTTTGTGTGTATATGCAGTGCTGGGACAGGGAACTCAATACGTTTATTAGTGTCTCAGTGTTGCATCATGCTGTTCTTATCCTTTTGAATTCTCCTGATATGGTGATTAGTTTGACCAACTTCTCAGATTTAGGATGAGGCATATAGAACATTTGCTAGAAAATTATAATATGCAGAGAAGTTAGCACTACTCCTGGGGAAATTTGTTACAAACCATTCTGCCATTGGTGACTGCTGGGTTCAAGGAAGAGAGGCTAAGAATATTTAGCCTATTCAGAAGAAAGTCAGCTTCCCAGATGGTACAGTGGTAAAGAATCTGTCTGCTAGTGCAAGAGATGGGGGTTCGATCCCTGAGCTTGGGAGATCCCTTGGAGGAGGAAATGGCAACCCACTCCAGTATTCTTGCCTGGGAAATCGCATGGACAGAGGAGCCTGGTGCGCTATAGCCCACGGGGTCTCAATGAGTCAAACACTACTGAGCATGCACTCAAGAGGAAAGTCATCACTGTGGTAAGAAAAAATAAAGCCCAGCCACTATCTCATTGATCAGTTGTAGCTCTTTGCATGGTTTGTACAGACTTTGGAGCCAAAAGACTTGACCTTGGATCTCTGCTCTGCTACTCTCTGGCTATGTGATCTTAAGCAAGTGGTTTGTTGTTTTTCTTTGAATCTCAATTTTCTCATATTGAAAACTTAGGGACAGTAATATGTGCTTTACAGGGCTGTAATGAGTCACTGCAAGAATGTGTACAGGGTTCTGAGGACACAGAAGACCCTCTGCAAATGGTCACCGTTTCCGTTATTTCTGCTGACCATCTCAGAGCTACTGAGGACTTGCATCTTTCTAGATCAAAAGGCATCTTTTTGATTCACTGTTACCGTAAGCGGAGGAGTGGGCTACTGAGGAAACCCAGTTCCTGGGACAGCCTACCTTCAAACTTCTATGGGAATATGTATATTTGTTAGTTTGGAGACTGCAGGAGGTATAACTCTTTGCTTGTAGTGCCTGATTGCTTAAAATGTAAATGCTCAATGCCCACATCTCTGAAGTCAGCTGGTCCACTCTCTGCTGTTCAGCCTTTTGAGGGAGTTCAGGATAGTATGGTGGATTATTCTTTTCTCGGCTAGCTCTTCCACTTTCTCTCACCATCCATGGTATGTTCCCGTCTATCTGCTGGAATTATGTTTCCTGCAGTAGAGTTTACAGGCTAACAGAGCACATGATCTTCCAGGAAGTTCAGTGCTGGCTGGACACATCCTTTGGGGAACAGAGCCATTAAGACACTGTGTTTCTGGCAAATGTGATCTGTTTTATAGCGAGATATAGGAGAAGGATATGGCTTTCTATTTTAAGCCACAGATGAACCTTCATGTGTAGGGAGCAGGCAGAGCTTCTGTCTGTGGTCTACCTTAGGTTGTTCTGTGCCTTGGGTCAACTCAGTTTCCCTCCTCTGTGGAAAAGAAATGCCTTTAAGCGGTGGTATAAGGGAGCAAACATTTGTTTTATAATAATAATAATTGAGCATTTGGGATTATCAGAGGCAAACTATTATGTATAGGATGGATAAACCACAGGTGCTACTGTATAGTACAGGGAGCTGTATTCAATATCTGTGATAAATCATAACAGAAAAGACTATGAAAGAGACTATATGTGAATAACTATCACTTTGCTGTACAGCAGAAATTAACACATTGTAAATCAACTATATTTCAGTAAAAATTATTAAAAATAATAAAATAAATTCAGATGAGCTTTACTTAACTATCTCAGTTGGCTGATGTAAGTGCTTCTTAGAATAAGGTGAACACAGAACATGAGGAATCAAGCCTCCCAGGTCTTTCCTATCTTGCTTCCCACAATCCCCACCATCTGTAACACACACACCCCCACCCCCACACCCACCCTACCTCCCCACACACCCCACTTTGCTTTCCACAATCCCTACTATCACACCAGCCCTTCATGATCCTAAATCCTGTGATGACATCTCTTATATCTTGTGAGACTGGGAGATCTATCGTAATGCCTGTTCAATACACATATTTTCTTTTAAGGTTTCTCTCTTCCCAAATTAAAAAAAGTACAGCAAAAACAAACTCAGCTGTAGACTATTTAAAAGTAACATACTTCACTAGTCAAGTTCTCTAGGAATGGGAAATTCCAATTCAGGATAAAAATTAGCCCTGGCTTATGTGTCTTGCCACCAACACAAATCTTATTTTCCCTTCAAATATATAACAAATGCATCCCATAGAACATGTCTGTGTTTTTAGCTCTAGGTGTTTTTAGTTAATATTCAGTGCATTCTCGAGAGAGCAGCACTGGTGAAAGGAATTATTCTGATAGGTGCTGTTTCATTCTCAGCTGGAAAGAATTTCTTTCTTAAGCACCACCCCTGTGGTGGTACTTTCTTCTTTTTCTGTGTGAAACCTGAGAGGCTCACTCTAATGACTGAATGGCTTTTCTCCTGTCTACCACCCCCTCTCTCTCTCTTCCCTTGGGTACCCTCGCACCTCACTCCTCCCCATTTCTTTGCTTCACCCAATCTTCGTTCCCTATCCTTCCTGGAACCCATGACCTTGAATTTCCATCGTTAGCCAGCGTCATCCTACACCAGTGTCCTCAAATTGTGGCCCCAAACTAGAAGTCTCAGCAGCATCCTGCGTGCTAGGCAGGATGATGACCTTCTAATGAGGTCTGCATCCTAATTGCTGGAACCTGTGTGCGTGTGCTCGGTCATGTCTGACTTGGCGATCCCGTGAACTACAGCCCACCTGGCTCCTCTGGCCATGGGATTCTCCAGGCAAGAATACTGGAGTGGGTTCCCATGCCTTCCTCCAGGGGCTCTTCCTGACCCAGGGATTGAATCTGCATCTCTTGCCTCTCCTTCACTGGCAGGCAGATTCTTTACCACTGTGCCACCTGGGAAGCCCATAGAACCTGTAGATATGTTGAATTACAAGGCAATAGGAAATTAAGGTAGCATGTATCATTAAGATGGCTTAGCACTGACCTCAAAATAGGGAGAGAACCCTGGATTATCCAGGTGAGTCCAATGTAATCACAGAGTCTAAATGTGGAGGAGGGAGGCAGTGTCAGAATGATGCAGGAAAGACTTGCCCAGCCATTGCTGGCTTTGAAGATGAGAGATTGTGACCATGAGCCAAGAGATGCAGTTCACATCTAGGAACTGGAAGAAGCAAGAAAATGGATTATCCCTAGAGCCTCCAGAAATAAAGACAGCCCTGGAGACAGCTTAATTTTAGCCCAGTAAGACCCGTTTCGGACTTAAAATTTTGAATTTCAGAACTATAAGGTAATCGTTTTAACTTGTAGTTTTAAGTCACTAATTTTGTGAAATTTCTTATAGCAATAATTGGAAACTAATACCCCTGGGAATTTCTTACAAACAAAAATTCTAGGATGCCTCCACTCCAGACCTATTATATCAGAATCTTTGGGGGTAGGGTTCAGGAATCTGCATTTTAACAGCCCTCTGGGGGAATCTGATGCATGTTAAGTCTGAGAATCTCTAGGGCATCTGTTTTCCCTTATGAGGTCTGAGTGGAAGGGAAAAGGAGTAGTATTTGGAGAATGTGGTCAGGAAGATGCTGTAGGTTAGATGAAATGGCATGGTCAGGTGGCTGCATGTGGGTTCACCACTGAGATGGCTGGCTTTACATGATGTTGTTGTCCCTAGTAAGGGACAATGTATAATTTATGACGTGAAACAGCATGGCAAACTCTGCTCCTGCAGCTTGTCAGCCAGCTTTTCAAAGAGATGTTTTAGGGGCTTCCTTTAGTCTCTTTAACTTATCACAAACGGACTCGTTTATTACAAACATAGCCAAGTTAGAGTGGGTGGTAGAATTAAAGCCAGGTGCTGCCAGTGGAGAAGTTAGAAAATGTCACATCCAGGGACTTCCTTCGTGGTCCAGTGGTTAAGACTTTTGCTTCTAATGCAGGGGACACGGGGTTGATCCCTGGTCAGGGAACTAGATCCCACGGTGTGGCCAAAAAGTTTTTTAAAAAAGAATGTCATGCCCAATTACTCATTTATTTAGCATACATTTAGCCTTCAGTTCAGTTCAGTCGCTCAGTTGTGTCCGACTCTTTGAGACCTCATGAACTGCAGCACGCCAGGCCTCCCTGTCTGTCACCAACTCCTGGAGCCTACCCAAACTCATGTCCATTGAGTTGGTGATGCCATCCAACCATCTCATCCTCTGTTGTCCCCTTCTCCTCCTGCCCTCAATCTTTCCCAGCATCAGAGTCTTTTCCAGTGAGTCAGCTTTTTGCATCAGGTGGCCAAAGTATTGGAGTTTCAGCTTCAACATTGGTCCTTCCAATGAACACCAGGACTGATCCCCTTTAGGATGAACTGGTTGGATCTCCTTGCAGTCCAAGGGACTCTCAAGAGTCTTTTCCAATACCACAGTTCAAAAGCATCAATTCTTTGGCCGCTTAACTTTTATAGTCCAACTCTCACATCCATACATGACTACTGGAAAAACCATAGCCTTGAATAGATGGACCTTTGTTGGCAAAGTAATGTCTCTGCTTTTTAATATACTGTCTAGGTTGGTTATAACTTTCTTTCCAGGGAGTAAGTGTCTTTTAATTTCATGGCTGCAGTCACCATCTGTCACTGTTTCCACTTTTCCCCATCTATTTCCCATGAAGTGGTGGGACCAGATGCCATGATCTTCATTTTCTGAATGTTGAGCTTTAAGCCAACTTTTTCACTCTCCTCTTTCACTTTCATCAAGAGGCTTTTCAGTTCCTCTTCACTTTCTGCCCTAAGGGTGGTGTCATCTGCATATCTGAGGTTATTGATATTTCTCCCAGCAATCTTGATTCCAGTTTGTGCTTCCTCTAGCCCAGCGTTTCTCATGATGTACTCTGTATATAAGTTAAATAAGCAGGGTGACAATATACAGCCTTGATGTACTCCTTTTCCTCTTTGGAACCAGTCTATTGTTCCATGTCCAGTTCTAACTGCTGCTTCCTGACCTGCATACAGATTTCTCAAGAGGTAGGTCAGGTGGTCTGGTATTCCCATCTCTTTCAGAATTTTCCACAGTTGATTGTGATCCACACAGTCAAAGGCTTTGGCATAGTCAATAAAGCAGAAATAGATGTTTTTCTGGAGCTCTCTTGCTTTTTCGATGATCCAGCAGATATTGGAAATTTGATCTCTGGTTCCTCTGCCTTTTCTAAAACCAGCTTTAACATTTAGCCTATCAGGTGCCAATTGCTATGTGAGGCCCTGAGGAAGACTGAACAAGACAGACAAAATCCCTGCTCACAAGGATCTTTGTTCTAGTGGAGTTGACAGCAGACACATACTTTGATAAACAGGGGGATTTTTTTCATGTTCATTAAGTCTCCTGCACAGATTCACTTGGTTTTTGCTTTGTACTGTAATACAGGGGGTTTCCCAAGTGGTATTGCTGATAAAGAACCTGCCTGCCAATGCAAGAGAAGTAAGAGACAAGGGTTCAATCCCTGGCTCAGGAAGACCCCCAGGGGAGGGCGTGACAACCCACTCCAGTATTCTCACCTGGAAAATCCCATGAACAGAGGACAGACTGTACAGAGGATAGAAAATCACATGGACAGACTGTTGCCTGGAACACTACAGTCCATAGGGTCGCAAGGAATTGGACATAACTGAAGCAGCTTAGCATGCATGCACAATACAAGGAAGTTTAGAGTGGGAAGTAACTGAACTATGTCCCAGATTACCTTATAGACTGAGGCTAGTGAAAGAGAAGTATGCATCTGCGTGCTTCTTGATGGACACTTTGAAAGTCTTTTAAGAAAATCAGTGTAGACAACATCTTGGATCCTGCACTAATGGAAACTGTGGTTGAGAACTAAGTGGGGGGTGGATAAGGAAAGTTGGCTCATGGGAGCAGGGGGTGGCAGCTGAGAAAGTATGTTATGATGGAGGGGAGGTGGGAGGAGAGGTTGCAAGGTCCCTTTCAGGCTGTTCAGACAAAGAAGTCCGTATTGAAGAGGAGATTCACTTTATATCTTTGGGATAATAACCTTCCCCGAGTACCCAAATACTAGCTCTGAAGCAAGTTTAAAGAACAGCCCTCTCCAAGAAGGTATATCATTTATTCCTGAGGATGTCTATTTCACTTTTGGACAGGAGTCAGCTCTATATCTGATCGATAGAAAATAAATTATGCAGGGTATTATCTTGGCTGAGTATATAGTAATGAACTGCTATTCCTTTCCCCTCCTCTTCTCCTTCATAAATTGCATATGAGAAGCTTATGTAATGTCTATAACGAAGCCCCTTTTTGTCTCCCAGGAGCGTAGGTTTACTGGTTGTGGTCTCTGTTCATGATTTATTCCCTGCATATTTAGAAAGAGATTCCAGGCAGCTTGCAATGGCATGCCAGGTCCCTTCCATTTGCCCCCCCAGAGCCACTCTACCTTCTCTGACCCAGGAGACTGACCTGATCAGTGACATAGGTATGAGCTGCCTTGATCTTTGGCTTCTGGTTGGGTTTGACCAACAGGGGTCCCAGCCAAGAGGCCACATGGATGACGGAGTGAGGTGTGGTACTCTAAATTGAGTGTGCCGTTAATTTTCTGTTGGGATTTTGAGAGATGTGAATATCAAAATATATAACAAGGAAATAAGCACCATTAAAGAAAATGAAAGGCATAGGAATCAGAACTAGGAACTGAGGTAGCCATCATGTCTCTATATCTTTTTGTGTGTGTTGGACAATTAGATCTGTCTTTTGTGAATAACCTGTTCGAGTCTATTGCCCATCCTAAAATTGGGTTGTTTGTCTTTTTGTTTATTTGTAGGTATGACTTAAAAATAAAATCTAGATATCATCTTTTGTCAGAAATAAGTATTGCAAATATCTCTCCCCAGCATGTGGCTTGCATCTTCACAGTCCTAATGATGTCCTTTGTCTAACAGATATTCTTAATTCTAATGAAGTCCAGTTTATCATTGTTTTTATTATATGGTTAATACTTTTAGTGTTCTATTTAAGAAATCTCTGCTTCCTCCAAGATCATGACAATTATATTTTCTTCCAGAAGCTTTATTGTTTTACCTTTCACATTAATGTCTATGATTCAACTCAGATTGATTTTTTTAAAAAACAGCTTTATTGAGGTATAATTTATATACCATTAAGTTTACTCATTTTAAGAGTACCATTCAGTGATTTTTTAAAAGTGAATTTACAGAGTTGTGCAACTGTCTTCATTATCTAATTTTAGAATATTTTCATCACTAAGGAAAAAACCCTTGTCTGCGTTTGTAGTCATTCCCCTTTCCCACCCTGTTCAGTTCAGTTCAGTTGTGTCAGACTCTTTGAACCCCATGGACTGCAGCACACCAGGGATCCCTGTCCAACAAAAACTCCTGGAGTTTACTCAAACTCATGTCCATTGAGTTGGTGATCCCACCCTGAGCGCCAGGCAACTACTAATCTACTTTCTCTCTATATAGATTTGCCTTTCAGATTCATGTATGTGTGTGTGATGGGTAGTTATTAAGCACAGACGTTTAATGCCAAGCTTTCTAGAAGCCAGAGCAAAAAGAGAGTCCCATTTTTTTCATAGTCTTCCTGGCTAGGACTTCAATTCCATCATTTCAGGAAGAATCAAATATTTGTGTCAGGTCTTGTAACAGGCATTGGGTAGTATAACAGGCAATGTCTTTGACTACATCTTGGCATGAGATAGAAAAAGCTCAAACAGTTATTTCTTCTGTTGGCACCTTCTGAGAGTTAAGGGATTATCTATCCCCCAGTTGAGATTAGGGAAAGCACATCTGTGAGAAGCTATGATAATAAGGATTGTGCACATGGATTTCTGGATGCCCTGGGGGAACTTCAGGCAGCTAAGGCACAGGCAGGCAGTGTGGTTCTGCTAAACACATGAGTCTGAAGCAGGGTTTGGGTGAGGATGGATCAGTCTTTTTCATAGTTGGATTCTCTGATGGGTAAGTGCCCGAAGTGCCAAAGAAGCCATATTATTTATTTTTCTTCTAAAAATTTCCCCCAGCTTTATTGAAGTATGATTGACAAAAATATAATATTTAATATATTTAAGACCTACAATGTGATGTTTTGATATACATATACATCATGAAATGATTACCACAATCAAGCTAATTAACACAAACCTCATTTCACATAGTTACTATTATATGTGTATGTGTGTGGTGAGAATAGTTAAGATCTAATTCTATATTCTCATAGCAAATTTCAAGTATACATGCAGTATTAACTGCAGTCACCATGCTGTTCTCTAGGTTTCCAAAGCTTTTGTTGTTCAGTCGCTAAATCGTGTTCAACTCTTTGCAACCCCATGGACTGCAGCGTGGCAAGCTTCCCTGCCCTTCACTCTCCCCCAGAGTTTGCTCAAACTCTTGTCCATTGAGTCTGTGATGCCATCCAACCATCTCATTCTCTGTCAACCCCTTCTCCTCCTGCCTTCAATCTTTCCCAGCATCAGGGTCTTTTTCAATGGGTTGGCTCCTCGCATCAGGTAGCCAAAGTATTGGAGCTTCAGCATCAGTTCTTCCTGTGAATATTCAGTGTTGATTTCTTTTAGGATTGACTGGTTTGATCTCCTTGCAGTCCAAGGGACTCTCAAGACTCTCCTCTAGCACCACAATTCGCAAGTATCAATTCTTCAGTGCTCAGCTTTCTTTATATCCAACTCTCACATTCATACATGACTACTGGAAAAACCATGGCTTTGATTATATGGACCTTTGTGGGAAAAGTGATGTCTCTGCTTTATAATATGCTGTCTAGGTTTGTCATGGCTTTCCTTCCAAGGAGCAAGTATCTTTTAATTTCATGGATGCAGTCACCCTCTGCTGTGATTTTGGAGCCCAAGAAAATAAAATTTGTCACTGTTTCCACTTTCCCCTCTTCTATTTGCCATTCCAAAGCTTATTTATCTTATAATTGAAAGTTTGTACCCTTTAACCTATATCTTCTCTCCCTTGCCCCCCCCCATCCTCTCCCAGCCCATAGCAACACCATTCTATTCTTTGTTTCTCTGAGTTCAATTTTTAGCTGTATTATTTATTAAAGTAGGATCCATGTGCTGTATATAACTACAAGACATACAGGTGGCAGAACTGACATATTGTGAACATTTAAGGGTCTGGTGTGTCCTTATATTTCTGCTCATCAGTAGCTCGTAGCTTTATCCCCTGTGCATGGATGCCAGGGGGCCATGAATAGAGCCAACACTCCTCACAGAAAGAACCTTTCATTCTGCTCCCATGCCTGGAAAAATAGATGGCTGGTTCCCTAGATTTTTGTACCATGAAGTATGAGAAAAAATGGTTTGGGGCCTACATAGTTTTAAGAGTTCTTACCACTTGGTCACCTCAAAAGATGCACTTACACTTTTGATGTACCCAATATGATCACTTAATTTTAAAATATAGCCTTACATAGCTGTTTGAATTGACTAGCTGAGCAGAGTTACTTACAGGCCATCAAATATTGAATACCTGCCGACTGCAATGATTTATTTGGACCATAATTTGATGTTGAAATGTTTTCAGGTCATCATTTAGCCGACATGTTCAGCTACTCACAAAGGCTACTCTTCTAGTCAGTCATGGCAAAAGCCGTATTACTGGCATGGAGAAGTTTCTTCTCTATCTGCTGCAGTAGGGTATGTAGCCACTGTATCCCAAAGCTTCATGAACTAAACATGCTTAAAAAGGACACTCTTGCACTACCAGGGAGACTATAAATTGGTACAACCACTTTAGAAAGCTCTCTGGCAGAATCTACTATAGGCAAACAGATACGTCCTGCATGTCTTAGTAATTCCACTTCTAAGTATGTACCCAATAGAAATGGTTATGTATGTTCACCAAATATATGTCCAAGTATGTTCATAGCAGCTTTACTTGTAATACATAAACAAAACTGGAAACTACCCAAATGTCCATCATTGTACAACTGTTGAATATATGAATGAATTGGGTAATCATACGGTAGGAAAACTGTACAGTAATAAAGTCAATGACCACACAACAATATGTAGGACTATCAGAAGTTACATTGAACTAAAGACACAAAGAATGTTACTATAAGATTCTATTCACTTAAAATTCAGGAATAGGCAAAACTGATGACAGAAATCAGTAATGGGTATCTTTAGGGAGATGATGACTGAGGGTGTGAAGGGGCTTTTGAAGCATGAGTAATGTTTTAATGTTTGATCTGGGTGGTGGTTATATAGATTTGTTCACCTTGTAAAAATTTGCTGAGCGGCATACTTATGGTTTGAGTACTTTACTGCATGTATGTTATATCCATAAAAATATTTACTTAAAAGAGGGCAGCTAGAACAGTCCTGCCTTATGTGTTGAGGATTATCTGATAGAAGCCCATTTCTGTATATTCACTGATTCTAGAAATGGTGCAGATTTTGAAGAGTCATGAATAACCTGATATAAAATATGAATGGATAACTTGACTCAGAGTTTCTGTATTTAGACTCAAAGTTTGACAAGAATTAATGAAGAAAGTGAGAAATTGCACATTTTTCCACGTTCACCTCTCTTTGAGATGAAATAATCTATAATAGTGAGCTTCAGTGAAATAGATGTGTCTCAAATGGCTGAGTTCTCACCTGATATTAAACTGAGAAACTCAGGTTTGTGCTCTCCACCCACCTAGACAGAATGGCAACCCAGCTTTACAAAGGGATATCTGGCAGAGTAATGGTCTGTATTTTGAGGATTTCTCTCCTCTATCCCTCCCTCCATCCCTCCATGAGAAACTGGTACAAAATATTATGCTTCATGGCCTTGTTAGGGAGTTGAATCATTCAGCGTGCTTTGGGGCCTACCTTGTCCTTGATCCCATAGGATCTGGTCACCTTCCCTTCTCTACCCTCGTCTGCACCTGCCTCCTTGGTTCACTCTGCTCCAGCCCCACTCCATCCTCCTGACACTCCTCAGACTCATCCTGACACTGCAGCCTTTGTACCTTTGCCCAACCTGCCCGTCCTCCCTGGGACACATGCCCTCCTTCATTTCCACCCCAAATGCCTTCAAGTTCTTCAGGTCTTTGATCAAATGTCATCCACCCGGTGAGGGCTATTCTGACCGTCCTATTTAGAACTGCAGTCAGCGCCCCGCCCCCCGCCCACCCCTGCCCAACGCCTCACCGGACTGCTGAGAAATTTCTGGACGTATGTAGGAGATAACATGATGGGATGGAAGAAACATGGGCTTTGGAACAAATCAAACTGGAGCCTGAAATTTGGATTTTGCGACTTGCTTCCTATTTCTCTGGGTCTAGTGTCCTCAGATGTAAAATGAGGCCACTTCATAGGATCATTGCCAGGCAGGATACTGTAGGTGAAGCACCTAGCCAAGGGCTTGCACGTGGCAGTTCTCAATAAATAAAATCTCTCATCCGTTTCTCTCTAGCAATTTCTCCCTGCCTCAGTAGGGACTGATTTACACAGTAAAATATTCTAGGAAGTCAGTTCCAAATAGGATTAACATATTTTCATAGGGTAAACAAACTAGCGTTGAAAACTGAACCTCTCATATATTAACTGAATTTATTATGGTGAACTTTATCTTACCTACTCGAAAATGACTTTGTTAGAAGCCTGGGAGGGAAAATGGCCTAAAGCCTTTGACACAGATGGGAACTGACTATTTAATAAGCCAAGTCTCTGATGGGCAGCGCTAGAGGAAGGGAGACAATAAAGATCTTCACTCTTGCCCCTGACACTCTGAGGCATTCCAGGGAGGAGCTGTGTTGTGAACAGTCATGTTCTGAAACACCCTGAGGATCAACAAAAGGTACCATTTGCCTCTGGGGCACAGGGATATGTGTTCTAGTTACTAAGCAACTTGGCCTTCTGAGCTGGCTGGGCCTCATTATTCTGCCTGTGGTGGTGGGAAGCAGATCTGTTGTTTTTGGAAAGAGAAGCTGAGGCTTCCTGGTCCTTCCATTTGTTTTATTCTTAAACTTTTAATTTGAATTGGAGTAGAGTTGATTAGCAAATTAATGTGATAGTTTCAGGTGAACAGTGAAGTGACTTAGCCATACATAGACATGTATCCATTCTCCCCGAAACTCCCCTCCCATCCAGGCTGCCATATAACATTGAGCAGAGTTCCATGTGCTATAGAGTAGGTCCCTGCTCTTTTAAATATGACAGTGTGTCCATGTCCATCCCAAACTCCATAACTCTCCCTTCCCCCCAGTCCTTCCCCTTGGCAACTGTAAGTTTGTTCTCTAAATCTGTGAGTCTCTTTCTGTTTTTTAAGTAAGTTAATTTGTATTATTTCTTTGTAGATTTCACATATAAGGGATGTCATATGATATTTCTCCTTCACTCTTACTTCACTCAAAGATCCTTGTGAAAAATGAGTAAGACCTAGGGATGATTTTATCACTTATGTGGTGAGAACAAGATTGGGAGGGGTCTTGACCTGGGGGAAAGCTGTCAGTAGAAAATTGAGGGGCAGGTATCTGTCCACTTTTACACTTGCTGCTGCTAAGTCGTTTCAGTCATGTCCGACTCTGTGCGACCCTATAGATGGCAGCCCACTAGGCTCCACCATCCCTGGGATTCTCCAGGCAAGAGTCCTGGAGTGGGTTGCCATTGCCTTCTCTGACTTATACACTTAGGCCAGTGAGTAACTGGGAAAGACTGTTTGGGTAGCAGAAGCACTTACTGAGAAAGAAGCGTTCTGAAAGTGTGCACACCAACGTTTGAGAACCTGTGAAACTGGTAGGAAAGAACAGAGGCTTTAGAGAGGCATAGAAGAGAGTTTAGGTCTTGGTCCAGATCATATTTGTTGTTTGAGTCTCCATTTCCTCATCTGTAATGTATCCACCAAAGCAATTGTGAGGATTCAATGAGCTAATACATATCCATGACTTAGCATAGCATATATTACAAAATGTTTGCCTTTATTGACAAATTTGAGAGGTTGTAATTGTATACATGAGTGTGCTGTGGCCACTCTCTTTGTCTCACATTTTTCTTACAAAAGCTCTTGTCCATCTTTTTCTGAACCAACATGAGAAGAATCTGGTAGAGATTTTCCCTGTGCTGATGGAGAGTTTTGTTTTCCTTGGTGAGGGGCAGAAGCTGGTCAGAGAACAATTAGGAGCTTCATAAATAAGTGTTAGGTTAGATGGAGGGAAATGTGAGGAAGGGAGAGGTAAGTTAAGGGCAGCAAGAGTAGATCAACTGATTCTATTTGCAAGCCAATAACTTGCAAAAGTAGGAGTGGGCATTCAATTCCAGTGGTCTGGCATCTTATCCTGGGTTGGATATTGTATAAAGACATTTTGTTTATTTATTTGTGGGCTTCCGTCTGCCTGCCATGTGCTTTGTGTGGGCTTTCTTTAGTTACAGCGAGTGTTGTGGTGCGCAGGCTTCTCATTATGCTGGCTTCTCTTATTGTGGAGCCCTGGTTCTAGGCCTATGAACTCAGTACTTGTGGCTCAGGGGCTCTAGAGCTCGGTTTCAGCAGTTGTGGTGTTCCACCACATGTGGGATCTTCCCGGGCCAGAAATTGAACCTCTGCCCCCTGCAGTGGCAGGTGGATTTTTAACCACTGCACCACCAGGGATATTGTGTACTTTTCATGTCAATGTATGGCAAAACCAATACAGAATTGTAAAGTAAAATAAAAAATAAATTTAAAAAAATAAATTAAAAAAAAAAGAGAGAGAGAGAAAAAAAAAAAACACCCTGTGCTGCCATTTTCTTGGCCTTTCTGCTCCGCATCCCTCCTCCATCAGGGCTCCTGTCTGAGATCCTGGCACAGAAAAAGTTAGCCTTCATGTCTGCAGACCCACAACTTTTACACTCCCAAGTGTGCTGCTGATCTGTGCAGAACTGATTATTTTGGGGAAATGGAGTAGAGTGTATAATTTATTGTAACATTCTTGGAACTGCCTAGGGAGAATCTGGGGACAGTAGATTGGGTATTAGATTGGTTTTAGCTGAGTAGCTGTCCTCTTCCTTCTCTTCTCTTCCCCAGCATGGGATGGAAAATCCATCTCCAAGTTGAGCTCTAGGTTAGTCTCCCTATCATCTTCTCAGAACTTGAATGGCTGAATTTTCAGTCCACGTGCTGCTGTGTGCCTGTGGTAGCTTAACTTTGCTCTGGTAACTGTAACAAAAGGAGACAACCAGAGGGCTCAGCTTTGAGAGATAGAATCTCTCTTCCTGAAAACTCAAATTGGAAGCAGTAAAATTTAAGGTCCGATACCCCATGTTATGACCATGTCAGTCCCCAACGGGGGAAGAAGTCTGAGCAAAGGGAGAGAAAATAGGGATTAACAAATTCCTTAAATTAACATCTAAAAATTTCACCCTTGCCCAGTTTAATTTTTACTTCCATTAGGGTGTAATTCCATTGTTGCACTCTCCATGGGGTTGGCTATTTTTGTATTCTTTTGGGTTTGTGAAATTGATAGGTACAATTTTAAATCATGTACCATGTACAAATTATTCTGTGAATTTCCTATGAAAAGTTCAAAGAAGACATTTCCTTGAGAAAAGAAAGCTGAGAGGACTGATAAACCCCGAGTTATACCATCGTATATGGCAATGAGAGGACCAAGGTAGTGCTTCATCAATTTTTGAATGAGATCAGAGGACAGAGATGTCATTGAGGGTGTGGCAGTCTCCGAGGGCTCTGGCACAGGGACAGCTCCTGCAGTGAATTCTCAAGCTTGAGCTAGCAAATACATCAGTGACAGAATTTTGCTAAGTAGAGGCAGGAGGGCTTTGTTCATGCAAGGGAATGGCATGAGTGAAACCATTTTGAAGAGTGTTTGAGTGATAAAATGAACAATAAAAACAATAAAAAACTATAATAACAAAAGCTAGCTCAACCACAGATACATAGAGTTTGCATTTCTGAATTTGTCTCTTCTCTTCATTGGTATGTGTCCTTGCTGACATTGGCCAACATCTGCTGACCACCAAACAAGACCCTTTGGCATCCTGTTCATTGTTTGGTGCCCAGGGAAGTAACTTTTTGAGATGTAGCTTATAACGTGAGGGAGTAGTATTCATGGGTTGGAAGTGTGTGTTCTGCTCTGGGAGGACTGTCGCCAGGATCTTTCTTTGATTTGCAAGAGAAAAGCCACCTCATCTTCCTTTCTTGAGAACTTTGTATTAATAATTAACCTTTGATTGTTACTTGTAGGGACTTTCTTCCCTCCCAGAAGGCCTAGGTGGAATCTCTGGTGGCTTAGACGGTAAAGCGTCTGCCTACAATGCAGGAGACCCAGGTTCAATCCCTGGGTCGGGAAGATCTCCTGGAGAAGGAAATGGCAACCCACTCCAGTATTCTTGCCTGGAAAATCCCATGGACAGAGGGGCCTGGTAGGCTACAGTCCATGGGATCACAAAGAGTCGGACACGACTGAGCAACTTCACTTCTCCTTGTTTGTACAAAGTATGTGTCTGAAGACTCTGCAGTGGCACACTGGACTCAGAATAAGACTTCCAAACTGTTCTACAGGGCACTTCAGGTCGTGGTAAAGAATTCTTTGGCTCTGGTGGCATTTGACTTATGTCCTCATTTTCCAAATTTTGGCTGTGTAGATGATGAGGAAAGATTGGGGGGCCCTTTGCGAAAAGAGACAGGAGCCAGCAAGTGCAGAGTGGGGGACGGTAGCAGAAGCAGGAAAACCCAGTATCCCCATGGCTGGAGGTGAAAGAAGCAGAAAGGGACTATGTTCTAAGAGGCCTAAAGATACATAAAGTTTCTAAGCAGTGTTCTTGATCTGTTTTTCTGATTTCCTAACCCTGGCTTCACAACCAACTTTTCAGAGTGTGTGTGCGGGGGGCGGGGAGGTGGGTGCAGCAGGGGCAGGCATGGAGATAGGGAATGGAATTTGATAGAATTGTTGCAAAAGATACAAAGTTGTTTACATAAAATAAAACACAAGTTACTTTGTTTTGGCTTATAGTTTACCTATCGATATTAAGAGGTTGGTGGTGTCTGACTCTTGTGACCCCATGGACTGTAGCCCACCAGGCACCTCTGCCCATGGAATTCTCCAGGCAAAAATACTGGAGTGGGTTGCCAGTTCCTTCTCTACGGATATGAGGTTACTCATGCTATTTTTCTATTTCTTACCATCTTTCCGGCTTTATTAAGGTATAATTAACATATAACATTGTGTAATGTTAAGGTGTACAATGTAATGATTTGGTTTATGTGTATAAGATGCAAAATGATTACCACATCTATCATCCCGTATAGTTGTCATTTTTTGGTGTGTGGTGATAATGTAAAAAAAAAAAAAATCTCTTACCTACTTTTGAATACACAATACAGTATTAACTGCAGTTAATATGTGGTAACTGCATGTTATTATATCCCTAGAACTTATTCATCTAATAGTTGGAAGCAAGTACCATTTTCACACATTCCCCTCACTCCATAAGTTATTATTTAATCTGTGACTAAGTAAAACTGTCAGAATTTCCATCAGGACAGAAAGCAAGAGCCAGTTATGCAGTTCTGCCCTGTTCCCAACAACATTTTCAAGCTAAAGCCTCTGTCAACCCTGGTTCCACCCTCATCATAGACATTGACTTGGAAGAGGGGTGATGGACATGTTCAATATCATCTTTCATTATTCGAGTGCCTCTCCCTCCTTGTCCCATGATGTCAGTTTCAAGGGGCACCTCTGCTAGTTGGGTTTGGGTGTGAATGAATCCACATGAGTGCTAGACAAAGTAGGGCAGCCCTCTTCATAGGAGGCATTGTGGAAACCTAGAACTGCTGGAGCTCAGGTCTGAGATGGAGACTCACCATCATTAGGACCAGTCCGCTGTTGCACACCTGGGCACCTGGAGGCCCAGAAAGGTTGGTTGGTGACTTGCCCGGGGTCATCAGTTGGCAGAGGCAGGGAACTCTAAGTCAGTACTGAGAATTCAGGATCAGAAGCATCTTCCCTACCTGCAACCTCTTATCTCTTGCTTCTTTTACTTCCCTGATGAAAAGGAGGTGAGGCTTTTAGATAATATGATGATAACTGGAATTCTGGTTTGTGAGTCTTAAGGATACCTCAGGCCAGTGGCACAAGGGAGGATAGTCTTTATGTTCCCTTCAGAGAGGAAGCCAGTGATTAAACCTTAGTGATTAAAAAGTGATTAGAAAGAAATACCTTATACTGATAACCAATCTATTGCTTGTTATTTGTAGAAAAACTGGAAAATGCAAATAGGCACAAGGAAAAACTAAAAATAACAAGCTCTCATCTCCCACAGATATCATCATGAATAGTTACCATTTTAGCTTTTAAATCTTTATTATTCATGTCTACATACACATATAATGCGTGTGTATAAATACACACATGTATGTAAAAGTGAGAATTTTATAAAAAATGCTCATCCCGTCTTATAGTCTTACTTTTCCCATTTTATGTTGTTGTCTTTAATATCTTCTCATATGTTCTTAAGAGTGAATTCCTGACAGGGTTCTCACTTTCATACTTGTATTTGAGCAAGAGTGTCTATGCATTATTATGTATTTATACAGCACCATGAGACTCTGTGCTGTGCACTGCTAAACAGTGGGCCCAAATTCCTTGGTATAAGGAGCCGGCAGATTGCATCTTATATTTTCCTTCCAGGAAGCTCCCGGCTGCTGCAAGGAGTGAACAAACAAACAAACAAACAAAAAACAGGCAAAGGAGAGTTAAAGAAGACTGATTTGTAATACTTGATAATGGCTGTTATTAATAAAATTCACATCAATCATTCTTTATACTTTAAATTTCATTAGAAAAAAAAAAAACCTTGGCTTGGGTTGCTGTGTAGTCAGAAGAGATGTAAATATAACCAAGATGTTGTTCCTCCTTTGTGACTCATCCCTTGCAGAGAGGGGGAGTGTGATAGTAGGGGAACCCAGCCTACATCTTTCAGTCTTTAAATATTTGTGATAAATCATTTGTGTGTGAGTGTGCATGTGTGTATGCATGACCGGGAATTCCCTCCAGCACACAGAGGGTTGTTTCAGGAGTTTCAGAGGCTATATGGACTACAGACCAGCTAATCGCCTGACTAGTGATGCGAGAATCTTCTAGAATTGAAGCACAGGCATTAGGGCTTAACAGAGTGTAAGTTAAGGACCATGCTGGGTTGGTCTTTTGCCAGAATAAAAAGTGGCATATGAGAGGGAAAAAATTGTAGCTTAGAAGAGTCAGGAATGGAAGTGGGTGGAAATCATACATTTCTAGAAGGTCATCCACCCAAATAGGGCCGATGCTAGCTAGGGTTGTTGGAAAGAGCAAATGACGTAATCTCTGTGCAGCTCTTAGCATGGCCCTCTTTATAGTTAGCACGCAGTAATTTGTAGCTTTAATTCTCACTGTGATTATGGCCTTTGTCATATTTTTATCACACTGAATTAAATTCCCAGTGGGGCAGCCATGCCTAGATATGTTTATGCTGGTGTAGTGGGAGATACTCTGGGACTAATTCACTAGTTCAGTGAATTTCTTCTTTCCTTCCCAACCTATTTCATCCCCAGTCTTAGCAACGTTGTCAGGATACTTCCTGGGTGGTGATGAGTCCTGCACCATTGCAGAGTGCCCTTTAAAGAGTGAGATGGTTGAACCTAGAGGCTGTTCTATCGGAGAAGGCAATGGCAACCCACTCCAGTACTCTTGCCTGGAAAATCCCATGGACGGAAGAGCCTGCTGCAGTCCATGGGGTCGCTAAGGGTCGGACACGACTGAGCGACTTCACTTTCACGCACTGCAGAAGGAAATGGCAACCCACTCCAGTGTTCTTGCCTGGAGAATCCCAGGGACAGGGGAGCCTGGTGGGCTGCTGTCTATGGGGTCACAGAGTCGGACACGACTGAAGCGACAGCAGCAGCAGCAGAGGCTGTTATATAGAGTGAAAAAAACATAAAGAGAAAACATATATTGTATATTAACACATTGTCATATATATGGAATCTAGAAAAAATGGTACTGATTTGCAGGGCAGGAACAGAGATTCAGATGCAGAGAGCAGACTTGTGCCTGTAGTCAGGGAAGGAGAGGGAGGGACAAATTGAGAGAGCAGCATTGACATATATGCACTGGCATGTGTGAAACAGATCGCTAGTGGGAAGCTGCTGTACAGTACAGGGAGCTCAGCTCAGTGCTCTGTGATGACCTAGAGGGGTGGGATGGCAGGGGTGGGATACATGTATACTTATAGCTGATTCAGGTTGTTTACAGCAGGAACCAACACAACATTGTAAACCAATTATCCTCCAATTAAAAAAGAAAAAAAAAAGCCTCATCACTTCTGTAGTTCTAAGCATGCATGAACTTTCAAGTTGCCCTTCTACCCAGTTTCTCCCTCCTCCTTTCTCCTGGGGAGGAAAAGTTATTTCTTGTTGTGAATAAGGCTACCAACATGTATCTTAATAGGAGAAAGAGAGGGGATGGGAATATAAAAGATGAAGCCTTTAATTCAGCAATGGAGCGAGAATTTGGGAGTAAGAGTTTTCACAGCACCTGGAGGGCAAAATTTGGAGAGGCAAAAGAGGGTTTGGGAACTGTTGTGGGTTAGACCTTGGATTCTCCTAAATGTTACTTGAAAACAGATTCTGGAGAATTGAATTTCTCTTCAGTACTTAAATGTGTTTGGGTAGGGTGTGAAGACAGCCATGTCGACTCCCATGAATGTAATAGAGCTACGTGTATATGATCTGGTCGCAAATTCATCTCTTTGCCTTTGTTTAGTTTTCTTTCTTTTTTAATTGCCTGGATGGGGGAAAGTCTTTCCTTAAGCTGAGTTGGACTGTGAAGAAGGCTGAGCGCTGAAGAATTGATGCTTTTGAACTGTGGTGTTGGAGAAGATTCTTGAGAGTCCCTTGGACTGCAAGGAGATCCAACCAGTCCATTCTGAAGGAGATCAACCCTGGGATTTCTTTGGAAGGAATGATGCTAAAGCTGAAGCTCCAGTACTTTGGCCACCTCATGCGAAGAGTTGACTCATTGGAAAAGACTCTGATGCTGGGAGAAATTGGGGGCAGGAGGAGAAGGGGACGACCGAGGATGAGATGGCTGGATGGCATCACGGACTCGATGGACGTGAGTCTGAGTGAACACCGGGAGATGGTGATGGACAGGGAGGCCTGGTGTGCTGCGATTCATGGGGTCGCAAAGAGTCGGACACAACTGAGCGACTGAACTGAACTAAAGCTGAGCAAAGCCTCACTAACAACATAAGTGGTTTTGAATTTCTCCAGAAACAATTCAGTGACTCTTGTTCCAGCTGCTTTATCTCATCACTTTGAATGGACCAAGATCTGACTTGTCGGATTAGTCTCAGAAGCCGGAGGATCCCTCTGCCTAAGGCTCTCGACAGATAGATGGGAGGGACCATGAAGGGAATCTATGCATAATGAACCTGAATGGGTTTTTTTTTTTTTAAACTATTGAGCTCAGTGTAGATATCTGTATGCAATTTCAGGAGGAAGTCTATCTTCCTTATTAAGCTCCTGGGTGCCTTGAGAATTCCATAAACAGAAATGATCTCTTTGTTCCCCCTACGTATGAATGGCAGCTCCTAGTTCACTATTGCCATGTTTTTCTTAAAGCCCTATATTCTTACATAATTTTTAAAACAATGTGATCGGCTAGTGATTCCAGGTAGATCTCAGACTCCAAAGGCACTGAATTCCTTAAGTAGTTAGAGATGCCCAAGGTGAATTTGTGAAGATTGCAAGGTAGGTGGCAATACTATAGTTCTAGGTGAATATTTAAAACATTCTCTTTTAGAGGGCAAACTAGCATATTATGCTGATTAAGTTAACTGTCAGACCAACCCTTGTGTGATAAATAGTAGGATTCTTCATAAGTATTTCATTTCTTATCCTTATGGGTGCACAGAATTTCATTTCCCAGCCTGGCATGTTGCAGTCCATGGGGTCACAAATAGTAGAACACAACTTAGTGACTGAACAGCAATAACTCCTCTTAAAGTCAGGCAAGATTTTTAACTTGCTTTGGCTAATGAGCTGAGGTGACATACTTTTTATTGAAGTAGAGCTGATTTATAGTGCTGTGTTAGTTTCTGGTGTACAGCAAAGTGATTCAGTTATGTATATGTATGTGAAACAGTTATATATATGTAAGTATATATTTCAAATTCTTTTCCATTATTGTTTATGATATTGAATATAGTTCCCTGTGCTATACAGTAGGAATTTATCTATTTTATATGTAGTACCTTGCATCTCCTAATCCCAAACTCCTAATTTATCTCTCCCTGCCCCTTCCCCTTTTGTAACCATAAATTTGTTTTCTAGCTCTGTGATTCTTTCTGTTTTGTAAATAAGTTCATTTGTATCATTTTAAAAAATTCTACATATAAGTGATATCAAGTGATATTTGCCCTCTGGCTGACTTGCTTTGCTTTAGGTTCATCCATGTTGCTACAAATGGCATTATTTTATTCTTTTTTATGACTGAGTAATATTCCTGTCCATCTAGTCAAGGCTATGGTTTTTCCAGTGGTCATGTATGGATGTGAGAGTTGGACTGTGAAGAAAGCTGAGCGCCAAAGGATTGATGCTTTTGAACTGTGGTGTTGGAGAAGACTCTTGAAAGTCCCTTGGACTGCAAGGAGATCCAACCAGTCCATTCTGAAGGAGATCAGCCCTGGGATTTCTTTGGAAGGAATGATGCTAAAGCTGAAACTCCAGTACTTTGGCCACGTCATGCGAAGAGTTGACTCATTGGAAAAGAGTCTGATGCTGGGAAGGATTGGAGGCAGGAGGAGAAGGGGGGGGACCGAGGATGAGATGTCTGGATGGCATCATTGACTCAATGCACGTGAGTCTGAGTGAACTCCAGGAGTTGGTGATGGACAGGGAGGCCTGGCATGCTGTGATTCATGGGGTCACAAAGAGTTGGACACGACTGAGCGGCTGAACTGAACTTAATATTCCTGTGTGTGTGTGTGTGTACACCAGATTGAAGTGACATGTTTCAAAGCAGGCATAGGATTCACCATATTCCCTTCCCACTGCTGTGGTTATTGCTGAAGCTGCTTCTAAGAAGAATTCATCATCTGGAGTCCCTAAGCTATGATGAGAAAAGCCCTCCCCTACCAAATCAGCATCAGCTATGTATTGTAGACAAGAAATAAACCTTTATGATATTAGCCCAATGACATGTCGGACTTTTTTAAATGAAGTGATTTTTTATTTTATATATATTTTTGGCCATGTAGGTAGTGTGTGGGATTCTAGTTCCCAGCCATGGACTGAACCTGCACCCCCTGCAGTGGAAGTGTGGAGTCCTAACCTGGACTGCCAGGGAGGTTCCTGGAATTTTTTGTTACTGCAGCTTAACCTAGCCTACCCTGACTGGTATATCTTGGCTCCAATTCTTGATTCTACATCTTGGCTCCAACTCTTGATTTCAAGTCTCAGCTCCAACACTAAGTCATTTCATTTTAACCTCTCTGAGCCTCAGTTTCCCTATTTCTGAAATGGTTTGGATCAGATTTTCTCTATAGTATCTTTCAACTCTAACATCCTATAATTCTTCCCCTTTTAAATAAAGTAAGAACCCTCCTACCAATGCAGGAGACATAAGAGACTTGGGTTTGATCGTTGGGTTGGGAAGATCCCCTGGAGGAGGAAATGGCAATCCACTCCAGTATTCTTGCCTGGAGAATCCCATGGACAGAGGAGCCTGGCGAGCTATGGTCCATAGTGTCACAAAGAGTCGGACACAACTGAAGCGACTTAGCAGGCAAGCATTGCTCCTTTAAATAATTCTGGTCTTTCCTTTCCAGACTAACTCCAGGCTGGAGTTCAAACCTGAATTTTGCCATTTGCTTGCTGTGTGACTTTGGGCAAGTTACTCAATCACTCTAAGCTTTATTTTCCCCTCCTAAAAATGAAAAAGCAGCTAACTCTTGGGCTCATGTGGATTAAATTAAATGCCTAGTTGAAGTAATTTAAATAGTGTGGCCCACAATGCCAGCCACTCAGGGGTCTCTAAGCAAATTCCTGCCCATTCCAATCTCAGAAGAAGAGGTAATGCTCATGTCTGCTCTCCTAATGCTGGGGCTCAGGGCAACATGGAACCCAGAGGGCTTGGCCTGTCTATTTCACAACACCTGTTAGAGAGACAAATGTTGCAGATCATAGGCTAGACTAAGGGAAAAAGCAGGTATTAAGTGAAGATGTACTTAAATTCTGGAAGTATTGATTAATGAAGACAGCTTGAAAGCACTTTGCTTAAAATCTTGTCTCAGCTACCAGAGTGGAGATTACTTAAAGCTGTACTTTTCCCCTTTGGAACTTTAAATAATGAAAAAGAGATCTTTATGTTCAATTTTATTCTGGATAACTATAAGATTATTTTGTTAAATTTATTTCCTTGGTCAGTCTCCCGAGTTGCAAGTTTTATGTTCATATCCCCTGAGGTGCTCTGCCGGTTTCCTCCTCCCCTCCCTTCTCCCTCCCCCGATTTTCCCTCCTTCCCTTTTTAGGTTAATAGACTCTGTTTTAGAGTAGCTTTGCTGCTGCTGCTGCTGCTGCTAAGTCGCTTCAGTCGTGTCCGACTCTGTGCGACCCCATGGACCGCAGCCTACCAGGCTCCTCCATCCATGAGATTTTCCACGCAAGAGTACTGGAGTGGGAGAGTAGCTTTACATTTACAGAAAAATTGAGGAGTAAGTAGAGATACCATATAACCACCCCCTCCCCTCCTAGTTTCTCCTGCTACTAACATCTTGCATTAATTAGTGTGGTACATTTGTTAACTTGATGAACCAATAGTGATACATTATTATTAACTAAATTCCCTAGTTTATATTAGGGTTCCACTTTGTTATATAGTCTATAGATTTTGACAAATACGTCACAAATCCACCCCTAAGTGTCACACAGAGTAGTCTCACTGCTCTAAGATGATGTTCTCCCTGTTCACTCCTCCCTCCCACCTCAGTTCAGTTCAGTTCAGTCGCTCAGGCATGTCTGACTCTTTGCAACCCCATGAACTGCAACACGCCAGGCCCCCCTGTCCATCACCAACTCCTGGAGTCCACCCAAACCCATGTCCATTGAGTCAATGATGCCATCTAACCATCTCATCCTCTGTCATTCCCTTCTCCTCCTGCCCTCAATCTTTCCCAGCATCAGGGTCTTTTCAGATGAGTCAGCTCTTTACATCAGGTGGCCCAAGTATTGGAGTTTCAGCTTCAGCATTAGTCCTTCCAATGAACACTCAGGACTGATCTCCTTTAGGATGGACTGGTGTGATCTCCTTGCAGTCCAAGGGACTCTCAAGCATCTTCTCCAACACCACAGTTCAAAAGCATCAATTCTTCATTGCTTAGCTTTCTTCACAGTCCAACTCTCATACCCATACATGACTCATGGAAAAACCATAGCCTTGAATAGATGGATCTTTGTTGACAAAGTAATGTCTCTGCTTTTTAATATGCTCTCTAGGTTGGTCATAACTGTCCTTCCAAGGAGTAAGCGTCTTTTAATTTCATGGCTGCAATCACCATCTGCAGTGATTTTGGAGCCCAGAAAGATAAAGTCATCCACTCTTTCTTCATCTATTTGCCATGAAGTGATGGGACAGATGCCATGGTCTTCATTTTCTGAATGTTGAGCTTTAAGCCAACTTTTTCAGTCTCCTCTTTCACTTTCATCAAGAGGCTCTTTAGTTCTTCTTTACTTTCTGCCCTAAGAGTGGTGTCATCTGCATATCTGAGGTTATTGATATTTCTCCCAACAATCTTGATTCCAGCTTGTGCTTCTTCCAGCCCAGCGTTTCTCATGATGTACTCTGCATAGAAGTTAAATAAGCAGGATAACAATATACAGCCTTGATATACTCTTTTTCCTCTTTGGAACCAGTCTGTTGTTCCATGTCCAATTCTAACTTGCTTCCTGACCTGCATATAGGTTTCTCAAGAGGCAGGTCAGGTGGTCTATATTCCCATCTCTTTCAGAATTTTCCACAGTTTACTGTGATCCACACAGTCAGTAGCCACTGATCTTTTTACTGTCTCTATAGTTTTGCCTTTTCCAGGATGTCATTTGTACACAATATAATAGGTAGCCTTTTCGGACTAGTGTCTTTCCCTTAATGATGTGCATTTAAGTTTCCTTTCCCTGGTGGCTCAGATGGTAAAGAATCCTCCTGCCAATGCAGAGGACCGGGGTTTGATCCCTGGGTTGGGAAGATCCCCTGGAGAATGAAATGGCAACCCACTCTAGTATTCTTGTCTGGAGAATTCCATGGCGAAAGGAGCCTGGCAGGCTAGAGTCCATGCTATCACAAAGAGTTGGACACGACTGAGTGACTTTTACTTTATTCTTTCATGTCAGGGCTTAAAAGCGAATTTCTTTTTACCACTGAATATTATCCCATTATATAGATGTACCAGTTTTTTTATACTTATATCTATTGAAGGACATCTTGTTTGCTTCCAATTTGGGGAACCTGTGAATAATGCAGCTATAAACACTTGTGTTCACATTTTTGTATGGCCATAAGATTTTTACTCATCAGGGTGAATATCTAGGAGTAAAATTACTGGATTGAGCCTACATTCAACTTCGTAAGAAACAGCCAAACTATCTTTCAAAGTGACTGCACCCTTTTATGTTTCTGTCAGGAGTGAATGAGAGTTCCTGTTGCTCCACGTCCTTGTCAGTATTTGGTGTTGTCAGTGTTTGGGATTTTAGCTATCTAATAGGTATGTGGTGGTATCTTGGTGTTGTTTCAGTTTGCAATTCTCTAATGACATATGTTGTGGAGCATCTTTTCATGTGTTCTTTGATGAATTGTCTGTTAAGGTCTTTTGCCCACTTTTAAAACTGTTTGTAATTTATTGTTGAATTATGAGTGCTTTGTATATTTTTGGATAAAAATCCTTTGTCAGATATGTGTTTCACAAGCACTTCAAATCTTGGCTTGTTTTTTCATTCTCTGAACAGTTTTCTTTTGCAGAATGAATGTTTTAAATTTTAATGAAGTCCAACTTATTAATTTGTTTCTGTCATCAGTTATGCTTTTTGGATTGTATATGAAAAGCCACTGAAAACCCAGGTCACCTAGATTTTGTCCTATATTTACTTCTGGAGGTTTTAGAGTTTGTGGTTTACATGTAGGTCTATAATCCATTTTGAGTTAATTTTTTCAAAGGTGTAAGGTCTGCATCCAGATTCTTTTTTTTTTTTTCTTTTTGCATGTGTATTTCTAGTTGTTCTAGCACCATTTGTTGAAAAGACTTTCATTTCTCAGTTGAACTGTCTTTGCTCCTTTGTCAAAGGCTAGTTTACTACATTTCTGTGTGTCTATTTCTGGGCTCTGCGGTTATGGGCTCTTTATTCTGGTCTCTGCCTTATTTGTCAGTTACCCTGCCAATAGCACACTGTCTTGATCACTGAAGCTTTATACCAAGTCTTGGAGTTGAGTAGTGTCAGTCCTCTGACTTTGCTCTTCATCAGTATTGTATTGGCCATTCTGGATCTTTTCCCCTTTCTGTAATAACATTAGAATCAGATTGTTGACATACACAAAGGAACTGCTGAGATTTTAACTGGGCTTGCGTTGAATCTGTAGCTCAAGTTGGGAAGAACTGACATTTTGACAATATAGAGTCTTACCTGCCTGAACATGGAATAGCTCTCCATTTAGTCAGATATTCTTTTGCTTCTTTCATCAGAATTTCATAGTTTTCCTCACATAGGTTTTGTATACATTTGTACCAGTGTGTTTAATATTTTTGGTGTCTGTATAGAATGGACTTTTGGACTCTGAGGGAGAGGGAGAGGGTGGGATGATTTGGGAGAATGGCTTTGAAACATGTATACTATCATGTAAGAAACGAAGTGCCAGTCTATGTTCGATACAGGATACAGGATGCTTGGGGCTGGTGCATGGGGATGACCCAGAGAGATGATATGGGATGGGAGGTGGGAGGGCGATTCAGGATTGGGAGCTTGTATACACCCGTTGTGGATTCATGTCAGTGTATGGCAAAACCAATACAGTATTGTAAAGTAAAATAAAGTAAAAATAAAATTAAAAAAAAATAATATTTTTGGTGGTAATGTAAATGGTGCTGTTCTCAATTTCAACTTACAGTTGTTCTTTGCTAATATATAGGAAAGCAATTCACTTTTAGGGGGCTGCGCTGGGTTTTCATTGCTGCACACAATGAAACTCTCTAGTTGTGGAGAACAGGAGCTACTCTAGTTGTGGTGTGTGAGCTTCTCATGGCTGTGGCTTCTCCTGTAGAGCACAGGCTTACAGTATGTGGGCTTTAGTAGTTGCTGCATGTGGTCTCAGTAGTTGCAACACACAGGCTTAGTTACCCTGCAGCACGTGGGATCTTCCCAGACTAGGGATCAAACCAGTGTCCCCTGCATTGTAAGGTGGATTCTTAACCCCTGGATCTCCAGGGAAGCCCTCAATTCACTTTTGTATATTTTGCTTTGTATCCTACAACCTTGCTATAATTACTTTTTAGTTCAAGGAAATTTTCTTTTGTCTATTCTTTTGGGTTTTCTGCAAAGACAATCATGTAATCTTCAAATAGAGACAGTTTTATTGCCTCCTTCCCAATCTGTCTGCCTTTCATTTACTTCTTTTATTTATTTGGCTGCACCAGATTTTAGTTGTCTTTTATTTCCTTCTTACTGCATTAACTAGAACTTTCAAGATGATGTTTTAGAAGTAATGAGGAGGCTGTCCTTGCCTGTATCTGATCTTAGTGAGACAGCATCTAGTTTCTCTCAGTTAAGTATGATGTTAGCTTTGGCTTAAAGCATCTAGTTTTTCTCTGTTAAGTATGATGTTAGCTGTTTTGCAGATGTTCTTTATCCAGTGAAGAATCATTTCATCTTTAATCATTGGCTATAATAACCAAATCAAGCAGACTTGGTTTTAAATATTGACTTTGCTACTGTCTAGCTGTGTTGACCCTGAATGAGTTAATTACACTTTCTGAACCTTGGATTCCTTAGCTTAAAAAAAAAAAAAACACAACACTTTTTGAATTGTGGAAAGGACTGGAACTGGAAAACTCTAAAATCATTCAGAGGTTCAGTTCAGTAGCTCAGTTGTGTCCAGCTCTTCGCAACCCCATGGACTGTAGCACACCAGGCTTCGCTGTCCATCACCAACTCCCAGAGCACTCATTCAGAGGTGAGTGCCCTTAACAATTGGGGCTGACAGTGCACTAAACTCTGAAACAGGAAAAAGAGTAAAAGATGGGACAGAAAAAACCTTTTGAATATTGGGCAGTGGTAGAAATTGCTAAGAACAGTGAACACATCAAATATGATTCCTCAAACACGGGAACAGATCTGTGTGCCAGTCAGAAGAGAGACAGCCCTCTGATTCAGTGCAGACACACAGCCCATCCTTTAGGATGGAAGCTGTGGAACACTGGAGAGATGACTGAGGTGGAAAACACTCAGAAGAAGAGCAAATAGATGGAACCATGACTGACAAACCACTCTGGCAGTCACCTTGGTCTCCCTTCAGAAGAGGCCATTCAGGACTAGGGCAGTGGAGTGAGCAGCCAACCTGTCCCGGCTGCTTTATCTTCTTGTGGGTGCAGTTTTGTTTTATTTCTTCCATAGGACCCCTTTATCTTCCCCAGCCTTGATACAAGTACACTCCTAGCTGTGAGGATGGCAGTATATTTCTGTCTCCTCAGAGAGTATAGAGGCTACCACAGAACTGAGGTAGTGGGTTTTGACTCTCTACCAAAGACCCTGGTGGGTCTAGGTGGCCACTTTTGTCTGACCTTTACTTTTAGCCAGATACTCATTTTCAGGCGGTTGGTTTTTTCCCCAGTAAATGTCTGGCTTTGGTATTTGTTTGTTATTTTCTAGCTTTTAGGTCACTGCTACAGTCATAACTATGCCCTCCCTTCTCCCACATTATAAATATGTATTGTTTACAAAAATGCCTTTAATCAATCTAGCCTATATTTTCCTAATTATATTAGCCATAATATGCTGGTTATTACTATGAAGGAGATAAATATTCAGAATTAGGTCTTCAGCTTCTTGAAACCTTGGTTTTACCTTTTATATTTCTGAAAAGAATAACATAAATGAAACATTTTAAATTTATGTTTGAGAACCACAGGTTGAACCATGAGAGATTCCTCTATACTTGTTTTCCTTTAAATTTCTCTTCATTTAAACAGCCTTAATATTACTTCTTTCCTCAATGTCTGAGGATGATACAATTTTCTGAATGTATTTTCCAGCCAGATTTTAAATACCAGTTACTGGCTGCAATAGGAAGGAACAATTAACAAAGTGATATATCACTTGCTATTTAAATTCCAATTATAAAAGCTAATTCCTTTCTAACACGATACTCTGTTTTGGTTAAAGCTGAGGTGTCTCCCAAACAAAATGTATGAATTTACACAAATATGGTTGAACTTTTTAAGCATAGATATAAACAGTGCATTTTTTATGTTATTCAATCAAACCATAATCTTTCTTAAATCAACAAATGCTTATTCTTCACAATAGAAGCAGAACTATTCAGTTTGCCAGTTTTCTAGTTCTATCTTTCATTTATCTGCCTATGAAAGTGAATGGATTGAGGCTCTTAATTCATGCAAGAAATGTAACCACCTGTTCCTAGAAGACACACACGCATGCATGCTAAGTTGCTTCAGTTGTGTCTGACTCTTTGTGACCCCATGGATTGTAGCCCACCAGGCTCCTCTGTCTGTTGGATTCTCCAGGCAAGAATACTGGCATGGGTTGCCATGCCTTCCCTTAGGGAAATCTTCCTGACCCAGGGATTGAACCCACGTCTCTTAGTCTCCTGCGTTGACAGGCAGGTTCTTTATCACTAGCACCACCTGGGAAGCCCAGAAGACATGCTCCTGGCAGCAAACTGAGTATGCACTTGCTGTTTTGGGCCTCACCATTGTCTAGAAGCCCCGTTTGGAGTCTCTAGGTATCCACATGGGAATTGGATTCTTCCTTCCCAGGTGGAAGACCCAGCAGAGACTGACCAAGCTGCTCTTCCCTATACGTGCAGACACGGGGGGCCGCCCCTTCTCAAGAGCAGCTCCTGCAAGCAAAGAATTCCAAACAAAAGGGCCCTTTGAACTGGAAACTCACAACCTTTATTACTAGAAAACTAGGTCTGGCAGCCCCACTTCTGTTTGTCAGAGAGGGTTCCTGGGGTGCCAGCCCCAAAATGAACTGTTTCCAGTGTCCTGGTCTGTGCTTCAGATTCTTCAGACTGCCTGTTCCCCTCATCTCAGTGATCCTCCCTACAGTCTGGCCTGTGTTGGAGCCTTCTTCCCTCCAAAGGTCCTAGAACTTCAGTGGCTGGACAGCTTCAGAGGGCAGCTCAAACCTGTGTCCATTGAGGACTTTTCCTGGCTATGAGGATGCTTCTGAGTAGTTAAAGGAAAATTCTTTCAAGGAACCCTTTCAAAAAGCCTCTAGTTTGCCTCAGATTAGGGTTGTAAACACATTTCTCTAGGGGTTAGAGAAGTGAACATCTGGAAGTTCATGGTTCACGTATTGCTGAAGCCTGGCTTGGAGAATTTTGAGCATTACTTTACTAGCGTGTGAGATGAGTGCAATTGTGCAGTAGTTTGAGCATTCTTTGGCACTGCCTTTCTTCGGGATTGGAATGAAACTGACCTTTTCCAGTCTGTGGTGTTGGAGAAGACTCTTGAGAGTCCCTTGGACTACAAGGAGATCCAACCAGTCCATTCTGAAGGAGATCAACCCTGGGATTTCTTTGGAAGGAATGATGCTAAAGCTGAAACTCCAGTACTTTGGCCACATCATGCAAAGTGTTGACTCATTGGAAAAGACTCTGATGCTGGGAGGGATTGTGGGCAGGAGGAGAAGGGGACGACCGAGGATGAGATGGCTGGATGGCATCACTGACTCGATGAACATGAGTCTGAGTGAACTCCAGGATTTGGTGATGGACAGAGAGGCCTGGCGTGCTGAGATTCATGGGGTTGCAAAGAGTTGGACACGACTGAGCGACTGAACTGAACTGAACTAGAGAAGTGAGGGAAGTGGAAGACTGGGTGATGATACGTGGAAATGTGGTAGATTGCAGGGTTCCCCTACCATAGAAGAGGCAGTGATCCTGAGCTGAGCAAACCTTCATGGTCTACCTTCCAGACCCTCTACGAGCAGCCAGCATCCAGATATCATATGCAGTTTCCCAGTTTAAAGACACAAAAACACCATGCTGGCCAAATAGAACCTGTTGGTAGATGGACTTAACTCTCTGGTTCTTTAGTCAGTAACCTCTGACTGTGTTTCACATCAGCACTGTCATTCTCTTTGTGCTCTTCTGCTTGTCTTGAGGCACTGGTTTACCTTCTCACCAGAGGCAACATGTTGAGCATGATAAGCAGAAAGATCAACTTGTACTGTCAGAAACAACAAGGAATGTTGTTGGCATCCTTGGAAGTTCTCACTTAGGGTGAGCTTCCTGATTGATGATCTGCAAACACAAGCTCCACTTTCCTTGTAAATAGTTTGGTTTCAAAACGGCTGCAGCAGTTCCTGGCCTCAGGCTTTTATGTAACAACATCCAGAATGAACAGAAAGTCTCTTCCATAAACTCTTTCAGAACAGCGAGAACCATCTCAGAAACATCAGTCAATTGCTCCTCAGGTCTCATTGGCCAAAACTAGGTCATGTGTCTTTTCCTGAACCAATCAGATAAGGGAGATGTGAAAACCCTTTCAGTAACTCAGCTTGAGTCCAGAAGGTAATAGTGGCTTATGGTTTCCTGAGGCTCATGTTCTTTGTGTCCACTTGTGTTTGCATATAACGTTTATACACATGCATGTGCATGCCTGAACTGAATAAAATCTGGGTTCTTTTAGGAAAGACAAAGGGGTGTATCAATGCTGGGCAATTAACCTGTTGACGTCTATGCTAATATGGTTTGTATTTTATAAAACTGCCTCTCTGTAGATCTGGTATAATGGTCGATAACCCAGAGCTTCTTCCTACCAGGGTCCAAATTCTAGTAACTGGGGCACTTGATACTTTTCCCTAATCCTCATACCATTGTTTTCTTCTGTCTCTACATAGAGAAAAGGAGGAATATTGCAAATTGGGTTCCTACAACTGCTTAGGCATGTTGGACCTGGGTTTGACACACAAACAACTTTTCTGAGTCCATTTAAAAAATCTGTGACATGGGGAGAACATGAGTTACCTGTTAGTCTACCTGTTATTAGGAGATTAAATGTATGTACCACAGTTCTTGGGGTACAGTAAGTGTTCAGTATATAGTAATTATCATTGTTATGTTCATACCTTCATTCCTGAAGTTACCTATTCAAACCCTGAATATTGGTTTATAGCAACACATTAAGTATTTTGGGGGTTAGTACTCTTTTCCTCATTTAACCAATATCTAAAAGGTAGCAAAATGTCTTGAATATACATATGTATAACTGAATCACTTTGATTTACATGTGAAACTAACATAATATTGTAAATCAACTATATTTCAAAAACATTTTAAAAATTTATATTAAAAGGAATTCTTCAGCAAAACAAAAACCATGACCTGAAGTTTTAGGAATTAGGGGTTGAAATTTGCCATACTTTTTCACTGAAGACAAGCCATGGCTGATTTAGTCAGTGGATTTTTCATGTCCTTTTTCTTTAAGCACAAATATATTGTTGTTTTAACCTTGTCATTGAACCAGGGAGTTGAAGTAAATGCATCATCAGCAACTGAAGACAAGGAGTTAAGCAAAAAAAAAAAAAAAGAGTTATTTGTCTCTTTGTTCAGTTTTTCTTCCATAGAGGCCAATTCTCAGAAGTGAATACAATTTCTCTTAACTTCCTTCTATATTATTATTAGTAGTAATGATATCTTACATTGGTATAGTGCTTTACAGTTTGCAAAAATGCTTTCATGTTTTACAAACCACAGATTTTTAAGGGCTGTGAGATTATAGATTGTGTTTTGCCCATTATTTTTCTCTAATTCCTATCCCAATGCCTGTTGTATGACAGATGTTTAACAAATAGGTGAATAAGCCTCAAATTACCTGGTGGGGTAGATTTGGGAGTTATCATTGTTATTACCCTTTCATGCAAGAAGAAACTAAGTCTCAGAGATTTCATGACTTAAGGCTTTCTAGTACAAACTTTGGGGCGAGGAGGAGAGAGGGATTTTCTGAAAAATAGTCTAGTTTTTGAATGTGAAAATTAGGTTCTTTTCTAATCTGTGAAAAGAGAACCCTGAGATATTGTGGGATTACTGGAAGAAGTTCAGGGATCACATGCAAAATAAAGATTATCAAAAAAATGGAAAGAGGAGGTGGAGAGAGGGCCCAGCCCCCTTCACTGTTTGAGGCTCCTGGTATAAAGAGACCCCACACCAAACCCTCAAACATGGCAGCCTGATTTAGGTCAGTGTGTTAAACTCTGGTGAGAAACTAGTACTGGATCTTGTTCCTCCAATCTGATTTTGACCAATACTTGTAGAAAACACAGTACAATAAATTACTGTAATGTCTGCACTTATGGCCCAGTAACAAAGATTCTACATTCTAGCAAGTCCATAGACCACACCTTGACTGGATTGGTTTAGATTTTTAACACACTAAAAATGTGGTAAAGAAAGAATCCACTTGCCAATGCAGGAGACACAAGAGATGTACTTGCAATCCCTGGGTTGGGAAGATCCCCTGGAGGAAAGCACGGTAACCCACTCCAGTATTCTTGCCTGGAGAATCCCATGGACAGAGAAGCCTGGCGGGCTACAGTCCATGAGGTCACAAAGAGTCAGACATGACTGAGCAACTGAGCATAGTGCACACAAAAATGTTAAACAACAATATTTACAATATTTTAGGATAGTCTTTGTAAGTGTCAATTCACAGTGCACTGTTGGTTGTGTGGACCAGTTTTGGGATGCGAGTTTGTGTACGATAAACAGATTATTCTTTCAACCCCGAGACTATATAACTTCATTTAGAGAGGGCATCAAAATCTATTTCAAGTGCTTTCTTGAGGTGTGGACCATAACATCCTACTGACCTTTGTAGAAGACCCTGCTCACGCATTTGTGCCCTATTGTTCTCCACATGTGTGAAATGCTGTTGTGATTAATAAATCACAACTTGTGTAACAGCTCTTAGGAAGCTAGTTGATTTTTCTTTACTCTTCAGTTGGTACCAAAAATATAACTGCTTTCTTGTGGGAGAATCAACGAAATTTTGACATTAAAAAGAAGCCTTTATATTAATACTTGAAATCCTTGGTAACCACTTCTCTGTGTAGACCTTGAAAGATTAGGGTGAAAGTCAACTAATTCTACTATGTTTGAAGAATCTCTAAAAATAGAACTAGGTGTCTTGCCCGAGACTCACTGTTAGTTTCCAGAACCTAGGTTTTCCATGAGAGAAAGCAGTGCCTTGTTTTTTGTTTCAGTAACACTCAGTGTGCTAGACATTGGGTTAGGTAGACACTAAGAGTGTGAATAATGGCCTCCACTATCAGAAACCTCAGGAGGAAACCAATGGAAGGTCTGAGTCATTCATCAGAGTTCTAGGGGCGAGAGGTGTGGGGTAGAACCAGCGATCACCCCTAAGCTCATTTGCTGAAGTGAGGTGTGTGGGACTGGCCACTGGACTTCTACACCCTTGCATTACTGATCCCCAAACAAACTTTTCCAACTCTTGATACTGGGTCCAGGTGGTCTTTTTGTTTAGGCAAGTGCTGGGCTTCATGCACAAAAATGAGATTGATAGGAATTTCCATGACTTCAGAGCATTGTCATGCTCTCCAGGCAGGAGTGGAACAGAACAGAACATGAAGATGTAAACTGGCTTCCTTGGCACGAGGAAGCAACACAGAGCATCTAGAGATGATGAGATTGGCTGACAGCCTGCAGATTCTGTTTCTGTTTCAGATTCTGGGCAGTTTCTGTTCTCTAGGCTGGAAAAATCTTTGATCTTTCTGACTTAGGAACAGACAATTCACAGGGGAAAATGGGCATTTTTTTCTTTTTGAGAAAAAAAATGTACCTTCTGGATACAGATACAATTTTTACACTCTTCCCAGGGATGGGGGAGCCTGGTGGGCTGCTGTCTATGGGGTCGCACAGAGTCGGACACGACTGATGTGACTTAGTGGCAGCGGCAGCAGCAGCATATTGGGAAAAGTTCTCTAGACCAGTGCTGCTCAAACTTGAATGAGTGTATGAATAACTGAGAGATCTTACTGAAGTGTAGGTTAGGTTCACTTGGTCTAGGACAGTGCCTAGAATTCTGTTTCCAACAAGCTCCCTCCTAAGTCAGGCTGAGTTTGCTACAATATTGCTGGACTGAGAGTGGTGCTCTGAGGAGCACAGACCTGGAATCCACGTGGAAGCCTAGACTCATGGGAACTGGCCTCATCTGCTTTGGTGGGAGGCATTGATCCCTGTTTCTCCAGGGTGTATTATCCAGTCAGTACATTGTCTGCAGTGGTGTTTCCTTCTCTCAAGGTTCTTAAGTAGTCAGAGATATTGCTTTAGAGTATATATTGGTTGCTGTGCTTAATCATTAAAAAAGTCTTTGTTGTGCTTTGGAGTACTACTTCTTCTTCAGGGCACAATGCTAGCAGTAGCTGTCTTGCACAGTCAAGGCCTGTTCAATCCCCCATCATTACAAGGCATTGCCTTAACCCACAGGTCTTGTGTGTCTCACATATGTTGAGGGTAGTCCACCATAGTAAATTCTGCTGTGGAGAGCTTGGCAATCTAATCATAGAATGATGAACTTGTGTTATGTTCAGTGACTTGATCCTGCAGCTGCATAAGATGGACAGGTTGCAGAATAGATCTTTGAAAGGTACTATATCCATTGATTATATTCTGGACATCAAATGTAGCTGTCATCAGATATAGCTTGTCATTTGAGCCTCCTGGTTTAAAAACTATTACAGAAATCTATCCATTTTGACGTTTTGTCCCTTTTGAGCTACATCAAATGGGTTCTGTTAGAAAGAAAGAAAAGATTAAAAGCTCATCCGAATTTATGCTCAAAAGCGATTTCAGGAAAATTGAGGCTTCACATCACAGTATATGCTTATAAGCACTAATCCTTTGCTCAGTGCACTGCATCCCAGGCCAGTGAATGACTTCTTCATCAGGTGGCAGTGGTTTCTAATGAAAAAATAATCATGTAGCATAGACCAAACCAATCTTCCAAAATTGTTTTTTTTTTTTAATTTATTTATTTTTTATTTTACTTTACAATTCTGTATTGGTTTTGCCATACATTGACATGAATCCACCACGGGTGTACATGCGTTCCCAAACATGAACCCCCCTCCCACCCCCCTCCCCACAACATCTCTCTGGGTCATCCCCGTGTACCAGCCCCAAGCATGCCATATCCTGCATCGTACATAGACTGGCAATTCGATTCTTACATGATATTATACATGTTTCAATACCATTCTCCCAAGTCATCTCACCCTCTCCCTCTCCCACTGAGTCCAAAAGTCCGTTATACACATCTGTGTCTTTTTTGCTGTCCTGCATACAGGGTCATCATTGCCATCTTCCTAAATTCCATATATATATGTTAGTATACTGTATTGGTGTTTTTCTTTCTGGCTTACTTCACTCTGTATAATTGGCTCCAGTTTCATCCATCTCATCAGAACTGATTCAAATGTATTCTTTTTAATGGCTGAGTAATACTCCATTGTGTATATGTACCACAGCTTTCTTATCCATTCATCTGCTGATGGACATCTAGGTTGTTTCCATGTCCTGGCTATTATAAACAATGCTGCGATGAACATTGGGGTACATGTGTCTCTTTCAATTCTGGTTTCCTCAGTGTGTATGCCCAGCAGTGATGGCTTCACAGCTGAATTCTACCAAAAATTTCGAGGAGTTAACACTTATCTTACTCAAACTCTTCCAGAAAATTGCAGAAGAAGGGAAACTTCCAAACTCATTCTATGAGGCCACCATCACCCTAGTACCAAAACCTGACAAAGATACTACAAAAAAAGAAAACTACAGGCCAATATCACTGATGAACATAGATGCAAAAATCCTCAACAAAATTCTAGCAATCAGAATCCAACAACACATTAAAAAGATTGTACACCATGACCAAGTGGGCTTTATCCCAGGGATGCAAGGATTCTTCAATATCCACAAATCAATCAATGTAATTCACCACATTAACAAATTGAAAAATAAAAGCCATATGATTATCTCAATAGATGCAGAGAAGGCCTTTGACAAAATTCAACATCCATTTATGATAAAAACTCTCCAGAAAGCAGGAATAGAAGGAACATACCTCAACATAATAAAAGCTATATATGACAAACCCACTGCAAACATTATCCTCAATGGTGAAAAATTGAAAGCATTTCCCCTAAAGTCAGGAACAAGACAAGGGTGCCCACTTTCACCACTACTATTCAACATAGTTCTGGAAGTTTTAGCCACAGCAATCAGAGCAGAAAAAGAAATAAAAGGAATCCAAATTGGAAAAGAAGAAGTAAAACTCTCACTGTTTGCAGATGACATGATCCTCTACATAGAAAACCCTAAAGACTCTACCAGAAAATTACTAGAGCTAATTAATGAATATAGTAAAGTTGCAGGATATAAAATCAACACACAGAAATCCCTTGCATTCCTATACACTAATAATGAGAAAGTAGAAAAAGAAATTAAGGAAACAATTCCATTCACCATTGCAACAAAAAGAATAAAATACTTAGGAATATATCTACCTAAAGAAACTAAAGACCTATATACAGAAAGCTATAAAACACTGATGAAAGAAATCAAAGAGGACACTAATAGATGGAGAAATATACCATGCTCATGGATCGGAAGAATCAATATAGTGAAAATGAGTATACTACCCAAAGCAATTTACAAATTCAATGCAATCCCTATCAAGCTTCCAGCGATATTTTTCACAGAACTAGAACAAATAATTTCAAGATTTGTATGGAAATACAAAAAAACACGAATAGCCAAAGCAATCTTGAGAAAGAAGAATAGAACTGGAGGAATCAACTTGCCTGACTTCAGGCTCTACTACAAAGCCACAGTCATCAAGACAGTATGGTATTGGCACAAAGACAGACATATAGATCAATGGAACAAAATAGAAAGCCCAGAGATAAATCCACACACATATGGACACCTTATCTTTGACAAAGGAGGCAAGAATATACAATGGAGTAAAGACAATCTCTTTAACAAGTGGTGCTGGGAAAACTGGTCAACCACTTGTAAAAGAATGAAACTAGATCACTTTCTAACACCGCACACAAAGATAAACTCAAAATGGATTAAAGATCTAAATGTAAGACCAGAAACTATAAAACTCCTAGAGGAGAACATAGGCAAAACACTCTCCGACATAAACCACAGCAGGATCCTCTATGATCCACCTCCCAGAATTCTGGAAATAAAAGCAAAAATAAACAAATGGGACCTAATTAAAATTAAAAGCTTCTGCACAACAAAGGAAAATATAAGCAAAGTGAAAAGACAGCCTTCCGAATGGGAGAAAATAATAGCAAATGAAGCAACTGACAAACAACTAATCTCAAAAATATACAAGCAACTCCTGCTGATCAATTCCAGAAAAATAAACGACCCAATCAAAAAATGGGCCAAAGAACTAAATAGACATTTCTCCAAAGAAGACATACGGATGGCTAACAAACACACGAAAAGATGCTCAACATCACTCATTATTAGAGAAATGCAAATCAAAACCACAATGAGGTACCACTTCACACCAGTCAGAATGTCTGCGATCCAAAAATCTGCAAGCAATAAATGCTGGAGAGGGTGTGAAGAGAAGGGAACCTTCCTACACTGTTGGTGGGAATGTAAACTAGTACAGCCACTATGGAGAACAGTGTGGAGATTCCTTAAAAAATTGCAAATAGAACTACCTTATGACCCGAAATTGTTTTAAAGTGGATTGGAAGAGTGGCTCACTTAAGGTCTCTGATTTCTTCATTTACTTTTGTAGGTCACATTCCATCCATACAACACTCCATGGGTTTGTCAGCGACTTTGATTGAAGCAGAAAGTTATCAAATATCCTGATGAGGGCTTGGAAGAGTCCTCGCTATTAAGGAGTTTTGTTGTAATATTTATCTTAATCAGATTTGGCTGATATGTCTCTTACTCATAGAACTTTAGAGGGAAAAATCATCTAGCCAATTTAGAATCTAGTCCAATCAACTCATTTTACTGATGTGGAGACAGCTGGGAAGTTTGCTCAAGGTCACCCGGACCTGTCTCTGAATCCCAGTCCTGGTCTTCCCCCAAACCCTGATCTACCACATGCTTTTGTATGTTGATTTATGGATGTGACGTCTGTGAGGCCTGAGGCAGCAGGTTTTCCACCTTCCCTGATGGGAATTGGGGTGGTTCCACTGATACATTTATTGCATTTCCTTACCATCTAGACCCTGTGTTCTAGCAGAGTCCCAGTAGGTTCACCAATGCTCTAGAAAGGCAAAATGACACAGAGCCCAGATTCTGCAGCCTGGTGGTCTAGGTCAAATCCTGCTTTGCTCCGTACATATTTTGTGACTTTAGGCAAGCCACTTAACCTCTCTTTAAATATAAAATGGGGACTTTCCTTGTAGGGCTATTGTGAAGAGTGAATGAATGAATACTACAGAGCAATTGGAGCAAGCAGCCAGATGTGTAGTATGTGGAATTGTGTGTGGTTTTGCAAACTATGGATCTCTGCTAGGCATTGAGCTATGAAATCAGTGTTCTAAATCATTAATAGCATTCTAGAAAGTAAATGGCAATGCTAGAGTTAAATAGTCAAATGTGCTGCATCTATGCAGGGCATTGCTTGGTGTTCTTTTGGTTCCTTTTTTGGTGTCCCTTTGGTTTCATGTGTGTGTGTGTGTGTGTGTGTGTGTGTATGTGTATAAAATAACTCACAGTGTGAAAATGAATTTCTCACTGTGGATTGCACTCAAGAGTTTGGAAGCCCGGCTCCAGGGACTGGAATGAGTGAATTGATTTCTGTACATGCAGCCCTATCAGGGTGAACGAGGCACATGTTAGACATGAATGTACAAGGCAAGCTCTGACTGAAACATAAACGTGCTTCTTTTGCAGAGGGAGACCAAAGGGCAGTTTCTTATTGACCACATCTGCAACTACTACAGTTTGCTGGAGAAGGACTACTTTGGCATTCGTTATGTGGACCCAGAGAAGCAGCGGGTAAGAGTTGACCATCATCTAGATCCGTTTTGGGGAGGCACTCAGCCTTTGAGGGTGCTGAATAGGTTCTTCTTAGAGCAATTGTGATGCATTTGATCTCATAATTATTGATCACATGGTTATTGACCAGCCCGGGGCATGTGTATATATGTCTGTGTGTGTATAAGAGTATATAAGAGTTTGGCACTGTTCTCACTGGACATATTGAGGCAGGGGGAAGGGAAATTTAACCTTAGGCCTTTCCAGAAAGCTGCTCCCACCTGACTGAAGAGAGAATGTTCTTGTGCCCTTTGGACCTAGAGTTTGCTGAAGCTTCTCAGACAGTCGTTACATAAAAATCTTATTATAGAGAAAAAGCCACCTTTCACTATAAAAAGCCATTGTTAGAGCATGGAACAAGGAGGTGATTGCCTGATGGGCAGGAGGTTTTCTTTTAGGTGATGAAAATGTTTGACACTTGATAGAAGTGATAGATATACACCATTGTGAGTGTTTTAAATACCACTTAAAATGTATACTTTAAAATGTTATGTTAATGAGTATTGCCTCAATTAAAAAAAAAAAACTTTGGCAGATTATGGGTAAAGTTACTTTGAAAAGTGTTAGTTGTTCAGTTGTGTCTGACTCTTTGTGACCCCATGGACTGTAGCCTACCAGGCTCCTCTGTGCATGGGATTCTCCAGGCAGGAATACTGGAGTGGGTTGCCACTTCCTCCTTCAGGGGATCTTCCTGAGACAGGGATCGAACCTGGGTCTCCTGCATTACAAGCAGATTCTTTACCATCTGAGCCACCAGAGAAGCCCAAAAGTTACTTTGAAAGCTTTCTCCTTAGGAACCACCAAATTTGACAGCCCCCGTTGTATTTCTTGGAGTAGGAAATGGCAACCCACTCCAGTATTTTTGCCTGGAGAATCCCATGGACAGAGGAGCCTGTCAGGCTACAGTCCATGGGGTCACAAAGAGACACAACTGAGTGACTGAGCATATTGTATTCCTATTCCTGGACACATGTATCCTTCATGGCCTCTGCTGGTGCATGAGTAGTCTTGCTTTTTGAGCGGGGGTCCCAGTCTAAGAGTGTTCAGGTGTGACATCTGCCAAGCTCACAGTGATATGTGTCCCTCACATTGAAAAGACCAGGAATCTCCATCCCAGCTCCTACCACCTAGGGGTTCTCATTCCTGCATGAGTCCCAGCTATGCATCAAAAGGCACTGTATCTGTTATCTGCTCCCATCTCTGTTCTTACCCTGCCCTACTGATAAGCATGGCAGTGTGTGAAGGGATCAGGTGGTTGTGACTACCCTTTTTAATTTGCTCTCCTCCTTACTGGTGGCCCTGGTCATCTTCCTATTTCTTTTTCCTCTCCTGGTTCTTGGTTTTGTGTTTACTGACCTTATACAGTGAGGGAGAGGCTCACAAAGTATATTTTTGTAAAGGAGGAGGATATTGAAGGGATAGATTAGTTTTCTGAAACATGGAGAATCTTATTTGCATTTCAGTAGGACCTAACCTTCTATAAAGGGATCTAAGGCAGTGGCTTGGAAGAAGGAGATTTTGGTTTCCTGTAGCACTTGCAGGAACCCTTGAATGAACCAAGTATTTACCTGAGTAAGAGGAAGGTGGCAGGACACTGTGAGGATGTGGGACTGCTATGAGATCACAGAGGGGATTTGTATGGTGTTTACTGTTGAGTAACAGTGACTCCCAGACTAGCCCTGCAACTAAGTCAGTTTAGGTGTTTGCTAAAATCGGTTAGTATGGACCTTATTCTAGACCCCCTGAATCAGAATTCCTGAGGCTAGGGCCAGGAAAAGGTATTTTAATTCATCTTGATTCTAATTTTGATGCGGCCATCCTAGCTTTGACTTCTGACCAGTGTTGGAGACTATGGCATAAAGACATTCATAGACATAATTTCTTATGGCCTGTGAAGATATTACTTACTCTTGTATGGAGAGAGTTCGAACCTACGTCTCTTGCGTCTCCTGCATTGGCAGGTGGATTCTTTACCACTAGCGCCACCTGGGAGGCCCCATGGAGAGAGAAACCGGCTCAAAAACATTGTTACTTACCAGCCCTAAGGGTAACAAGTGATGAAGTAAGTACTTGAATTTAGAATTATGGTTCAGAGTTCCCTTGGCCACACAGACTCTATGAACAACATCATTCATCTAACCACTGCTTAAAATGATTTTTATACAAAATTAACAGCCTACCTGCAGAAGTAATTCTAGCTACCATTCAGTTCAGGTCAGTTCAGTCGCTCAGTCGTGTCCGACTCTTTGCGACCCCATGAACCGCAGCACGCCAGGCCTCCCTGTCCATCACCAACTCCCGGAGTTCACTCAGACTCACGTCCTAGTTGAGCACTTATCATATGTAAGGAAATTTACTCATATGGTCTTTAGTCTTCGCCCCAGAAGGGGGAAACTGAGGCCCAGAGATACAGTTACAGCTAGTAATTGTAGAAGGAAGAATGGGATTTAAAACCACACTATTTCCATTTTATCTCTCAAGTGAAAATTTGAAACACAGCCTAGATTAGGAACCTGTGAATCCTTTTTATAAAGGGCTATACAGAAAATATTTCCAGCTTTCTGACTGATAAAACTTCTGTTGCAGTTCCTAAGTAATTAAATTCTAATGGAAAGTGGCTGTAGACAGTACCTCAATTAGTGGATGTGTGTGTGTTCCAGTAAAACTTTTTCTCCAATGAAAGTATTTCACAAAAAAGACAATTGGCCATAGTTTGCTGACCCTTGGCCTAGATAATAACTGGATACCACTTAAATGCATAAGCCTTTTTTGTCCCTCTTAACCCTCTCAGTGGGGAGATTCTGGATAAAATATTAATAAGCAGAGCCTTTTGAATTGGACTCAGATACAAATATGAATTCATGTTCGTAAATATACAGAGATAAATACAGAAATAAATATGTATGTGTATTAAGGTGGATAGCTAGTATGTATACGTATATTTCCAAGCTTCATCCATGGAGCTGGCTTAGAGGCAATGATACCACAGTAGTAATGAGCACACCTAGCTCTCAGACCTTGGTTTCAAATACCATATTAATAAAAGGAAGAAGAGCTTCTTGCAGAAATGGCTGACTCTAGAGCCAGTATAGGGAAATAACAAGGTGAGCCTGGAGCATCATGTGGCACCAGGAAATTAAAAAAAAAACAAAACTCAAAAAACCCAAATGTAGAGCACTAGGAAAGGCACTGAGCCAGCATGAAAGAACTGCCAATGACCAGAACTGAAGCAACAGAAGTGACCAAAACAGTAATAGTATTGAGTTATAATCCATAGAATAAATATTCATACTGATATAAATAACTGAATAGATAAATAAAAGAAGTGGTAGCTCTTCCTTACAGAGCAGTTCTAATTAATAAATATAGAGAGAATGAGAGAAATAAAAAGCCATTATTAGAGTGCCAAAATAATAATTGCTGTGGGCAAGATCCATTGACGAATGCTAAAATTAGTGGACAAAAGTTTGAGAAGAATCAAGATATTTGTGCAGTCTCAAGGTATCCTCTCCCCCAACCCACTCTCAGCCTGGTATTTTTTAATTACAAGAGGAAAAAGAAAAGCTTTATAGTGGAGAAACTTGGCAGACATCACTTTAACCAAGCGATCAGGATTAACATCAGCAATAAAAAGCCTTACCAACATCATGGACTCCCCGGATATCAAGCACTGAGAAGGGCACTCTTTCTCTGTGGTATTCTTTGCAATAATGCATAATTTCATTCAAATCTTGAGGGAACATCAGAAAAACTAAAGGGAGAGACATTCTCCAAAACAATTCACCCATACCCTTCAAGAATGTTCAGGTCGTGAAGGACAAGGAAAGATGGGGAAACTCTCACAGATTAGAGAGCTACATCACCTAAGACAATGTGGAATCCTGGACTGGATACTGGAACAGAGAAAAGTGTAGGAGTGGAAAAACTGGTGAACTCCAGGTTAAGTCTGTAGCTTAGTTAATAGTATTGGGTTAATATTAGTTTCTTAATTTTGACAATTGCTCTATGGCTATATAAGATGCTAACACTAGGGAAAGATGAGGCACCTTTTCTGTATATCTACAATTATTTTTTTAACTTGAAGTTTCTGGGTTATGTGCTTACTGTTCTTTATATTTTGATGTGGCTTAGCTTAATTTTTAGTGTCCAGATTCAGGTAGTAGATTAGTGGAAAAAATAAGGGCCACTCCAATACAAAACCATCTTCTCTGATGTATTCACTAAACTGCTTAGAGGGTTACCTGAATAGTTCTGATTTTCCTGTAATTTAGCTGTTACTGCCTTTTGATTTTGAGGATGCAATGTGAGTGTATCTTCCACATGGATTGCAGAGTAGTTACTATACAAAATTGTATGAACTTTGTACTCAGAAAGAGGCTTGAACTTTTTACTTAGAAAGATGCTTGGACTTTGTAATCACATGGATGCAAATTAAATCCCATCTCCGTTGGTTAATAAGTGTGATCTTGACCAAGTTATGAGCTTCTCTGAGTCTTTGTTCTGATTGTTAATATAGATAACAACACCTACATATGAAATTGATATGGGAATTAGATATGATATGTAAATGCTGAATAAATGATATATATGGAGTATGACATAGCATGTGTTATTTTTATTATTGATTGTTATTATTACTATTACTCTGCATTAGCTGGGCTTCCCAGAGGAAGCTAGTGTTAAAGAAATCACCTAGCAATGCAGGAGACATAAGAGACATGAGTTCAAGCCCTGGGTTGGGAAGATCCCCTGGAGGATGGCATGGCAACCCACTCCAGTATTCTTGCCTGGAGAATCCCATGGACGGAGAAGCCTGGTGGGCTACAGTCCATAGGGTCACAAAGAGTCAGACATGACTGAAGTGACTTAGCATCCTTGTACACATGCATTAGCTAGGTCTAGGTGAGGCAATTACATGAGGAAATACAGCCATGATTGGCAAGTCTAAAACCTAGAAATGTTAATGATAACTTCTTTCAAAGGCAGGATGGCCATTATTATGCTCTTTGGGGAGAGAAGAGGGAGGAAGAGAACCTTGGATAATTAGAAAAAGGGCTCAAAGACACAGCCATATGCTGATATGAGAGTCTTAAGCAGAGATTAGTTGACAAACCTTAGTTTGTTTTTTGTTTATTTGTTTTTAACCAGCTCATGTGCTTTTTCTCCATGGAAAATATTGAATTATTTAGATAGAAAGCTAATCAAGAAAAAATCAAGTTAGTTAGAAAAGCTGATGTGGAACTTATTCTGTTGTGGGAGTTGGTGGTTTGCCTACAACTCTTCACAATTTGATTTACAGTACACTATTGTGGAATATTAAATATTTAGCACTATTACATTTGGAATACCATATGTTTGACAAGATGTCTTGTGTCCCATATGCTGTGAGAGTGGTGAGGACTGAATCAGTAAATGATCACTACCTTTACTATTTAATAGCAAAGGCCCAGAATTTCCATTATTTTAAAATATTGATGTAAGAAGGGACAAACTGAATACTGGTTAATAAAATCCTCTCTAATGCCCACCACATTTATCTTCTAAAGAATTCATATAATCTTAGTTGCCTAAGATTAGGAAGAAAGTGAGTAGTAGTCTCCTCATTTACTGAAAGAGAAAGCTGAGACTACAAGTGTGGAAGTCTTGGGAGAAATAATTCCAGAAGAAAAAGATCTCATTTGGCTTATCCAAGTTTTTTTTTTTTTTCTTAAATGCAATCTTTCTACTACTTCTGCTCAGGTGCTGAGGTAACTTCTCTCTGGAAAGATGAAGTTTTGAAATAATTAGTTGGGTTTCATATTTCTAGTTCTGTGGCTTTGATTTGTTATGTTCATCCTCTGGATTTTCCTGGTTACTCTTCCATACTTCCCCTTTGGCCAAACCCAGCTAGGGAAGTCACCCCCACTGCTTTAGAGCTAAGGACATACCCCAACCCTAGCCAGTCAGAGGAGGAATTACACCAGGATTTTGATGTAGGTAGTTGGTTTATAGACTTCAGGGAGACTGAACCCAGTGCTTTTGATTTTTAACTTCCCTGTCTCTAAGCGTCTGTTTAACCCACTTACATGAGGGCCATTGCCTTTTCTAACTTAAGGGATATTCTGAAACATACCCAAGGACAGCAGATTTACTTTGTGAAACCACACCTCTGGGGCAGTCTCCGCAAGCACCCTTGTTTTAGGGCGTTCTGTGTCATGTGGCCACTGGATGTCCTTTCTGACAGGATGACCCAGGAAATCATGGATGCGGGGACATGCTGAACTTCCTCCAAATATAATTACAGCCTTGAGGTTTTTGTGTTGGCAGCCAGAAAGAACTAGTGAGCCTATCAGTGAGTTTTGTTAACAATGGGAAAAGATCTTGCCTATGTTAGAGCAATTTGCTTTTGTTGGCGGTACCTTTGGGGGAGGACATGGAATGGAAAAAGAAACAAGACCAGTGATTTGAAATTTCACTCTGGGGATGGTGCCAGGAAGCCAGATAGCATTATGTCCCACCAGCTGCTCCTTCCATTGAAAGGCTGCTTTCTGCTCCTGGGGAAATTGCTTCACAGATGCTTGAAACTAGGAATGAGAGGGGTACCTGAGATCTAGGACATTCCTAAACTGAAGAGGAGGGCTGTACTTCTGCCTCAAGTCATTGGTCATGAATTTGTCTGTTTAATGAGTCCTCTTTTTAAAAAAAAAAAAAAAAACATTTTTTAAAATTAGAAGATAATTACTTTACAGTATTGTGATGGTTTTTGCCTTACATCAACATGAATAAATATTAGGAATACATGTGTCCCCTCCCTCTGGAACCCCCCTGCCATCTCCCTTCCAATCCCACCCCTCTAGGTTGTCACAGAGCAAATGATTCCTCATTTAAGTATCAGGGGTATCAAAAATCAAGATTACTTGGATGTCTGTTTTAGGAGAGGTATGGACAAGTAGGAATCAGCAAACTAAAATGGATTGGAATGGGTGAATTTAACGCAGATGACCATTGTATCTACTACTGTGGGTAGGAATCCCTTAGAAGAAATGGAGTAGCCATCATGGTCACCAAAAGAGTCCAAAATGCAGTTCTTGGATGCAATCTCAAAAACGACAGAATGATCTCTGTTCGTTTCCAAGGCAAACCATTCAATATCACAGTAATCCAAGTCTATGCCCCAACCAGTAACGCTGAAGAAGCTGAAGTTGAACAGTTCTATGAAGACCTACAAGACCTTCTAGAACTAACACCCCCAAAAGATGTCCTTTTCATTATAGGGGGCTGGAATGCAAAAGTAGGAAGTCAATAAACACCTGGAGTAACAGGCAAATTTGGCCTTGGAATACAGAATGAAGCAGGGCAAAGACTAATAAAGTTTTGCCAAGAGAACGCGCTGGTCATAGCAAACACCCTCTTCCAACAACACAAGAGAAGACTCTACACATGGACATCACCAGATGGTCAACACAAAAATCAGATTGATTATATTCTTTGCAGCCAAAGATGGAGGCGCTCCATATAGTCAGCAAAAACAAGACCGGGAGCTGACTGTGGCGCAGATCATGAACTCCTTATTGCCAAATTCAGACTTAAATTGAAGAAAGTAGGGAAAACCACTAGACCATTCAGGTATGACCTAAATCAAATCCCTTATGATTATACAGTGGAAGTGAGAAATAGATTTAAGGGACTAGATCTGATAGACAGAGTGCCTGATGAACTATGGATGGAGGTTCGTGACATTGTACAAGAGACAGGGATCAAGACTATCCCCATGGAAAAGAAATGCAAAAAAGCAAAATGGCTGTCTGGGGAGGCCTTACAAATAGCTGTGAAAAGAAGAGAGGTGAAAAGCAAAGGAGAAAAGGAAAGATATAAGGATCTGAATGCAGAGTTCCAAAGAATAGCCAGGAGAGATAAGAAAGCCTTCCTCAGTGATCAATGCAAAGCAATAGAGGAAAACAATAGAATGGGAAAGACTAGAGATCTCTTCAAGGAAATTAGAAATACCACGGGAACATTTCATGCAAAGATGGGCTCAATAAAGGACAGAAATGGTATGGACCTAACAGAAGCAGAAGATATTAAGAAGAGGTGGCAAGAATACCCAGAAGAACTGTACAAAAAAGATCTTCACGACCCAGATAATCATGATAATGTGATCACTCACCTAGAACCAGACATCCTGGAATGTGAAGTCAAGTGGGCCTTAGAAAGCATCTCTACGAATAAAGCTAGTGGAGGTGATGGAATTCCAGTTGAACTATTTCAAATCCTGGAAAATGATGCTGTGAAAGCACTGCACTCAATATGCCAGCAAATTTGGAAAACTCAGCAGTGGCCACAGGACTGGAAAAGGTCAGTTTTCATTTCAATCCCAAAGAAAGGCAATGCCAAAGAATGCTCAAACTACCACACAGTTGTACTCATCTCACATGCTAGTAAAGTAATGCTCAAAATTCTCCAAGCCAGGCTTCAGCAATACGTGAACTGTGAACTTCCAGATGTTCCAGCTGGTTTTAGAAAAGGCAGAGGAACCAGAGATCAAATTGCCAACATCCGCTGGATCATGGAAAAAGCAAGAGAGTTCCAGAAAAACATCTATTTCTGCTTTATTGACTATGCCAAAGCCTTTGACTGTGTGGATCACAATAAACTGTGGAAAATTCTGAAAGAGATGGGAATACCAGACCACCTGACCTGCCTCTTGAGAAATCTGTATGCAGGTCAGGAAGCAACAGTCAGAACTGGATATGGAACAACAGACTGTTTCCAAAGAGGAAAAGGAGTACGTCAAGGCTGTATATTGTCACCCTGCTTATCTAACTTATATGCAGAGTACATCTTGAGAAACGCTGGACTGGAAGAAGCACAAGCTGGAGTCAAGATTGCTGGGAGAAATATCAATAACGTCAGATATGCAGATGACACCACCCTTATGGCAGAAAGTGAAGAGGAACTAAAAAGCCTCTTGATGAAAGTGAAAGAGGACAGCAAAAAAGTTGGCTTAAAGCTCAACATTCAGAACACTCAGATCATGGCATCTGGTCCCATCACTTCATGGGAAATAGATGGGGAAACAGTGGAAACAGTGTCAGACTTTATTTTTGGGGGCTCCAAAATCACTGCAGATGGTGATTGCAGCCATGAAATTAAAAAACACTTACTCCTTGGAAGAAAAATTATGACAAACCTAGATACCATATTCAAAAGCAGAAACATTACTTTGCCAACAGAGGCCCATCTAGTCAAGGCTATGGTTTTTCCTGTGGTCATGTGTGGATGTGAGAGTTGGACTGTGAAGAAAGCTTAGCACTGAAGAATTGATGGTTTTGAACTGTGCTGTTGGAGAAGACTCTTGAGAGTCCCTTGGACTGCAAGGAGATCCAACCAGTCCATTGGAAGGACTGATGCTAAAGCTGAAACTCCAGTACTTTGGCCACCTGATGCGAAGAGTTGACTCATTGGAAAAGACTCTGATGCTGGGAGGGATTGGGGGCAGGAGGAGAAGGGAACGACAGAGGATGAGATGGCTGGATGGCATCCCTGACTTGATGGACATGAGTTTGAGTGAACTCTGGGAGTTGGTGATAGACAGGGAAGTGTGGCTTGCTGTGTTTCATGGAGTCACAAAGAGTTGGACACGACTGAGTGACTGAACTGAACTGAACTGATGGTAAAGTAACCTGGCTTTGCAGGAAAAGACTTGGGGTATTCAAGTTACAAAGAATACATCACTATCATAACAGCTTGAGAACCAGATTTGTTGTCAGTAATTTAATTGTGGTCCAAGGTATTAATGCTGACAGATTTTGAGAAATTGTCATATTCTTTCAGAATAAAGCAGAATATGATGTTTAACTAAAATGATTACTTGCCAATGACTCTATCTACATACACCTGATGTCTTCTCTTTGGAAGGAATGGGATACCTGATCGGAGGTTGCAATCTGAAAGTCACTTAGCCAACTGAGATATTATAATTTTAGTGACAAGGAGGAACAAATTCATGAACTGGTCATCTTGTTCAGGTCAAAATGCAGAAATAAGGAAGAACTTCTGAGAATATGCAGAGTAGGAAGACCCTGAGTTCACCTTCTTTTGTGGGCACATCATAATTGTAACTGTTAAAGGGCGGCTTCTATGAAAACAACCTAATGGAGAAAAGATCTTCCACAATTAAAGATACAAGGAAAGAACTGCAATGTGACAGGTAGAAGGGGTGGTTACACAGAATGGTCACACCCAGGGGAAGCAATCCAAAAACAGGAGGATGGTCACAATTGTAGAGATTTTCTTCAAGAAGTTTAAAGTGTATGGCGGGGATGGTTTGGTGTACGTATTGTAAAAGGAACCCCCACCCCTTTGAATTAGTTAACATATTCATCATCTCACATATTTACCTTTATTTGGGGGGAGTAGTGAGAACATTTAAGTTTTACTGTCAGTGAATTTCAATTATATAATACATTGCAACTATAGTCACCATGTTATACTTGAATTCTTGGACCTTATTCCTCTTATAACTGAAAGCTTATACCCTTTTACCAACTTCTCCCTTTGTTTATTGTTATATGTTTTCTGGTACATATTTCTAGTTATGAGTCTGTAAATATTCTTACCTTTATTCAAATGATATAGTATATCTTAATTGCAGTCATCTCACATGCTAGTAAAGTAATGCTCAAAATTCTCCAAGCATGAACCGTGAACTTCCAGATGCTCAAGCTGGTTTTAGAAAAGGCAGAGGAACCAGAGATCAAATTGCCAACATCTGCTAGATCATTGAAAAAGCAAGAGAGTTCCAGAAAAACATCTATTTCTGCTTTATTGACTATGCCAAAGCCTTTGACTGTGTGGATCACAACAAACTGTGGAAAATTCTTCAAGAGATGGGAATATGTATGAGAAATCTGTATTCAGTTCAGGAAGCAACAGTCAAAACTGGACATGGAACAAGAGACTGGCTCCAAATCAGGAAAGGAATATGTCAAGGCTGTATATTGTCACCCTGCTTATTTAACTTCTATGCAGAGTACATCATGAGAAATGCTGGGCTGGATGAAGCACAGGCTAGAATCAAGATTTCTGGGAGAAATATCAATAACCTCAGATACGCAGTTGACACCACCCTTAAGGCAGAAAGTGAAGAACTAAACAGCCTCTTGATGAAAGTGAAAGAGGAGAGTGAAAATTTGGCTTAAAGCTCAACATTCAGAAAACTAAGACCATGGCATCTGGTCCCGTCACTTCATGGCAAATTAGATGGAGAAACAGTGGAAACAGTGACAGAGTTTATTTTTGTGGCTCCAAAATCACTGCAGATGGTGACTGAAGCCATGAAATTAAAAGATGCTTGCTCCTTGGAAGAAAAGCTATGACCAACCTAGACAGCATATTAAAAAGCAGAGACATTGCTTTGCCAACAAAGGTCTATCTATTCAAGGCTATGGTTTTTCCAGTAGTCATGTATGGATGTGAGAGTTGGACTATAAAGAAAACTGAGTGCCAAAGAATTGATGCTTTTGAACTGTGGTGTTGGAGAAGACTCTTGAGAGTCCCTTGGACTGCAAGGAGATCCAACCAGTCCATCCTAAAGGAAATCAGTCCTGAATACTCATTGGAAGGACTGATGTTGAAGCTGAAACTCCAATACTTTGTCCACCTGATGCAAAGAGCTGACTCATTTGAAAAGACCCTAATGATGGGAAAGATTGAAGGTGGGAGGAGAAGGGGACCACATAGGATGAGATGGTTGTATGGCATCACTGACTCAATGGATGTGAGTTTGAGTAAACTCAGGGAGTTGGTGATAGACAGGGAGGCCTGGAGTGCTGCAGTCCATGGGGTTGCAGAGAGTCAGACACAACTGAGCAACTGAACTGAACTGAAACCTCATTCAGTAAATTTCTTATTTCAGAGTTTTTCAGCTTTAGAAGTTTCATTTGGTTCCTTTTGTATCTTTCATCTCTCTCCTCTTTATGTTGAAGCATTCTTTAGGTACATTAGCTATTTTTATTTCTACCATAGCTGTTTTGAAATAACTGTCTTCTAATTACATTGTCTATAGAATTTATGGCTGTTTCTACTGACTGAATTTTCTTCTGGTTTGGGTCAGATTTTCCTGCATCTTTGCAAATCTGGTGATTTTATATTGGATGTTAGATATTGTGAGTATTACACTGTTGAGTGTCTAGATTTTGTTGTCTTTAAAGAGTATGCAACTTTGTTTTGGTAGATATTTTACCTTATAGTCTTATTCAAAAATTTTTTTTCAAATAAAACTTGTGTTTAGACTTAAAACAAAATGAAGACCCTGAGCCCCATACCAGCTTTTCCAGCCTGGGTTTCCCAGCACCAGGAAGATGGTCCCCTTAGAACATTTTGTTTTGAAGATAAGCAGGGCTTGCATATGGGAGAGCCAGAGAGATGTATGAAACAGATCCTGCTCTTAAATGGTACATTTTATATGAGTATAAAATATGATATACTCCAAATCCCAGTACAGGGGCAGTAATTTGAAAGGATCCTGGATTAGATCCAGTTGCTGATCTTAGAGAGCCTGCTGGAGAGGCAGAGGCAATTGGGACTCCTGCTAGGTACATAGACACTGGTAGCAGCCATTTTGGGAAGCTCATTCTATCACAAGGACAATATATATATTCTATCACAATATTAATATATTGCCAAGCACTATTTTGGAGCCCTTCTCTAACCTATTAGCACTGGGGGCTTACCTGTCCACCAGTGGGCTGGCACCAACCGGGGGACCCTCTAGGCCCTGCAGCTAGTGCCTCAGAACCCGGCCTCTCCCACCACCCCAGACCCTGCAGCCAGATTTCTTGATACCCAGGCCTGCCCACCTACAGGCTCACACCAGCTGCAGGACCCTTTAGGACTCTGCATAGTCAGCTGTGCTGAAACCTGGCCCTTCCTACCTGTGGACCGGCAGCCAATAAAGCAGAGCTTGACAGCCAACTGTGCTGGGTACTAGCCTTTCCTATGAGCATGCCCACAATAGTCAACTCTGCAATGATAAAAGGTGGGAGAAAGACCTAAATTGACTTTTCTCCAAAGAAGACATACAAATGGCTAACAAACACATGTAAGGATGCTCAACATCACTCATTATTAGAGAACTGTAAATCAAAACTATAACAAGATTCCACCTCACACCAGTCAGAATGGCCATCATCAAAAAGTCTACAAACAATAAATGCTGGAGAGGGTGTGGAGAAAAGGGAACCCCCCTGCATTGCTGGTGGGAATGTAAATTGATGCATCCACTATGGAAGACAGTATGGAGATTCCTTTAAAAACTAGCAATAAAACCACCACATGACTCAGCAATCCCACTCCTAGGCATATACCCCAAGGAAACCAAAACTGAAAGACACATGTACCCCAGTGTTCATTGCAGCACTATTTACAATAACTAGAACATGGAAGCAACCTAGATGTCTGTTGACAGATGAGTGGATAAAGAAGCTGTGGTATATATATATATATATATATACACAATGGAATATTACTCAGCCAAAGAAAAGAATGCATTTGAATCAGTTTTAATGAGATGGACAGACCTAGAGCCCATTGTACAGAGCGAAGTACATCAGAAAAAGATAAATGTCATATACTAACACATGCATATGGAATCTGGAAAGATCGTACTGATGAATTTAGTTGCAGCACAGCAATGGAGAAACAGACATAAAAAACAGACTTATGGACAGAGGGGGAGGGGAAGAGGGAGATGTATGAAAAGAGTAACATGGAAACTTACACCATATGTAAAATAGATAGCCAATGGAAACTTGCTGTATGACTCAGGGATCTCAAACAGGGTCTCTGTAACAATCTAGAAGGATTGGATGGGGAGGGAGATGGGAGGGAGGTTTAAGAGAGAGGGGACATATGTATACCTATGGCTGATTCTTTTTGATGTTTTACAGAAAACAACAGGATTCTGTAAAGCAATTATCCTTCAATTTAAAAAAATTAATTTTTAAAAAGTAATTAAATGTAAATGGACTAGATGCTCCAATCAAAGGACACAATGTGGCTGAATGGATTAAAAAATAAGACCAATATATATCCTGTCTACAAGAGTTTCATTTCATATCTAAACACACTCACACAGACTGCCACTGAGGTGATGGAAACAAGTATTCATGCAAATGAAATGAAAAAAAAAAAAAGCTGGAGTAGCAAGACTTTTATCAGACAAAATCAGTTTTAAAACTATAAGAAGAGACAAAGAGATATTATATAATGATCAAGTGATCAATCCAAGAAGAAGACAGAAGAATTGTAAATATATAGGACTTCCCAGGTGGCACTGGTGGTAAAGAATCTACCTGCCAGTGCAGGAGACACAAGAGACATTGGTTTGATCCCTGGGTTGGGAAGATCCCTGGAATAGGAAATAGCAACCTGCTCCAGTATTCTTGCCTGGAAAATTCCACAGATGGAGTAGTCTAGCGACAACTGAGTGACTGAGTCCACACACACACACACACGCTCCAATAGAGGAGCACCTAAATACATAAATATTAACATATATATATAGAGAGAAACTGACAGTAACACAATAATAGAAGAGGACTTTAAACACCCCAGTTACTCAATGGACAGATCAGCCAGCCAGAAAATCAATAAAGAAACACTGGCCTTAAATGATACTCAAGACCAGAGGACTATATATAAGTATATGTATGTATACACACACACACACACACATATACATATATGGCAACTGCATATACATTTTTTCGAGTGTACATGGAACATTCTCCAGGATAGATCACATGCTATGCCACCAAACAAGTCTCAGTAAGTTTAAGAAGCTTGAAATCATATCAAGCACCATTTCTGACCACAGTACTGTAAGACTAGAAATCAACTGCAGGAAAAAACTGGAAAAAAAAAAAAACATGAATGTGTAGAGGCGAAACAATATGCCACTAAACAACCAATGGGTCGGTGAAAAAAAAATCAAAGAGGAAATTTAAAAATGGAAAAAGAATGATCCAAAATCTATGGGACACAGTGAAAACAGTTTCAAGAGGGAATTGTATAGTGATATAAGCCTGCCTCACAAAACAGGAAAAATCTCAAACAATCTAAAATATCTAAGTGAAAGTGAAGTTGCTCAGTTGTGTCTGACTCTTTGCAACCTCATGGACTGTAGCCTACCAGGTTCCAGCATCCATGGGATTTTCCAGGCAAGAATACTGGAGTGGGTTGCCATTTCCTTCTCCAGGAGATCTTCCCGACCCAGGGATTGAAACTGGGTCTCCCGCATTGTAGGCAGACACATTACCATCTAAGCCACCAGGGAAGTCTAAGAAACTAGCAACAGAGCAAGCAAAACTCAAAGTTAAAAGAAGGAAAGAACTAATAAACATCAGAGCAGAAGTAAATGAAATGAAGACTAGAAAAGCAATCAAAACAATTAATGAAACTAAGAGCTGGTTCTTTGTAAAGATGATAAACCAGACTCATCAAGAAAAAAAAAAAGAGCCTAAATAAGTAAAAAAAAAAAAAAAGAGCTTATTAAATAAGTAAAATCAGAAATGAAAGAAGAGAAATTACAGTGGACACCATAGAAATACAAGGGATCATAAGAGCTGGCTGTGAGGAGCTACGCCATGTCCAAAGTCAGGGGCAGCCTCTGAGAGGAGCTACCCCATGTCCAAGGTAAGGAGCAGCAGCTGCACTTTGCTGGAGTAGCTGTGACGAGATACAACACATCCAAGGTAAGAGAAACCCAAGTAAGATGGTAGGTGCTGAGAGAGGGCAGCAGAGGGCAGGCAGACTGAAACCACAATCACAGACAACTAGCCAATCTGATCACATTGACCACAGCCTTCTCTAACTCAATGAAACTAAGCCATGCCGTGTGGGGCCACCCAAGAAGGATGAGTCATGGTGGAGAGGTCTGACAGAATGTGGTCCACTGGAGAAGGGAATGACAAACCACTTCAGTATTCAGAACCCCATGAACAGTATGAAAAGGCAAAAAGATAGGATACTGAAAGGTGAACTCCCCAGGTTGGTAGATGCCCAATATGCTACTGGAGATCAGTGGAGAAATAACTCCAGAAAGAATGAAGGGATGGAGTTAAAGCAAAAACAATACCCAGCTGTGGATGTGACTGGTGATAGAAACAAGGTCCGATGCTGTAAAGAGCAATATTGCATAGGAACCTGGAATGTTAGGTCCATGAATCAAGGAGAATTGGAAGTGGTCAAACAGGAGATGGCTAGAGTAAATGTAGACATTCTAGGAATCAGCGAAATAAGATGGACTGAAATGGGTGAATTTAACTCAGGTGATCATTACATTTACTAGTGTGAGCAGGAATCCCTTAGAAGAAATGGAGTAGCCATCATAGTCAACAAGAGTCCAAAATGCAGTACTTGGATGCAATCTCAAAAACGACAGAATGATCTCTGTTCGTTTCCAAGGCAAACCATTCAATATCACAGTAATCCAAGTCTATGCCCCAACCAGTAATGCCGAAGAAGCTGAAGTTGAACAGTTCTATGAAGACCTACAAGACTTTCTAGAACTAACACCCCCAAAAGATGTCCTTTTCATTATAGGGGACTGGAATGCAAAAGTAGGAAGTCAAGAAACACCCGGAGTAACTGGCAAGTTTGGACTTGGAATGTGGAATGAAGCAGGGAAAAGGCTAATAGAGTTTTGCCAAGAACACACTGGTCATAGCAGACACCCTCTTCCAACAACACAAGAGAAGACTCTACACGTGGACATCACCAGATGGTCAACACCAAAATCAGATTGATTATATTCCTTGCAGCCAAGGATGGAGGAGCGCTATACAGTCAGCAAAAACAAGACCGGGAGCTGACTGTGGCTCAGATCTTTAAATCCTTATTGCCAAATTCAGACTTAAATTGAAGAAAGTGGGGAAAACCACTAGACCATTCAGGTATGACCTAAATCAAATCACTTATGACTATACAGTAGAAGTGAGAAATAGATTTAAGGGACTAGATCTGATAGAGTGCCTGATGAACTATGGATGGAGGTTCATGACATTGTACAGGAGACAGGAATCAAGACCATCCCCAAGAAAAAGAAATGCAAAAAAGAAGAATGACTGTCTGAGAAGGACTTACAAATAGCTGTGAAAAGAAGAGAAGCAAAAAGCAAAGGAGAAAAGGAAAGATATACCCATTTGAATGCAGAGTTCCAAAGAATAGCAAAGAGAAATAAGAAAGCCTTCCTCAGCAATCAATGCAAAGAATCAAGGGAAACAATAGAATGGGAAAGACTAGAGATCTCTTCAAGGAAATTAGAGATACCAAGGGAACATTTCATGCAAAGATGGGCTCAATAAAGGACAGAAATGGTATGAACCTGAAGATATTAAGAAGAGGTGGCAAGAATACACAGAAGAGCTGTACAGAAAAGATCTTCATGACCTAGATAATCATGATGGTGTGATAACTCACAGTCACCTACAGCCAGACATCTTGGAATGTGAAGTCAAGTGGACCTTAGGAAGCATCACTACGAACAAAGCTAGTGGAGATGATGGAATTCCAGTAGAGCTATTTCAAATCCTGAAAGATGATGCTGCGAAAGTGCTGCACTCAATATGCCAGCAAATTTGGAAAACTGAGCAGTGGCCACAGGACTGGAAAAGGTCAGTTTTCATTCCAATCCCAAAGAAAGGCAATGCCAAAGAATGCTCAAGCTATCACACAGTTGCACTCATCTCACATGCTAGTAAAGTAATGCTCAGAATTCTCCAAGCCAGGCTTCAGCAATACGTGAACTGTGAATTTCCAGATGTTCAAGCTGGTTTTAGAAAAGACAGAGGAACCAGAGATCAAATTGCCAACATCCGCTGGATCATCAAAAAAAACAAGAGAGTTCCAGAAAAACATCTATTTCTCTTTATTGAATATGCCAAAGCCTTTGACTGTGTGGATCACAATAAACTGTGGAAAATTCTGAAAGAGATGGGAACACCAGACCACCTAACCTGCCTCTTGAGAAATCTGTATGCAGGTCAGGAAGCAACAGTTACAACTGGACATGGAACAGCAGACTTGTTCCAAATAGGAAAAGGAGTACGTCAAGGCTGTATATTGTCACCTTGCTTATTTAACTTCTATGCAGAGTACATCATGAGAAACGCTGGGCTGGATGAAGCACAAGTTGGAATCAAGACTGCTGGAAGAAATACCAATAACCTCAGATATGCAGATGATACCACCCTTATGGCAGAAAGTGAAGAGGAACTAAAAAGCCTCTTGATGAAAGTGAAAGAGGAGAGTGAAAAGGTTGGCTTAAAGCTCAACATTCAGAAAACTAAGATCATGGCATCCGGTCCCATCACTTCATGGCAAATAGATGCAGAAACGTCAGACTTAATTTTGGGGGCTCCAAAATCACTGCAGATGGTGACTGGAGCCATGAAATTAAAAGACACTCCTTGGAAGGAAAGTTATGACCAACCTAGACAGCATATTAAAAAGCAGAGACATTACTTTGTCAACAAACATCCGTCTAGTCAAGGCTATGGTTTTTCCAGGGGTCATGTATGGATGTGAACTTTGGACTATAAAGAAAGCTGAGCGCTGAAGAACTGATGCTTTTGAACTGTGGCGTTGGAGAAGACTCTTGAGAGTCCCTTGGACTGCAAGGAGATCCAACCAGTCCATCCTAAAGGGGATCAGTCCTGGTGTTCATTGGAAGGACCAATGTTGAAACTGAAACTCCAATACTTTGGCCACCCGATGGGAAGAGCTGACTCATTGGCAAACACCCTGAAGCTGGGAAAGATTGAGGGCAGGAGGAGACAGGGACAACAGAGGATGAGATGGTTGGATGGCATCACCAACTCAATGGACGTGGGTTTGGGTAGACTCCTGCAGTTGGTGATGGACAGGGAGGCCTGGTGTGCTGCATTTCATGGGGTTGGAAAGAGTTGGACACAACTGAGTGACTGAACGAAACTGAAGAGCGATTATATGCCAACAAAATGTACAACCTGAATAATGCATAAATTCTTAGAAATGTGCCATTTTCCAACACTGAATCAGTACGAAATAGAAAATATGAACAGACCAATTATCAATAATGAAAATGAATCAGTAATTAAGAAAAACCTCCCTACAAATAAAAGTCCAGGACCAGATGGCTTCTCAGGAGAATTCTACAAAGCATTTAATACTTATTCTTCTCAAACTATTTCAAGAAATTGAGGAGGAAGGAATGGTTCTGAACTTATTCTGTGAGGCCAGCATCACCCTGATACCAAAACCAGATAAAGTCACCAGAAAAAAGAAAATTACAGGCCAGTATCACTGATGAACACAGATGCAAAAATCCTCAACAAAATACTAGCAACCAAACTCAACAATACATTAAAAGGATCATGTACCACAATTAAGTGGGATTTATGCCAGGGATGCAAGGATTTTTCAATCTCTGTAAATCATTGTGATACACCACATTAATAAATTGAATAATAAAAATTATATGATCATCCTAATAGATGCAGAAAAAGCTTTGATAAAAGTTCAATTCTATTTATGATAAAAACTCTTAACAAAATGGGTATATTGAAAACATACTTTACATAATAAAAGCCATGTATGACAAGCCCATAGCTAACATTGTACTCAGCAGTGAAAAGCTGAACACTTTTTCTTTAAGGGTAGGAACAACACATGGATACTCAGTCTCAACACTTTTATTCAAGTCCTAAGCACACCAGTTAGACAAGAAAAAGAAAGAAAAGAAAAATGGTAAGAAAGAAGAAAAATGTCACTGAATGCAGATGACATGATACTATATAGAGAGAATCCCAAAGTCACCACCAAAAAACTATTAGAACTAATAAATGAATTCTTTAAAATTGGAGGATACAAAATTAACATACAGAAATCTGGTGTGTTATTTTATATTAACAATAAACTATCAGAAAGAGAAATTAAGAAAACAACCCCATTTATAATTGCATTGAAAAGTATTAAATACAGAGAAAAAATTAAAAGCTAAAATTCCTACACTCAGAAAACTATAAGACATCAATAAAAGAAATTGATGACAACACAAACAAATGGCAAGTTATAGTGTTATCATGGATTAGAAGAACTGACATTGTTAAAATGACCATTCTTCCCAAGGTAATCTACAGATTCAGCACAATCCCTATCAAAAAACCAATTACATTTTATACAGAATTAGAACAAATAATTTTAAAATTTGTATAGAATCAAAAGACCCTGAATAGCTAAAATAATCGCAAGAAAGAACAAAGCTGGAGATATCATGCTCTCATTTCAAATTATATAAAGCTATAATAATCAAAACAGTATGGTACTGACATGAAAACAGACACATAGATCAATGGAACAGATTGGAGATCCCAGAAATAAACCCACATTTATATGGTAAAGTAATCTATAACAAATGAGGCAACCATATACAATGGGTAAAATATAGACTCTTCAATAAATAGTGATGGGAAAATTAGACAGCTACATGCAAAGGAATCAAACTGTCCTACTTTTTCACACCATACACAAAAATAAATTCAAAATGGATTAAAGACTTAAATGTAAGACCTGGAACTATAAAACTCCTAGAAGAAAACAGGCAGTATGCTCTTTGGCATCAGTCTTAGCAATATTTTTTGGATCTATCTCCTCAGTCAAGGGAAACAAAAGCAAAAATAAACAAATGGGATTGTATTAAATTAAAAAATTTTTGCACAGTGAGGTAAACTGTCAGTGAAATGCAGCCTACTGAATTGCAGCATATGTTTGCAAAGATATCCAATAAGGAGATAATATCCAAGATATACAAAGAACTCATACAGCTCAACATCAGAAAAACAAACCAGATTAAAAAGTGAGCAGAGGACCTGAATAGACATTTTTCCAAGGAATACATCAGATGGCCAACAGGCACATGCAGAGCTACTCAAAATCATTAATTATCAGAGAAATGCAAACTGAAACCACAGTGAGACATCACCTCACATCTGTCGAAATGACTGTAATCAAAAAGATAACAAACACAAAGTGTTGATGGGGATATGGAAAAAAGGAATCTCATGTACTGTTGGTGGAGATGTATATCGGTACAGCCACTATGGAAAACACTAGAGATTCCTCAGAAAGTTAAAAGTGAGATTGCCATATGATTCAGCAATTTCACTTGTGGATATTTACTTAAAGAAAACAAAAACACTAATTTGAAAACATATATATATACTCCAGTATTCACTGAAGCACTATTTACAGAAGCTAAGATATGAAAGCAACCTAAGTGTCCACCAACAGATGAATGGATAAAGATGTGATTTTATATATATATATATATATATATATATATATATATATATATATATATCAGTTCAGTTCAGTCACTCAGTCATGTCCAACTCTTTACGACCCCATGAATCGCAGCATGCCAGGCCTCCCTGTCCATCACCAACTCCCAGAGTTCACTCAGATTTATGTCCATTGAGTCAGTGATGCCATCCAGCCATCTCATCCTCTGTTGTCCCCTTCTCCTCCTGCCCCCAATCCCCCTCAGCATCCAAGTCTTTTCCAATGAGTCAACTCTTCACATGAGGTGGCCAAAGTACTGGGGTTTCAGCTTTAGCATCATTCCTTCCAAAGAAATCCCAGGGTTGATCTCCTTCAGAATGGACTGGTTGGATCTCCTTGCAGTCCAAGGACTCTCAAGAGTCTTGTCCAACATCACAGTTCAAAAGCATCAAGTCTTCAGTGCTCAGCCTTCTTCACAGTCCAACTCTCACGTCCATACATGACCACTGGAAAAACCATAGCCTTGACTAGACGGACCTTAGTCAGCACAGTAATGTCTCTGCTTTTGAATATGCTATCTAGGTTTGTCATAACTTTTATTCCAAGGAGTAAGCGTCTTTGAATTTCATGGCTGCAGTCACCATCTGCAGTGATTTTGGAGCCCCCAAAAATAAAGTCTGACACTGTTTCCACTGTTTCCCCATCCATTTCCCATGAAGTGATGGGACCAGATGCCATGATCTTAGTTTTCTGAATGTTGAGCTTTAAGCCAACTTTTTCACTCTCCTCTTTCACTTTCATCAAGAGGCTCTTTAGTTCCTCTTCACTTTCTGCCATAAGGGTGGTGTCATCTGCATATCTGAGGTTATTGAGATTTCTCCCGGCAATCTTGATTCCAGCTTGTGTTTCTTCCAGTCCAGTGTTTCTCATGATGTACTCTGCATAGAAGTTAAATAAGCAGGGTGACAATATACAGCCTTGACGTACTCCTTTTCCTATTTGGAACCAGTCTGTTGTTCCATGTCCAGTTCTAACCGTTGCTTCCTGACCTGCATACAGATTTCTCAAGAGGCAGGTCAGGTGGTCTGGTATTCCCATCTCTCTCAGAATTTTCCACAGTTTATTGTGATCCACACAGTCAAAGGCTTTGGCATAGTCAATAAAGCAGAAATAGATGTTTTTCTGGAACTCTCTTATATATATAAATATATGTAATTATAATTATATATAATATATAATTTTATATATAATATTGTATATAATTATACATATAACTTAAAAATGAAATCTTGTCCTTTGCAATAATATGGATGGATCTAAAAGGTATTAAGATAAATGAAATTAGTCAGAGGAAGACAAATAGAACTTGATCTCACTTATCGTAGAATCTAAAAAACAAAACCAAAACAGACCCATAGATACAGAGAATGAACTAGTGTTTGCTAGAGAGGAGAGGGTGGGAGGATGAGTGAAATAAATGAGGGAGATTAAGAGGTATAAACTTCTGGTTAAAAAATAAACTATGGGAATATAATGTACAGTATAGGGAATATAGTTAATATTGTCATAAGTTTGTATGGTGACAGATGGTAACCAGACCTACCATGGTAATATTTTTGTAGTGTATAAAATTATTGAATCACTATGTTGTACACTTGAAATGTTTTAAAAAGGCAGACAAAAAAATAAGTAGGGCTGGGAAATACCATTTTATCTCTGTTTGAGTTAGAAAAAATGGGAAGATATCCAATGTAGGACAGTTTTTCTCCTTTGTAGTGGGAACCTCCTGGGTTTGGTTCAGATGAAGACAGAAATTAATTTGGGGAATAAGATTTAAGTGCCATCATTACAAAGAAAATCACTCACTAGAGACTTCCAGTGGCAAGAAATTCAGAACTGAATGTACACAAGCAGGTTTGGAAGTAATATTAAAGGCAGTTTTTAAGTTCAGCTGAGAAGAGACTGGAATGTAAGTGTGAGCATAGTGTATAACTTAGATTAAAAACAGTATAGATTAGGAAATGAGAATTTGAAGCAGACATATTTCTTCTTCATTTATGCTCCAGCAGATAGATATCTTTCGAAGTTCAATTGTAATTATATATTATATGGATGGAGGTAATAATGAGAGTGTCTTAGGCATCTTGGACTGCTGCCGGAAAACACCATAGACCAGTTGCTTAAGCAGGACATTTATTTCTCATAGTTTTAAGAGGCTGGATAGTCCAAGATCATGGTACTGATGGGTTTGTTTCCTGGTGAGAACTGTCTTTCTGGTTTGCAGACAGCTGCCTTCTCCTATATCCTCACATGGTGGAGTGGAGTAGGGCTCGAGAGAGTTCTGGTCTTTCTCTGTTGTCTTATAAGGACACTAATCCAATCATGTGGGGTGTACTCTCATGACTTCTTTTGAACCTTATTACTTCCCAAAGGCCTTACCTCCAGAATCATCACATTGCGGTTAGGGTTCCAGCATGTGAGTATAATGGGTGGGGGCACATTCAGGTCCATAACAAGGAGGAAGAGTTCTAGTGATCTATTGCTATGTAACAACTCTCTTCAAAACTTGCTGGTTTAAAACAACACAGTTTTATTAAATTTCAGGATTTTGTGGGTTAGGAATTTGATTAGGGTTCAACTGGATAATTCTGCTCTGCATGGGGTTGTCTGGGCTCACTCAGCCGGTGACTGGTATGGTCTGAGTGTGTCTAAGACATCTTCGTTCATGTGCCTGGTGCTTCAGTGGGGGTGAATAGAAGGTGGGGCGTGGGGACCCCCTTCCTCTGCATGTGTTTTCAGGGCCTTTCCACATGCATGGCTTTTCTAGCAGAGGGTTTGGACTTCTTACATAGGTTCCAAGTACACATGGAACCATTTACCAAACAACTGTACAAAAACATTGGATTGATAAGTTTTGGACATGTTGAGTTGGGATGACTATGAGCTCTTGAGGCAGAGAGGTTTGCAGTATAGTTGAAAATATAGATCTGAATCTTAGGCCCTAAAATGAAATGGATCTAAAATTTTAAAAAATTTAGGTCACAGATGGAGATTTTGGGAGTCAATGAGCTCCTCATTATTTTAAAGCCCTGAAGAATAGATTGCAGTGTTAAGGGAGAGAGTATAAGTTGAGAGGAGAATCTGAAAGCTGAATAAATGTCCATATTTTAAACGATGGTCCAGAAGGAGAAACCTGCAATGAAGACTGACCAGGAACATACAGAGAAGAAAGAATAGGAGGAGGGGAGAGAGAGAGAGAGACATTTTGGAAGCATGGGTAGTTACAGAATTCATAAAAAGGAATGAACTGCAATTATTGCTCAAATGCTAAGAGATTTAGCCCCAGGAAGAGTGGGTCAAATCCTGTCCCTGCCATCTGCTGTTTGTATGACTTTGACCTTAGCCTGTGCCTCAGTTTCTTTACCTGTTTAATGAGGATACTAAAAGCAACTGTGCCATAGGGTTGTTGTTTAAATGCATTATTCCATGTTATCAACATATATAACTTATCTTTTTACTATTTCATGCTTTAAAGAGTTTGAAAAGATCCATGAGTCTGGCAACTAGGAGAACTTTTAACTTTAGAAAAGTTTGGTGATAGTATTGTTAAATTTATATGACATGACAGCAAATGTTCCAGTATGTAACTGGGTACTGATAATGGCAAAATCCATTGTAATAAGCATGAAAGAAGCCCATAATTTCCTTAATGATTGCATTTTGGTATTTTAATGTACTTTAAAATGCACATCAATAAACTTTTTTTTTTTTTTTTTACAAACTCTATTGTATTTTCAGACCATTAGTTTTTTCTTGTACACTATGGATTTCTTGGATGTAGAGCAGAGGTTGGCACGCAAGGGTCAGGATGACACTCATCTGTTTTTGTAAATAAAGTTTTGTTGGAGCACAGCTACTTCTATTCATTTCTCTATTGTCCGTGGCTGCTTTTATGTTCCAATGGCAGAGTTGGAGTCCTAACAGAGACCATATGGATCACAAAGCTTAAAATAATTACAATCTGGTTCTTTATGTAAAAAAAGGTGCTTTTGCTCTCCTGTTTCCTACAGTGTTTCTTCTCTTGGCAGTTACTTCTGTTTTGCTCATCCCTAGGAACCTAGAAAGCAAAAGCAGTTATGGCTGAAGGAGTGAAAAAACACTATTCCAAAGCCATGGAGGCTTTCTTACATAGATTGACTTACAAAAGGACAATAACTTCTGAGAATACCTGATCTACAGATATTTTTGTTGCTGTAGATTTTATTGAAGCTGGAGTGGAAGTCATTGTTACCAGGAGTGAAATGACTAAGGCCTAGGCTAACTTTCTTATCCAGGACACTGTTAAGGCTGCCTTCATTTTGATGGCATTCTTTTCTTCCCCAGGGAAGGGCTTAGAAATGGCATAAATTGGCTAGCTAATGCACGGGCTGAATTACTCTGGGGCTTTGTCCAGGTGGGACCTGAGAATCAGGCCATCTTTTCAGACCAGATTTGGGATTTGGTTACTATTGAGGAGAAAAACAGTCTGCTGTTTGGGAAGGTCTATTCATTATTGTTTAAAGCCCCATTGTTTATTTAACACATTTCTCTAGTCTACAGATTACGTTTGTGTAGAGAACCAAGGGTTTTGAGAAAGATAAGACAGAGGTGTGTAATTTACTCTATAATCATAAGGGGTCTGTTTCAACAGAAGCCCAGCCTTGAAGATAGCTAACTTTTATATTGTTTACTTTTGGTAGCTTTTAAAAAAAATCTACCAATTTGAAAATCAGTCTACTCAGTCATAAATCACCAACTAATTTCTGCCGTCTTTTTCTCCATATTTGCCAGAATTAGAAAGTATGAAAGAAATGTACCATTTCTATGATGAGAAAAATTATCTCTTAGAGCTAAATGCAGCAGCAAAATTAAAAAGAAAGAAATATTTGTTGGCAACATTCTCATCTGCTTCAATTCATAGTATATGAAACGCTGGACTGGAAGAAACACAAGCTGGAATCAAGATTGCTGGGAGAAATATCAATCACCTCAGATACGCAGATGACACCATCCTTATGGCAGAAAGTGAAGAGGAACTAAAAAGCCTCTTGATAAAAGTGAAAGAGGAGAGTGAAAGAGTTGGCTTAAAGCTCAATATTCAGAAAACGAAGATCATGGCATCTGGTCCCATCACTTCATGGGAAATAGATGGGGAAACAGTAGAAACAGTGTCAGACTTCATTTCTTTGGGCTCCAAAATCACTGCAGATGGTGATTGCAGCCATGAAATTCAAAGACGCTTACTCTTTGGAAGAAAAGTTATGACCAACCTAGATAGTATATTCAAAAGCAGAGACATTACTGTGCCGACGAAGGTCCGTCTAGTCAAGGCTATGGTTTTTCCAGTGGTCATGTATGGATGTGAGAGTTGGACTGTGAAGAAGGCTGAGTGCTGAAGAATTGATGCATTTGAACTGTGGTGTTGGAGAAGACTCTTGAGGGTCCCTTGGACTGCAAGGAGATCCAACCAGTCCATTCTGAAGGAGATCAACCCTGGGATTTCTTTGGAAGGAATGATGCTAAAGCTGAAGCTCTAGTACTTTGGCCACCTCATGCGAAGAGTTAACTCATTAGAAAAGACTCTGATGCTGGGAGGGATTGGGGGCAGGAGGAGAAGGGGACGACCCAGGATGAGATGGCTGGATAGCATCACGGACTCGATGGACGTGAGTCTGAGTGAACTCCGGGAGATGGTGATGGACAGGGAGGCCTGGCATGCTGCGATTCATGGGGTCACGAAGAGTCGGACACGACTGAGGGACTGAACTGAACTGAACTGAAATGTGAGAGCTAAAGAAATCTTAGAGGTTCTGAAATCTGCTACCCCCAACCCAGAAGATAAGAACTGGCTTGAAATGTGGTCAGATTTTCAATGCTGAAACCAGTGCTAAATTGGGACCCTTCACAGTAACTTGCAGGCTACTAGGGCTCAAGCCTAAGGCAAAAGGAATAAAAGAATTTGAGAATTCTTCTTGAATAGAAGAATTTCAAATACCATGGAGGGCAGTTTTGGGTGGAAAGTTAGGGAGGCTGTCTTAGGTTCAGTTCCTAGAAAGCAAATCCTGAGATAAAAATTCCAGTTTTATTAGGAAATGTTCCCAGAAGGAGACTTGTAGTGGAGTAGGGGATTGGACATTAAGAGAAGGCGGGTGTGCCAGGGTATGATATTAGGCAGTCAGAAAGAGAGTAACTTGGGCTCAGTTCCACAGAGGAGTTCAGGAAGAGTGTAGGTCACACCTTTGAGTTGTCCTGGCCAAGGGAAGAGGGAGTATTTAACCTCCCACATCTGTCCCTTAGTTGTTGTTGTTGTTCAGATACTCAGTTGTGTCTAACTCTTTGTGACCCCATGAACAGCAGCATGCCAGGCTTCCCCATCCTTCACCATCTCCTGGAGTTTTCTCAGACTCATGTCCATTGAGTCAGTGATGCCATCCAACCATCTCATCCTCTGCTGCCCACTTCTCCTCCTGGCTTCAATCTTTCCCAGCATCAGGGTCTTTTCCAATGAGTCAGCTCTTTGCATCAGGTGGCCAAAGCACTGAAGCTTCAGCATTAGTCCTTCCAATGAATATTCAGGGTTTATTTCCTTTAGGATGGACTGGTTTGATCTTCTTGCAGTCCAAGGGACACTCAAGAGTCTTCTCCAGAACCACAGTTCAAAAGCATCCATTATTAGTTATGAGCTGACTTGCTGTGGGATGGTGGAGGTGTGGGTGTGTGGGATATTCATTCTTCACCCTGCAATGGATTCCAGTAACCTGAGGGCAGCCTTCTTAACAAAAAAAAAAAAGTTAACTTGTATAACTAAAGGGAAAGGGAACCTGGGCTGAGCCTTCAGACACTCTTCCTGCAGACATCTTCCTAATACCTTCAGATCATGCTAAGGATGCCTCCTCTGTTTCATCTTTCTGTTGAAGCTCAGTAAGTAGAATCAATGATTGGGTATTACATTCCTTAGTCTTTGAAATTTTTATTCTAAATAAGATTCGAGGAAATGAAGCTTTCAGCCACAAATTCAGATATTTGGTTGGCAGGTTTTCGTTGCTTCCTCTCTCTAGGAATATCAGTTTTCAGCAAGGAAACAGACTTCAAAAGATCACATATATTCCAAATAGCAATTGAAGGGAAAAGCAATGTGATAAATGTTCTAAGCCTTACATCTAATTACCAAGCACACCACAACATGGTTGTTATTTTCTCATGGGCGTGTAATCCATCTGTACATGCAATCTCAGCAGGAGGTGTTGGTATAGTACAGACTATTTCATTGTCCAACTCCTACCTCTAAAAGGAAGAATGAAAAAATGAAAGTGAATTATCTGTTCATGTAGCACAGAAGGCAGGTGGAGTGGGGAGGGAGAGAAGAGAGTGACAAATATGGTCTCACAGAGAGGGCCCATGTCACCAACTTAAGAATCTCTCTCAGTGAACGGGAGGAAGATCAGAGGGAACAGCTGGTGTTTATTCAGCCTTCACTATGATTCAAGCTCTGTTCTGAGAGCTTCTAAGTGAGTTAACCCACTTAAACCTCATATGATGCTATAACTGAGGAAACAGAGGAACCTGATGGAGGTCACACCACTCACTAGTAAGTGGCAGAGCTGGCATCTGAATCCAGGCCTTCTGGCTCCTGAGTCAACCCTGGGTGCCTGGCTAGATTTGGCATTGGCCTATTATGTATGGATTCTTCCTCTTGAGTCTAAACTACATGAAATCCACTTTTATTCTTTGGATGATGTTATTTGGATGTTCAGTCTTGTCTGACTCTTTGCGACCCTATGGACTGTAGCTCTCCAGGTTCCTTTGTGCATGGGATTCTCCAGGAGAGAATACTGGGGAGGGTTGCCATTTCCTTCTCCAGGGGATCTTCCCAACCCAGGAATCGAACCCATATCTCCAGCAAGTCTCCTGCATTGCAGGCGAATTCTTTACTGTGAGCCATTTGCTGGATAGAGTTTAGCTATTTCTTTTCAACTGATTTTTAAACAGTCATGTACTGTACAAATGCATGTGAAAATTTAAGTTAAAGCATCACAGATAAAATGGAAGTTGTGGTTTCATGGTTTTCTTTGACTAGCAACCCTAAATTCCTGTTTTCTCCCTGTAACCCACCTCACTGGGTCAGTTTAGTATCACTTCAGATGTTTAAAAATACATTTAGATGCTTGTTAAGTCTTCTTTGAAAAATATATGGTACTGTTTTGTACTTTTTATTTAAAAAAGAAAACACATTTAATCGTATGGTACCATAGTTCAGCTGCTGCTGCTGCTAAGTCGCTTCAGTCGTGTCCGACTCTGTGTGACCCCATAGACGGCAGCCCACCAGGCTCCTCTGTCCATGGGATTTTCCAGGAAAGAATACTGGAGTGGGGTGCCATTGCCTTCTCCAACCATAGTTCAGAGGGTCTCAAATTGTCTTGGTTTATGGCTCTTTCAGTATCTTAGTAATTATTTCATGGTGCTCTAGGTCAAAAGAATATTTAACAGTTCCATCTAGTGAGAATTAGATCCAAACAACTTAATAAGTATTTATGTCCTAACATAGCCATTATAGCCTTAGTAGCCATTCAAAACATACACGTGAAAATAGTATCCAGTTCATTCTTAACCATAATTACCTACTAACCGTATGTGCCTGTTGGACACTTCATGGCTCTCAAACCCTGGGATCAGATCAGACACTGCCACACTCGTTGCCTGTTCCACACCAAATTCCTAATTTGCACAGGACTTCTTCTTCTTCTTTTTTTTTTAAATCACAGCAACCATGGGAAACCCAAATTTGGAAAAACTATGACATTAAAAGGAATTTAGTGTGTGCTAATATTGGGACTGTGGACCTCCTTGAGCTCAGGGTTTGCACGGAGTCCAGCAGATGTCTACTGTGGCTGTGCTTCCCTGTGCACAATTTGGGAACTAACTGTGGTCATGGTTATAAATTTTGCAGCTCACTTTTTTCATCCAACACTTTGCCTTGGGGATTCAACCATGTTGTACATAAAGATCTACTTCCTAGAAAAGACTGCCACAGAATCTCCCAGATTTTATTTACCCATTTTCCTGATTATGGCCATTAATGTTATTTCTAATATTTAGTAATTTTATATAATATTGCAGTGAAAATCCTTGTTTCATTCCTCTTCATTCACATGGCCAAATTAGGGTAAAGGAATTGCTAGGCCATAGGCCAGTCAGGTTTTTAAATTTTAGTGAAAGCGTTAGTCACTCAGTTGTATCTGACTCTGTGATCCCATGGACTGTAGACCGGCAGGATCCTCTATCCATGGACTTCTCCAGGCAAGAATACTAGAGTGGGGAGCCATTCTCTTCTCCAGGGGATCTTCCCGATCCAGGGATCAAACCCAGGTCTCCAGATCTAGGGATGGAACCCAGGCAGATTCTTTACCGTGAGTCATCATGGAAGCCTTTGAAATTCAGTGCATACCAATAAATTGAGTGTGACCCTCTTTGAAGAAATGATTCCCTAAAATTCTTTAAAGCATGATTACTTCCAGCTTATTTTTCTTATAACTCTATATCCTATGACTATCCCATTGGGGAAGAATAGTTGTTTTGGAAATGTACGTAGTAGTTAAATTTTAGACAAAGGTAATTGAGAAACAAGGGCAGGATATGAGTAGGCTGAGAGGAAGAGGAAGATAAGAGCTGATCAGCAACTGCTGGACATATTATGTAGGACAATGAGAAGGCCAGATCATTTATAGTAAATAATTTATGTAGAGCACAGATGGTAAATACCTCGCAGGCATGCCTTAAATGTTCCTTCCCCTTCCATGGGAGACATAGCCAATCCATCATGAATGGCAGACATAACCAATCCATCATGACCTTCATTCTCCCCAAACCTTCACCCAATCTTGAGTTCTCCTTACAACCCTGGGAGATTACCATCAACTTTTGTGAGCACACAAAATGAAATTTGCCTGTCATGCCTGGGGGCAGCGAGAAGGTGGGAAGATAGGTTGAAATTAGGCAGAGAAGGGCTGTGGAGTTTAAAGAATGCCAGGCAAGGAGCATTTGGATAACTTATTTACATTTCAGACTCTGTTGACAAAATAACTGGCTATCCTCCTCTGTGAAACAATAGCAGTAGGTATTGATCTCAGGCTGCTATTATTTGTTTTCGTGCCTTAGTTCTAAATTATGTTATGTATTTATTTCTAGAAAAGTAATTAAATCACCAAAGGCCCCTTTTATTATTCTTTTCCTGTGTCCCATATATTGAAAAATGTGGTCTCCCAATTAAACTGTACTTATTAAATAACAATGACGATATCAGCAAACAAGCATTCACTGAATATTTTTCACATGACAAGCACTGTTTAAGCAACTTACATTTATTAATTTTTAAAATCTTCACAACAACCTTACAAGGTAGGTACAATTACTGTTCTCATTTTATAGTTGTAAAATAGAGACAGAAAGTAAACATTTTGTAGCTAGTAAGTGGTGTAATCAATACCTTTCTCATTGTTCAATTTTAACTGTGTAAAGTCCAAGCATAATTTCTGATTAAAAGGAGATAACCAAAAGTACAGTGGTGGTTTCCAAGGTCTGGGAGAAAGGGGGAAATGAAAGTTAATGTTTAATAGGTATAGAGTTTAAATTTTACAAGATGAAAAGAGTTCTAGAGATGGATGGTGGTGATGGTAGTGCACCATTATAAATGTGTTTAATACGCCAAACTGTACACTTAAAAATGGTTTAGTTGGTGAATTTTATGTTATGTATGTGTGCGTGCATGCTGACTTGATTCAGTCATGACTGACTCTTTGTGACCCTATGGACTGTAGCCCACCAGGCTCCTTTGTTGGGATTCTCCAGGAAGAATACTGGAGTGGGTTACCACACCCTCCTCCAGGGGGATCTTCCTGATCCGGGGATTGAACCCACATCTCTTATGTCTCCCATACTGGAAGGCATATTCTTTACCACTAGTACCATCTGGGAAGGCCCATGTTAGGCCCAGTTCAGTTCAGTCACTCAGTCATGTCCGACTCTTTTGACCCCATGGACTGCAGCACGCCAGGCTTCCCTGCCCATCACCAACTCCCAGAGTTTACTCAAACTCATGTCCATCAAGTCAGTGATGCCATCCAACCATCTCATCCTCTGTCATTCCCTTCTCCTCCTGCCTTCAGTCTTTCCCAGCATCAGGGTCTTTTCCAGTGAGTCGGTTCTTCACATCAGGTGGCCAAAGTATTGGAGTTTCAGCTTCAGCATCAGGCCTTCCAATGGATATTCAGGACTGATTTCCTTTAGGATGGACTGGTTGGATCTCCTTGCAGTACAGGAGACTCTAAAGAGTCTTCTGCAACACCACAGTTCAAAAGCATCAATTCTTTGGTGCTCAACTTTCTTTATAGTCCGGCTCTCACATCCATACATGACTACTGGAAAAACCATAGCTTTGACTAGATGGACCTTTGTTGGCAAAGCAGTGTCTCTGCTTTTTAATATGCTGTCTAGGCTGGTCATAGCTTTTCTTTCAAGGAGCAAGCGTCTTTTAATTTCATAGCTGTAGTCACCATCTGCAGTGATTTTGGAGCCCAAGAAAATAAAGTCTCTCACTGTTTCCATTGTTTCCCCATCTATTTGCCATGAAGTGATGGGACCAGATGTTATGTATATTTAACCACAAAAAAAAAAAAAAGGGAAAAAGGAGTTAACCAGGGTTTCCAACATAAATTGGTGGAATTCTGGCCAGAAACAAAGAAATTTGCTATATTAGTTTGATTGTGCAACAGGTCAGAGATAAATGCATGGTCTTCTGGCAGACTCTTCATTTAGAAGAATTAGATTTAAATAGCCAGGAGACCCCATTTTTCTTTAAAGATTGCAAAGATCTGAGACCCTAGACTGGAATCTGCTGACTGGACACTCAATTCTCTAGTTCCTAGGAAGGTAGGGGGTGTTCAGCGAGGAGAATCATACATTTTAGAGTGAACTGGCCAGTGGGGAAGCCACAAGCCCAAGGTTAAGGGCCTCTGCACTAGAATTGCACTGAAAGCTGGCGTCACCATTTCTTCACTTTGCCATTTCTTTGGCAAGTTCTTTAACATCCCAGGCTCCAGATTTCTTGTCTGTAAATGGGGTAGTAGTGATGGCTCATAGAAACTCTGGCACTTAGTGAGCCCTCAACAATACTAGCTCCTAATTCAACTTCATGGCTATGTATTTACATCAAACAATAGGGATAATACAAAATCCTGAGGCTTACTGGATCCTGCAAATGAGATAAACTGAGGTGTAAGTGCTTGACTGACGGTAAGTTTCCTCCTCTTCTTTTGTCTCCAGTATCTAGCAGAGAGAGGGTGCCCCATAAGTGAGGACTCCCCAACATCTTGATGGATACTCAGTGGCACCCCTTACCATCTATCTAGCTAAACTTCTGGTGTATAAAGTGATGCTTCCTGATATTCCTTAAGCAGCTTCAAGGGCATCATGTTTTGTAACATCAGAGGCTGCCCTGGGGTTGGCATGTCAAAGTGACCTTCACTCATGGTGTGGAGAGAGCTGGTTGCTGGGTCCAGCATTGTGTCTGCTTCAAATATTTATTGGTTACATGATTCTGAGCTATTCAGGATTTGGGGCTTCTTTGTTTTGTGTTGCAGCTGATTTTTCTTCTTGACGACCTTAGGCCTCTGAAATAAGATGTTTAAAATAATTTGTTCCTCCCTCCTGTGACGGAAGAACTGCCTCTGTGTGTGACAGGGCTAATGGTGGCTTGCCCCACTGTTAACTTGAAAGGATGGTGCTGGACTGTGACTCTCAGAGGTCACAGATGTCCAAGTCTTTAACCATCTGTGGCTTGCGCAGAGCGATGGAGCTCAAAGAATCACCTAGGAGCCCACTCGAGCCCCTGGAACATCCCATTCAAGTGCATATTTTCTCTCTTGTCCTTCTCTCCTAGCAACTGTATGACTCAAACACTACTCAGAAAGTATTAAGTCTCTGTAATTTATACACTTGCCTGTGATATTATTACTGCCCAAATGCTCATGTTGATCTTCAGAGGGTGGAGCCCCAAGGAATATTTATGGGGAACCGAAGCTGTACTTTGGAAAAAGAATATCTTTATTAAGTTCCTTTTATTAAGTATGCATCACATGGTCCAGCCATTTGACCCACAATCTCTGCTTTTTTTTTCTCCCCAGCACTGGCTTGAACCTAACAAGTCCATCTCCAAGCAAATGAAAGGTAAGTGTCAATCTGTGGGTTCGCTTTTGGTATGAAATGTCCAATGATAGATTCTGTTTCTTTACAAAGTTTCTCCTGTCAGGAAAGAAATGGATGGAGTTAAAGATCTGGGGGTGGGGAAGCTTCTCCCTCCCTATGAGCGCTGTGTAACTTCTCCTCGCTTATTTGCTGGCCTTGGTGCTCCCCATAGTGACTATTCCTAGAGGCCTGTGTCTCTCCCCATCCCCACCATCTTACCCTCATGTTTCATGGTCGAACAGGGGCACAGATGCCTAGTTCCCCTTTGATTGTGGGGTTTGCTAGTAAATGGTTCAGGGTGGAAAGTCAGTGTTGTGGGGGGTGGTAAGAGGGGCAGGTGTATTTTGAAATTAAAATCTTGCTGATCACGTTAATGAAGATTGAAGTATTCTTGTCCACCCCTCAAGCTCCCCAATATACTTTCCTGAGTAATGTTTTCAAGCTCTGGTGTTGTGACCTGCCTCCCCTCCTCCCCCAATGAGCTCTTGGAAAAGCTGGCTTGGGAAACATCTCTGTAGTGCATAGAATATCTGGCCATCCACTTGGGGGCATTGTGAATAGGGTGTTGACTGCTGGTCCTGGGTGGCATGATGTTTTGTCCTGGTCACCTGTGCTAGGCTGTAGTCAACCTGCTTTTACTTATGGTTTAGAGGAGAACTTCTGAAATGCACCTCAGAAATTCATTGCCTGCCCTGGAGTCCATTTATCCCTTCATGTCAACTTTCCCAGGGCTCTAAAATGTGGGTGATAAGTCAGTTTCTCATCAGAGATCAGGTTAGCACGGATTAGGTCACTAGTCATCATTCAAGGGAGTCTTTTCTTTTTTTAAATATGGAGAAATTATTTGAGGCAAGGTTTTTAAGTAAGAGAAGGAAGAAACTGAATTATGATGGCAAACTAGTAACCAACATATCAATTCCTTAACTCTTTCCTTTTACCCTCCTGCTCTCTCCTTTTTCTGTCCTCACTCAGACCTCTGTCTGTCTGTCCCTTCCCTTTCTTTTCCTGTCTCTCAAGAATAGACTCTGACCAGTGCAGGACTCACAGCCAGCCGGGTTGTTCAGGCTAGCACCCAAAACTGCTGTGGGCAAATGATGCTGCAGGGAGAGGACAAGAAAGATGTGTGAGGTGCAGGCAAGGGGCAGCAATGCATGGAAAGTTCAGAGAAGTCAGCCCCTTGAGGTGAGGCTGGAACAGAGTTGGGACAAGCATCCAAGATTAAGTAGCAGGACACAGGTACCAGGGAGCTCTGTATAGAATGACATGTAGGCTAATGAGAATAAACTCATTTATCTGAGAAAAAACTAGCTGATCCTTGGCTTTTATCCCTTAAATACTTTATCCCTTAATGTTTTAATATTGTTTTTATGTATTTTAAAATATTTAGGCAAATTTCCAGTAAAGTTATTTTTAGTAAATGGTTCTTTGACTTTGGTTCTTAAACATCATGAAATAGTTTCCTTAAGCCACACACAGTTTTAAAATATAACATCTATAAAGTAAGATGTATTTCAGTACTTAATAGAAGAGAAAATTTTAAATTGGTGAAGATTTTTCTGCTTAAGAGCTTTGTATCTACAATTAGTAAATCTGAACAACCAACTCAGAATATATTATGTTTTGTAAAAATAGTTTCAGGATTGACATATGACTCCTGGCTGGTTTTAATCTAACAACAAATAGAATCTGAATTTGGAAAAATAATTGTGTAAAATTCAGTTTCTAACCAGACATGGTGACTCACTGATTCTAGGGACTAGCAAGGTTCTTACCCAAAGGGTAAGGGTCTTACCTGTTACCTGGTCCTCTGTTGTATTGTTAAGAACATTAGCAAACAAAAAATTATGTAATTTTTCTCGAGATCACAAGGCTAGTTTTGTGGTTGTTGATGATGTCTTTTAGTATCAAGAATTTATTGTTTTCTTATAAATATGTCCTAGAAACAGTCACTATAATGTAAATTAGGAAAAAATTTAAACTAAGGCATATCGACTGTTAACCCAGAAAAACCGGGTCCAACCAATCCATGGAACTCATCCATGAATTTATCAACGGATCTGGTTGCAGAACCCCAGGCAGCTTCCTCTTCGGTTGTTGTTCATTCGTTGTGTTCAACTTTTGCAACCTCATGGACTGCAGCACACCAGGCTTCCCTGTCCTTCACTATTCCTGGAGTGTGCTCAAATTCATGTTCATTGAGTCAGTGATGCTATATAACTATCTCATCCTCTGCCTCCCTCTTTTCCTTTTGCCTTCAGTCTTTCCCAGCACCAGGGTCTATTCCAGTGAGTCAGTTCTTCGCATCAGGTGGCCAAAGTATTGGAGGTTCAGCTTCAGCATCAGTCCCTTCAAAGCATCAAGTCCATTCAGGCTTGATTTCTTTTAGGATTGACTGATTTGATCTTACTTTGGCTGTGGATATACAGTTTATATTCTGACTGCCTTCGAGGAGGCAGTAAGAGAATAATTCCTTCAATGAAGAATTTACTCCATTCCCATCCCACTCATCAGTGATAACCAGCTTTCCAGTCCTTTGCCCTGACCTCATTAAGATCCCTCAGACTATGTGGATTACCAGAGAGGTCAGGAGACCAGCTCTCCTGATGAATAAACTTTCTACAAAATCATTATTATATCTTACTAGTATTTTTAAAAATAATTTTTGATAGTATCATGCTTGTGGTTTTTCTAGCAGTTCAGAAAAGTTTAAACTATTTCCTTTCTCTTCTCCCTTATATCTCCATGTTTACTTCAAAGAGATAGCTATTACTAACCATATTTATATATCCTTCTGGGAATTTTTCTTTACATATAAGTTCCCCCAATTTATATAAGACCTTTTGTAAACAAAAATGAGATCAGTCTCTATATATGACTCTTCACCTTGTCATTGTCTTAATAATTTTAGAGTTTTTAAATCAAAATGAGTGATTGATGATTAACTTCATTTAAAAAATGGTTTTCAGGAATTCCTTAGTGGTCCAGTGGTTAGGACTCTGAGCTTCCAATGCAGGGAAGCTGGGTTCTATCCCTGGTCAGGGAATTAAGATCCTGCATGCTGTGTGGAGCAGGTAAAAAATAAATAAACAAAAATTTTAAAATGGTTTTCTGATATTTAATTGTATACATCTATGTGATTTACTTACTAATGAATATCAACATTGTTTATAGTCTTTTCCTATTATAAATTATGCTGTAGTAAACATGCTTATATGTATATTCTTGCATATTGTCCATCTGTACTAGAATTTCCTAAAAATAGAATTGTTGGATCAAAAAGAATATACATTTAATCTTTCCTTAGAAGTAAATACCCATCCAAAGAACTTATAGTACATGAGCTTAACATTACATGAGAGTTCTTATTTCCCCCAAATCTTGTTAAAAATAAGTATCATCAAACTTAACTTTTACGGTGACCTCAAATCTATTAGGAAAGTGAAATATTTGATTTAAAAAACTGGACAGTCATTAATTATAAACTTTAAAATTGAGAAACTTCTTAAACTAGTCTTATTTCTCCTCTGAACTTAGGAGTGACTTTAAATTTGGCTTTTTAAATGAATACACGGTAAAACTGGCTTTGTTTTGTTCTATAGTGCTGTGAATTTTTAACACACAGATTTGTGCAACCATCATCACAGTCAGGATACAGAACACATCTCCCCAAAAACCTTACTTTTGTGGTCTTTTTTTGTAGTTACTCTCCACTCCCCAAACAACTAACAACCACTGATCTATTCTCTGTCAATATAGTTTGTATCTTTTGAGAATGTCACAAAAATTGAGTCATACAGTTTGTAGTCTTTTGAAACTGGCTACTTTAACTCAGCATTAGTAACTCAAATTCATCCAAGTTCCTGTATTTACCAATATATGATACAGAAAATTAAAAGAATAGTTGGTCTTTGAAAAAATCAAGAAAAATTGATGAACCTCTAGCAAGACTCATGAAGAAAAAAAGACACAAACTACCAATATCAGGAACAAAAGAGGAGATGTCACTACAGACCCCACAGAACAACTCTAGGTATGTAAGTTTGACAGTTCCTCAAAACCCACAAATTACCAAATGAAATATGAAATTCAAAATGTGAGTAGTTTTACAAGTAAAGAGACTAGATTTAAAACCTTCCTGAAGGAAAATCTTCTGCCCACTTGCTGTTATTTGTTTTGCTGCTGGGACCCCTTTTCTTGCTCTTCAGGCCTTAACTAGGAGCTTCTAAGTTTGTACTGATGTCCAGGTATCTCTGAACAGGGGACACAGAAGAGAATATGTGATGATGTCGACACTGGTTCGCTGATCCTTTTAATTCTTGTCTTTGTTTCCAATCTTCCTGATATTGTTTACTTTCCAGAGACCTCAAACAGCTGCTGCACTGTATTCTGTCCAGGTATTATAGCTGCAGTCAATACAAGAAACAGGATGGGGTGTAATTAGTCCATACTGCCCAAAACTGAAATTTTAAAGTCAACTTTTAATCATTCCTTGTATATTAGGTGAGAATTTAGATAGGCTTTATAATTTACTTGGGAAGCATTGAGGGAATATCTTTCTCATTTCCCTTTTCTATCATTGTATCCATAGGTACAAATGTGGAGTGAGCTGGTGATTATTTTTTTCTTTCTTAACTACTCAGACTGCCTGTAAGCAAAGTGCATATTTTGAATGTTTGGTTTTCAGAGTCCTTGCTTTCCATGCAGGAATGTTGCTATGCAATACACACTGACTCTTCTCACTTCAAACCTACTAGCTTTTAGCCTTGTCCCCATGACTCTGGAATGTAGCCCAATGTGTATATATGTAGAGACATACATCAAGAGGACAAAAATTGTATGTCCTATAAGATCTATATAATCACACAAATTATACAAGCATGTAAAGGTTTTAAAAAGTTATTATGACGCAGAACTATGGAAGTGAAGTGAAAGTTGCTCAGTCTTGTCCAGCTCTTTGCAAACCTATGGGCTAATACAGTCCATGGAATTCTCCAGGCCAGAGTGAGTAGCCTTTCCCTTTTCCAGGCAGAAGTATGGAAATGGAACCTTATTTCCCCATGATTGAATTCCACTTGCTGTGTACCCCTATCTCCTCTGAAAAGTTTCACCTTGTTACTTCAGGGTAACTCAGGATCTGCCAGTTTAGTATTTGATCTCTTTCAGCAAATTACTTAGTGAATTCATAATTTAAATATGAAAATGCATACCCTATGTTGTCCTTCTCCACAAACAGTATCATGTGGCACGAGAAGCAAACTTAGCATCCATCGTGGCTGCAAGGGTGACATCTCTCAAGCCCAGAATCCTCTGAGTCCTGCAGGACTCCTGTGTCTTACATGATTTGGCCTCTGGTTGCTGGCACCACTCCCATTGCATCCTCTCTGGATGCAGTGGTGCCGCTGGAGTGTGCGCTGCCATGTGCTGCTGAGACCTCTGGCTCCTGCCATGGTCTTGACCTTCACGGCTATAGGCTATAGACTCTGCCCTCCTGTGGTCCCCGCTGCACGTCTCTTTCACTGGTTGCATCTCAGCACATCTGTATTCACCACTGGGACAAGCTGAAATTGCTTAGCCTCTTCCATGCCATGCTTCAGCCTCAGGGTTGAAACTTGGCACGCTATCTAAGGCTCACTCTCTGCTTAAACACGTCATGCTGCCATTTCCTTGGTGTGCTCCAAAGTTCCAAAGGATCACTTTCCCTGAACTCTGGGATTTCTTTGTCTTGCCCCTACCCTTCACTCTGTTAGCCAAGCCTAGGGTGCTGAGGGATCTGAATTCCTCCTCAGAGCTCCATAAAACATCTTAACCTTGGTTACGTCCTCTCTGGATCTCTCCAGGTTCTCCACCTGCCTTTCTTCCCTACCCCTTTCCAACAACTAATATAGCTTTTAACCTTTGATATAAAATTAATGTTCTAATACAATAGCTTTTTTATATACAAGCAGTAACAGTTTCTCAAATATAATAAAAAAGAAGTGCTATTATTTATAATAGCAATAACAAGTAAAAACATAAATTTCTTATAATGTGTAAGGTCTATATAAATAAAACTATGAAATTTTACTGTGGAGTTACTGTAGCTAAGAAAGCTCAATAAATGCAGACTTCTCATGTTTCAGGTTAATATTAATAAAATCAATTTGTCACATATTAATATGTACATTCAATAATTTTCCACATCACAGTTTCAATCAGGTTCTCTATGGCATTTAACAAATTGATTCTAAGGCTCATTTGCAAAATAAAATGCTCAAAAGTAGCCAATAAATATGCAAAAAAGAACAATGAACGATGATGGAGTGCTTGTTCTATTAGATAGCAAATCAAGGACTATGAGCTATAGTAATTACAAGAGGCCTCATGATAGACTCATAAAGTAATTAAGATAGAATTAGGAATAGGAAAAGAATCAGTAGAACAGAGAAAAACAGTCCCATTATGTTTGGAAATATAGGTTGTAAGAAAGGTTATATTTCATATCAGAAATATAAAGATTCAAGGTATAATTTTAGGGTTGCGTGTTCACTTGGGGAAAAACTAAAGCCATCCTTCACATCATGCATGGGATTAATAACAAATGAATTCAAAAGCTAAATATATTTAATAATTTATAGGAAGTTTAGGTGAAAATTTAGGAGTGTTTTATTTTTTGGTAATACTTTATTTTTTGGCCTTATTAGAGGATGTCAGACATGACTTAGCGACTAAATAACAACAGAGGGTTATACAATAAGCAAGTGATTTGCTATTAATCTATTAAAATAGAGAAGGATAATTGAAAAAATTGTGATATTTCAATTGCTAAGCATCAAAGATTATGATAAAACTAACACTATTGAAGAGACTGTTCTTTTCCCATTGTGTATTTTCTGGTCCTTTGTCATAAATTAATTGACTGTATATGGGTGGGTTTATTTTATGGCTCTCTCTTCTGTTCCATTGATCCATGTGTCTGTTTTCATGCAAATACCATATGGTTTTAATTATTATAGCTTTGCAATAGAGTTTAAAATCAGGGAGCATAATGCCTTCAACTTTGTTCTCCTGTCTCAAGATTTTTTGGGGGGGTTATTTGGGGTCTTTTGTGGCCCTATATAAATTTTAAGATTAAATATTTTCTGTTAAAAAAATGTCATTGGAAAAAAAAAATGTCATTGGAAGTTTGTTAGGAATCGCATTGGATCTCTAGGTTGTTTCGAGCAGTATGGATATTTTAACAATATTAATTTTTCTAATCCATGAGCACAGAATATCTTTCTATTTATTTGTGTCACCTTCAACTTTTTTCCTTACTGTCATGTAGTTTTCAGTATACAAGTCTTTCACTTGTTTGGTTAAATTTATTCCTAGGTGTTTTATTCTTTTGATACAACTATAAATGGGATTGTTTTCTTAATATCCATTTCCAGTAGTTTGTTATTAATTTATAGAATCGCAACAGATTTTTCTGTATTGATTTTGTATCCTGCAACATAAATGAATTCACTCATTAGTTCTAATAGTTTTTTGATGGAGTCTTCAGGGTTTTCTCTATATAACATCATGTCACCTGAAAGTAATGACAGTTGTACTTCTTCCTTTCCAACTTCAGTTCAGTCTCTCAGTCGTGTCCGACTCTGCGACCCCATGAAGTGCAGCACGCCAGGCCTCCCTGTCCATCACCATCTCCCGGAGTTCACTCAAACTCATGTCCATTGAGTCGGTGATGCCATCCAGCCATCTCATCCTCTGTCGTCCCCTTCTCCTCCTGCCCCCAGTCCCTCCCAGCATCAGAGTCTTCCTTTCCAACTTGGATGCCTTTTATTATTTTGCTTGCCTAATTAGTGTTGTAGGACTTCTAATACTATGTCAAATGAAAGTTATAAGAGGGATTATCCCTGTCTCATTCCTGATCTAGAAGGAAGAGCTTTCAGCATTTCACTGTTGAATATACTAGCTGTTGTTGTTGTTGTTCAGTTGCTAAGTTGTGTCCAATTCTTTGCAAACCCATGGACTGCTGTAGCACACCAGGCTTCCTTGTCCCTCACTATCTCCCAGAGTTTGCTCAAACTCATGTCCACTGAGTCAGTGAAGCCATCCAGCCATCTCATCCTGTCACCCTCCTATCCTCCTGCCCTCAGTCTTTTCCAGCTTCAGAGTGTTTTCCAATGTGTCAGCTCTTCACATCAGGTGGCCAAAGTATTGGAGCTTTAGCATCAGTCCTTTCAATGAATATTCAGGGTTGATTTCCTTTAGGATTAACTGGTTTGATCTCCTCGCTGTCCAAGGGACTCTCAAGAGTCTTCTCCAGCACCGCATTTTGTTAGCATCAATTCTTTGGTGCTCAGTCTTCTTTATGGTCCAACTCGATCATCCATACACAACTACTGGAAAAACTATAGCTTTGACTATATAGACCTTTGTCAGCAAGTGATGTCTCTGCTTTTTAATATACGGCCTAGGTTTTTCATAGCTTTTCTTCCAAAGAGCAAGCATCTTTTATTATCTGTAGCTTGTCATAAATGGCCTTTATTGTGTTGAAGTATGTTCCCTTTATACATACTTTGTTGAGAGTTTTTTTAAAGATCATAAATAGATTTGAGTTTTATACATCCATTCAGATGGTAATATGATTTTTATTCTTTATTTTGTTCATGTGGTGTATCATATCAGAAGTATTTTTTGTAATTATGGAATCAAATAGGATTTCCTAAGGAAAACATCAAACCCAGAAGTAACAAAGCAAAATGCTAACAAATTTATACAAAATTTAAGTGTTTGTACTAGAATATTTGGTTTGTTTTCTCTACAGAGTCGATTCCTAGTAAATATTTGTTGGATGAATGACTATAAAATGAATTATAAATGAATTAAAATACAAGCAAAATAATGGGAAGAACATTTGTCAAGTATATAAAAAGTAGTAATATGCAGACTATAAAAAGTCGATGCTATAAGCCCAAAGAAAAACTCAGTAGAAAAATGTGAAAAAAAAAACACATAAAAGGAATAAAAATAAGTGGGCGATAAACTTATAAACAGATGTTCAACATCGTTAGTAACAAGGAAAATACAAATTAAAACAAAATATTTTTATACTGCTATTCAGTCACTGCAGTTGTATCTGACTCTGCCACCCTATGGACTATAGCCCACTGGACTCCTCTGTCCATGGGATTCTCCAGGCAAGAATACTGGGTTGCCATGCCCTCCTCCAGGGGATCTTCCTGACCTGGGGATTGAACCTGCATCTCTTATGTCTCCTACAGTGGAAGCCAGATTCCTTACCACTGAGTCACCAGGGAAGCCCTTATTTTACCAGGAAAATTGTAAATATTGATAATAGCCAGTCAATGAGGATGAGGGTAACACTTCTGGTGGGAGTATATAAACTGGTAAAGCCATCTGGGAGGGAAATTTGGCTGTATCTTTCAAGATTAAAAATCCCTATGTCTTTGGTACAAGGTCATTTCCATGAGTCTGTTGAAAGCAAAATTTATTCCAGCATGTATATATATTATGCAAGGATGTCCATTGTGTCCATTGGAGTATTGCTTATCACACTGGGAACTGGAAGCAATAAAAAGCTTCTAAGTTTTGGCCAGGCTAAATAAATTATGTTGAGTGCATGTAGTCATTTAAAGAAAAAAAACAGACATATTTTATTGACACCAAAATATTTATTAGATATATAGTAGAGTTTAAAAAGCAAGTAAAATACCAAGTATAGAATGATCATAAATGAAAATATAAAGATTATATGGAAATAAATACATATTATCTATATGACTATGAAAATGCACAGAAGACAGACTAAATAGATGTATACTGACTGCAGTTACCTCTGGGAAAGAGAATGAAGTAGACAGAGGTGAGGCCCTCATGTCTTACTACATATAGTTACATTTTACTCTGATCTTTTCAGTGAGAATATATTCATATATCACTTGATAATAAAGAGAGAACATAAAAGGAGAGGGAGCTTTATGCAAAAGTCAAGAAAGGAGTAAAGATAGGAAGAAAGGAATCAAAGTGCATTATGCATTAAGCATGTACTGCAGAAATAGAGACCTGGATGAAAGAAAGCCCACTTAGTCTTCTAAACAGACTCTTTGCTTAATCCTGGCTGGTGCCTAGTTAGACCAGGAGAAGAGTTAAAATCTTATTCTTGCTCTATATATCAAGTACTGTGCTGCCACCAAGCACTGTGAAGGGATAAGGGTTCTTGGAAATGGCTTCTGCATGCAAATCAGGGTGCAGAGAACCCCATTCTCTGTATAACACATGGATTTGGGTTCAGCCATAAGAACACTGTTGAGTCAAGTTGCTGGCTGATATCTTTGGTGCTTCCTCCCCAAAGTTATGATTGTTTTTCATGGAAGCCTGAGATGGTTTATAATTTGTGTTTCTGGTAATATTTATGACACTTTATGCTTGTGTATCATTCCTTGGTTTTCCAATAGTCCTGGGGGCTAATATAATTTTGTTAATAGGGAGCATGTACTCTGCTGTAGTACAGACAGAGAGTACCAGGAGCATTTCCTGGTGGCTCAGGGGTAAAGACCCACCTGCCAGGGCAGGAGATGTGAGTTCGATTCCTGGATTGGGAAGATCCCCTGGAGGAAGGCATGGCAACCCACTCCAGTATTCTTGCCTTGGAAATTCCATGGGCAGAGGAGCCTGGGGGGCTATAGTCCATGGGATTGCAAAGAGTTGGACACTACTGAGAAACTCTGCATGCACGCATACACCAGAAGCATAGATTTTGCTCTGGTGTCAGGAACAGGAGAACAGCCACAGGTCCATACCCAGTCATGGGACTCATTTGGATGATAATTCTATTCTTCCAATTATTCCCTTTGCTACTAGTTCCTAAGGCTGTGGAAACAAAGTACCATACAATGGCTGGTTTAAAACAATAGAAATTGATTCTGCCACAGTTCTGAAGGCTAGAAGTCTGAAGTCAAGGTGTCAACAGGGCCATGCTCCCTCTGACGGCTCCTCTCACTCTTGAAGATCACTGGCCAGCCTTGGCATTCCTTCCTCGGCTCGAGGCTGCCTCACTCCAGTGTCTGCCTCCATTTTCACATTGCCTTCTCCTTATGTTTCTCTGTGTCTGTATCTTAATTTCCCCTTCCATCTTTTATAAAGGATATCAGTCATTAGATTTAGGGCTCACCCTAACCCAGTATGGGGCTTCCCAGGTGGCACTAGTGGTAAGACATGAGACTTGGGTTCAGTCCCTGGGCTGAGAAGATCCCCTGGAGAAGGGCATGGCAACCCGCTCCAGTATTCTTACCTGGAAAATCCCATGGACAGAGGAGCCCGGTGGGCTACAGTCCATAGCATTGCACAGAGCTAGACCCAACTGAAGTGACTTAGCACGCATGCACACAGGCTAAACCAGAATGACCTCATCTTAATTAATTACATCTTCAAAGACCCTGTTTCCAAATGAAGTCACATTCAGGGTTTCAGGTTGCTATGAAATTTGGGGGTTACACTACCCAGCTCACTGCACCAAGCACCCCAATTTAGATCTCCCACACCCTTTATCATTCCTATTTACTGTTTGGGTAGCCTTCATGATTTTGTTTTGTGGCTCATTTCTTCTCCTTTGTGTATGTGTTATTCTTTGTTGAACTTGATCATACATTCTGACAGTAAAACTTCAAACAGTTTACTTCTTCAAACACACCTTGGACTGTAGCCCCATCTCTAGACTTTTTGGGGCAACCTGGCCTGTTGTCCTCAGGCATATAGATATACTCATCTAATCCTTAGTATTTAGTTTGGAAGATTTCTTTACTTGGTCCATGGCTTACTACGAGCCTCTGCAAATAGTAAGTTCTTAATAAATGCTTGTTGTCTAGAACCAAACTGCTCCTTTTAGAGAGCAGGCAGAAGAATTTAAACTGCCATATACTTTGAACACAAAGTAAAACTCACACTTCTGAACAAAACCCCTTGCATCAGTCAAATGCGTAACACTAAGTCCCCAGCTGCTATGGTTTAGTTTTGGCTGGTTTCGCCCTCTTCAGTTTTCTTCTCTCCAGTGCTTCTTTCCAGCTTTAGGGGCAGGTGTTTTTTATTCTCATCATAGCTTAGTAGGTTTGGCCAACTGTCTTTCTTTCTCCCAGGTTTGACTATTTCATCTAAAATTTCTTTTTTTTTTTTTTGATCCTTCTCTGAAAAAGTCCATTTATAGGCAGTTTGGGCCTATAAATAATTTCCACATTGTGTTCTTTCTTTATTTCACAACATGGATAGAAATAATGATAACAAAAGTAATGACAAAATACCTAAAATTCATAATGTACAATTCTAATTGATTTGCACATTTGGTAAGCCATGGGTTTCTAATTTTTAATAGGGTGGTTGGTGGTGACATGGATGTCACTTTGATTGAATACAATGTTATGCTTTGGGGAGGACCCAGCACTTCTTATGGAAGAGAGGGAATGTGGCAGGAATGGTAGAGAAAGTGGAGGAAAAGGAGCATCCTCCAGCGGAAGCCTTTATGTCACCAGGGAGATACTTTCAGGGCTTCCTTTCTCCTTCCAGAGTGCCCATGTTGTTTCATAATGGGTGATGTGATTCAAAACTCCATGTGTTGGCAGCACAAAAGTTGAAATGATAACTGTGATGGGCCAAGAGAGTCCATGCTTGGTATATGAATCCTAGAGGTGATTCAAATCTGGGTCAACTGGGTTAGGAAAGCTCTATTCATTTCTTTTTCCCTTTGGCTGGAAATACTTTATAATGCCTCATTTTTAGATGCATTTTTGTGGTAAGAAAAAAACACCTCAGTACCAAGTTACATAAGTAATTTTGCTTTTGCTGTTATAATAATAATTATTATTATTACTAGTTGATTTATACCAACCAACATTACTCCTGAGGGGCCAGTGAGTTACACAACATCTGCAGCAAGCAGGCACCTGGATCTCCTGCCTTCGGTTTCATGTACTTTTACTAACCTTTTTTGGCTGAAATTCTCAGGTCCTGCACCCTAGTCCCAGGCAGCAAAGTTCCTCTTTAGAAGCAGAACTGCCAAATATCTCTTCATCTGGGCACCTATTTCATGAGTATTCCATCCCCACTCCTTCCTAAGAAATGACAGTCCCCCTGTCTCCCTTTGAACCAAGATATGTGACTTAGGTCAAGTTAAAAGACTCAACGACATCCACATGGGTTTCTTCTTCCACCTCTAGGGTGATAGTAACTCCTCTGGGTTGAGTGTGAAGGTCTCAGGCAGTCTGCTGGGCACTCTAGCTCATGAATCATGTCATCCTCATCATGGTCTCTGTTAACAGGACCCCTGGGCCAGACCCAACCCGCCACCTGGTTTTGCATGGCCATAGGCTGGGAGTAGGTTTCATATTTTTAAATGGTCAGAAGGAAAGAATATTTTGTGACATGAGGAGTGTATTAAATTCAGATTTCAGTGTTTTATTAGAACATATCATGCCATTTGTTTACATCATGTCTGTGGTTGCTTCTACCCTGCAACTTCTGATGGAAGTAGTTGAGATAGCCGCCTTGATGCCAGCAAAGTGAAAAATAATTACTCTCTTATCCTTTATAGAGAAATTTCACAGATCCTTACTTTTAGGTGGTTGGTCGCATTCTTATCCCCATTTTGCAGATGAGGAAATGAAAGTTGAGAGTTTTAAGTTTATACCAATTTGTTCAAATGGTGAACTTGAGATTAGGCATGTTGAATATCAAAGTCCCTGATGGAGCTTCTCCTGTGCAGCACAGGCAGTCAGAGAATTCCAAGAATAAGTATTTGTGAGGCAGCTGCTCAGCACTCCAATGTCCCCGAAAAGAGTGCTTAGAGGGTGACTTCATTCTCCCCGTGTGGGTGTGAGTGTGTGTGTGTGTGTGTGCTTAAAACATAAGAGAGAGCTATAACAGGAGGAAGATGAGTTAAAGAAATGTTGTTTTTAATCTCTGCTTTGGAAGTAGAGGAGGTGCAGTACCAGTAACATCTTGGAGGCTGCTGCATGTCATTTCAGTCAAAGAGGGATGGAGGGATTACCTGTGCTGTTGATGATGATAGTAACAGTTGTCACTTAATGGTAATAATCATTTCCAACTAGAAGAGAGCAGTTGTTAAGAGAGTAGTTCTCTGTGGCTGGTTCATTTGAGTTACAGTTTGTTATGAGTAATGCTTTGCCCTTTCAGCACGCAGCACCTTTTTCCACATACTCAGAAAGAGCGTGTGCTCCCGAGATGTTTCATCACCAAATGTGGCTCATCAGTGTCCCTTTGCACTGCTGCCCAATGGAGACGTGAGGTGTGGCCCTCAGCTCTCAAGCTAAAGCCCCTGAAAGGACCTGGGAGGGACTTTTGGTTAGGAATAAAAAGGTGTCAGTTGTGCTGAACAGACCAAGGACCCCTGATGCCTGCCTGATGTCCTTTGGAAAGTAAGCCTCTTACTTGGAATGCTAGGGGTCCTTTCTGCAACACCAAACCCTCTGCAGTGGTTTTTCCAGAGTTTGAAAGTCTGAAAAATGATCACACTTCTGTTTTCAAGAGTCCCAGAGGGAAGCATGAAAGACACATTCTTAGGTTTAAGTACTGTCCTAACAAATGCCTTTTGGAGCCATGGGTACTATGCTTTAACTGCTGTTGAACAGAGTTGGGGTGGGGGAGGTGTGTGGTGGGGTGGTTCATAGCTGTCAGCCAAAATGTGCATGAGAAGGATCATGAGTTTATATGTACATTCCCAAAGTTATGTTTTTCTATTGTTCTTTATAATGATTGGAGGAAGACCACTGTATTTTAAGAAAAATTGCTGAGGTATGTTTCACCAGCCAAAAAAAAGTTTCACCTATTTATTTTTACAAGATTTGAGGATGGTTACTGGTTAAAAATCCCTGGAGATGGGAAGGGCATCCCACTCCAGTATTCTTGCCTGGAGAATCCCATGGACAGAGGAGTCTGGCAGGCTACACTCCATAGGGTCACACAGAGTCGAACATGACTGAAGCGACTTAACATGTTTGCATGCTGATTAAAAATAGAAAGTCTTTTTTTTTTTTTATTTTCATTTTCACCGGGGAGGCTGCTCACCTAATCGTTTCTTATCCCTATCCTCATTTCTGAGCAAGATCTCAAAGTGCAGATGAAGTCTGTCTCTGCTTTATAAACGATTGTTCCTCTCCCCATGTTCTCACTGTTAACAAACCACCCAAATGACAATACCCTGGGATCTGCTAATGCATAAAAGGGGCCCCTGAGCTTCCCTGCAGTGGCACTTGGCCTACCCTGACAGGTAACAAAGGGTTGTGCCAGAGGATCCCTGCTGTTCTTGGGGCGATTATCTGCTCCCAGCATTTTAAAGTGGATTTAACATTTTCCCCTACTCTGCTCCTCCGTGATGTTCTCATTTTTAGCACTTACATGGCTGAGTAAATGCTTTTCAGCTGTTGACTTAAGTGCAGTTCAGTCTTTTTCTCTTCCCTCCCATATCCAGCCTTCCTTTTCCCTCTGCTCTTCTGTTAGGAAGGCTTACCTAAATGAGGACTTTGTTGGGGTGCTGCCATGTGTGTGTACCAAGAACCCGTTGGACCTGTCCAAACACCTCTGGGGACGTTGACATGCCCCCCGGTGCTGTTCCCTCTTCCAAAGCAGGACACAGAAACGTTAAGTGTCTTGCTTAAGATCAGTGTCTGAAGTCTCCTTTGAGGTTCGAGCACTCCTGGTGGGCTTGGGTTTCCCGTCATCCTGTGTGCTTCTATCACTGATGCCAGAGCCTTAGTACCACAGTAGAAGTGAACGAGGGTGTTGTCCCCTGTGGGGTGCCCCATGTAGTAAAGCCACATAGTGGCTTTTCATGATGACACTGTCGGGGAAGGGCCCCGAGCAGAGCGTAGGCGTTACTGCCTACATGTTACCTCTGTGTTGGGTATTTCTTGCTCTATAGATAGCTCCTTCATCAGACATTTCCAATTCCACTTCTGAACCAAATGTTTGGGCAGATAAGTGCCAGCTTTTACCCTATTCCTCTTTCTCTGTAACTTAAGAATAAGGCATGGAAGCTGGAGTGGCAGAGAGACTGAGCTGCAAGACGAAGGGAGTGGGCTCATCTCCACAAGAGGATTTTGACCTTAGACTAGTCCCAGGGAGCACATGCCAGCTGTCAGCTGGAGCCTGGAAAAGCTCCTTTTCCAGCATTTATGCAGCTGGTGGGGTGTCTGCCAGTGCTCCAAAGCTGAGCTTTTGACCCTAAACCACTGCCAACATATTTGGGTTTAATGATCTAAAATTTTACATAATTGTATTTCTCCCCTTGTTTAGTTTTCTAGAAGGTAATAAAGAGAATTGCACTTAGGTTGGGGGATTTGCTTGTGTGGAGATGAGAAAAGGTAACAGGGATGGGGATGGTCTTCCCTCTCCCCTTAAATTCTTTATTCTTCTCCATAGCAGTTATGAGCTTCAAATGTCCTACATATTTCATTTATTTATTTTCATTTTATATCTGTTTATCCCACTAGAATGTGTTCTCCATGAAGACAGAATTTTTTGTTTATATCTAAACCTGTGCCTGATACCTAGGAGGTACTCAAAATTTTTGTTGATTTTAATTAATCCTCCCACTAGAAGTAGCTATTGTAACCAACTCCAGAGTCCCTGAATCTGTTCCAGCTGTTGAAGGGCAGAGATTGATTTGTAGGACCTGAGATTTTTCAAATAGAAATCCTAGAAATTGCTGTAGTGACTCAGACTGTGGACCTTCTAGACCAGTGTTCTAATGGGATGAATGTGATAGCAGCACATAGCTGTTCACCTTAACATCTGCCTCAGAGGTTGGGCACCATCATTATTTCAGTCATCTAGACAGGGAGAGAACTAATCCTTTATCAATAAGCAACTCTGAGGTTGGAAAGCTGAATAAGACATATATGTCCAAACCCTCATAAATCTTGTCATCAACATTTTAGGGGGAAATTATTTATCTTTTCAGCTTCTTCCAGCCCTGTGAAGGAGCATTCCTTAGCTTTACTTCTTGCTCTATAATATAATCTTTCATCCACAGCCTTCAGTGTGTGCTTTAAGGAGAAGCCTGCTACCTGTGGTTCATTACGTCAAGATCATGCACTTGTTTTAACCTATAGGAAAATTTTTTTCTTTTCTTGGCAACACAGGGCCAATGATGCTGGATCAATATGAGACCACAGTAGGGGTATATGTGATAGTAGAAGAAAACGGGTAGAAAATTTCAGACTTGAAAAGTGCTGCCTCTAGGTTTCCCTGTAGTTTAATGGTAAAGAATCCGCCTGCCAATGCAGGAGACACAGGTTCTATCCCTGATCTGGGAAGATCCCGTATGCTATAAAGCAACTAGGCCTGTGCACCACAACTATTGAGCCTGTGCTCTAAAGCCCAAGAGTGGCAACTACTAAAGCCTAAGCACCCTAGAGCCTGCGCTCCACAACAAGAGAAGCCTCTGCAACGAGAAGCTAGCACCACAACTAGAGAATAGCCCCTGCTCTCCATAACTAGAGAAAAGCCTGTACAGCAATGAAGACCCAACCCGGTCAAAAACTAACTAAATAAAATTATTAAAAAACAAGAAAAATGCCACCTCCTGATTCTTCTGCTACCTGCTTGGCATCCCTTCTCTGATAAGGGATCTAGTGGTGAGCCTACCACCGGAACCTTGTATTAATTTCTTCCATGATCACATCCCAGAAAATGGAGGGGGAGATGGCAGGAGCTTAGTGACTTTTTCTGTCTGACTTAGCAGCAATATCTATGAAAAGAATTACAGCTGTTGGTCTACTGTAAACTCAGAGTGAATCAGCACTGAGAGGAGGCTGTTGATAGGGAGCAACAGTTATGTTCAAAGTAAAGCCTGTGATGGTCCCCTCACCTGAGCAGCCCTGGCAACTACTGGGGCTCCAAGCTTGAGGAAGCACAGAGGAGGCAGGAATATATCCAGGGTGAGGGCACTCAAAACTCCCATATGAGGAGCAGTTATAAGAACTGGGGATATGTATTTTATTTTATTTGTATTAATTTTTTGGCATTGTGAGCTTTTGATTGCAGCGTGCCAGCTTCTCTGTCTGTGGCACATGGGCACATTAGTTGTGGTTTATGGGCTCTCTAGTTGTGGTGTGCACGCTTAGTTGCCCCGCAGCATCTGGGAATCTTGGTTCCCTGACCAGGGATAGAACTCACATCCCTTGCAATGGAAGGCAGATTCTTAACCCCGGGACCACCAGGCAAGTCCCTAAGGATGTTTATTTTAGAAAAGGCTCAGAAGCACCTTGAGCTGTGTCTTCAAATGATGGAAGAGCTCTCCATGTGGGAGAAGCATTAGATCATTCTGAAGCCTCAGGTCTTGGAACAAGGATGGCTGAAAGGCTTGCCTACAGTCATGGAATTCAAAGATGGCTGCCTGGGGACCACCTCTGAGCCTCACTGCATGGTCCCTTAGGAGGAATGCAAATCCCAGTTTGTATCCAATTAGCTCAGATACCTATTGAAGCCAGCCTAGGGCATGGCAAGGAAATACGCTGACCAGGTAGAAGAGAAAATGACAGCTCTCATTTGGGTCTACCTTCTGTGAGCCTCCTTTTCTCTATTTGCCTTCAGTCAGCTGATTTTATTCCCCCAAATTCAAATATTGGGAGTCTATATTAAAATATATATATTTAATAATTTATGAAATAGTTAATGATATATGGAATAAAAACACTTGCATTTAATGATATCTCATTATTGTATATATCAATAATATATATAGTATACATTATAGAATGCATGTATTATAATGTTGGAACAACGTGAATAATTTAAAAAGAATAGATAAATAAATTCTAGTGTATCATATGAACTATTATGCAATTGTTATAGACAGTGAGTTAGATCTGTACCTAATGTCCTAGATGGATGGGCAAGATAGTTGAATGAGATAAGAGAAACATACATAGTATGATCTCATTTTGTGAGAATAAATTTAAAAATTACTTACGTGTGTAATCATGTGTGAGGATGGCAAAAGTGGAGAAGCATAGAGATGAAGTGGTTGTTAACAGTGGTTGGCGAGTCTGGGGTGGGGTGGGGAGCTGGGGGACAGAAAGGGCAGGAATGGAGACAAAAGCGAAGGAAAGTGAAAGGGGAAGGCTCATCTGTCTCTCTATCAGTATCCATCTATCTATCTGTCTTTCATTTCTCTATCATCTGTCTGTCTAGCTTCATTGGTTGTGCTTAAACATGTATTAATTTTGAGGACTTTAATAAAAGGAGGAAGAAAGAAAAGAGAAAAAGCCTTTTTTAAATGCTGTTTTCTTTTTTGTTCTGTTGCTTGTATAACAACTGCCTCAATCTTTCTATTAAGGACATATTTTATCATTAAAAACACTATTAGTTTTCATTTTTTAGAGATGATGATTTAAATAAATTGAAAAAAAACTGGGGAACATGTAAAGATAAAATATTTTGTATCAAAACTGAGTTTCCATTTGTGTTTTTCTTCATTTTTTGCTGTATAAGAGGTGTACATTTTCCCCTAGTGCTCCAGAAAAATGCTCCCTTTCTTTTTATTTATTTTATTTATCATTATTATTATTTTTTTACTTTACAATACTGTATTGGTTTTGCCATACATTGACATGAATCCGCCACGGGTGTACATGAGTTCCCAATCCTGAACCCCCCTCCCACCACCCTCCCCATATCATCTCTCTGGGTCATCCCAGTGCACCAGCCCCAAGCATCCTGTATCCTGTATCGAACCTAGACTGGCGTTCTTAAATGTAGGGAACACACGGTCAATTAAGAAACAGTTAAGTCAAATCAAACAACTCAGTTGAGAAATTTGCTAGTTTCTGGTGGAGAAGTGGAGCATTGAGTAAAGGGTTCTGACACCTGTGTGTATGCGTGTGTATTTTTAATCAGTTTTTCTTTGGGGAGATACCTAGCAAAATGCTGCTATGTTTTCCTGGGATTTGGATGCTTTCTTTCAAACTGTTTTAAATAATTATTTTCCAGATTAAATTATCCTCATTATACATTCATTTTTGATACTGATAGTCCTTTCTACATAAAGAATTTGTCTACATACAGAATAGTCCCAGACGTTATAGAATTGACAGGTGATTTAACCCCTGCTTATTATGAAAGAAGATTTGAGACAGAAGAGAGTGCTGTTTCATAGTCACATTTGGATGTAAACTCAGAGGTGATCTCAGGCATCATAATGATTCAGAGACAAATAATAATGTCAGGTCCATAGAAATAATAATACTAACCATCGTACTTCTTTGATTTTAAGATGCTCATTTCGTATATTAACTGAAATCTAAATGTATCTTATGATACTTGTGTGCATTTATTAGGTTAATATTGCAAGTCAACAGTGGTCTTATAATTAAAGGTATCAGAAATCCTATAGAATCCCCTTGGGAGCTTATTGAGTTCTGGATGTTTTAATGCAATTAGTACATTCCAGAATCAATAAACCTCAACCAGAATTTCAGTCTACATATAGCCATCTTGATTCAGACAAAGCAAGAAGTTATAAAAGTGTTTCTTTTCATGCAAGCGACTGCCTCATTGATAGATAACACTAAAATAATAGTGAAAATTATACAGAGTAGGATCTGTACATAGCAGACTGCATTTTAAGAATCTTGATTTTAGTTCAAAGGCACTATCACTTTGGGAAAACTAGTCATGTATGGTGACATTTTTCCATCTCACAGGCTAAAAAAAATATTTCACTAGGCCAAAATCCTGAGTGGTACTTACGAACAATGTATGTGTCAGAAGAGAGTGGAAAGAAGTGGAAGAGAAAATGTTATTTGAAGCTGTGGCCTGGAGAGAAGGAAGGAGCCGTGACATGGAAAGCTGTACTGACTGACCAGGTTGCCCGTATCCTAGTTTGCTTTAGGTGTCTTGTCAAGCATTTCCATTGAGTTTTGTGGTCACTGTTGCTTTGTTTCTTCTTCTTTCAGAAAATCCTCCTCCCGCTCCCCCCAGGCTCGATGGAAGGCTGCATGGCTGACTCGCCTGTGTGTGTTTGAGCTCATGGTCTTAGCTGCTTTTCTCATGCTGTTTCTTTATGATGTTTCAGCTCATCCACCATACACCATGTGCTTTAGAGTGAAATTCTACCCACATGAACCCTTGAAGATTAAAGAAGAGCTCACCAGGTATTTTGTTTGTTTGTTTGTATGTTTAACGTGCCCCATGAACCAAAGCCAGGGCTGCTGAGTCTTCCTCCTAGAGCAGAGCATCTCCACCAAGCAGGCACTTCAGCTCAGTATTTGGCTTGGAATTGTTTCTCTTACACTTAATTGTCTTGGGATTTTTCAAACCGTTGTCATTAGGAGTGTAATTAACTGTGCAAAAAAGCAGTGGGTATAAGGAGGAGCTGCTCCCTGAAAACATCTGACGGTGGGTTGCTAAAAATAAACAGAAGATGACTGTCTTTAGGATATGGGCAAATTCATAGCTAGTGCAGCCCCTAGGACTTATCTTGGGGATCTAAGATTTTCTGGAAGGGAAAAGATGCCTTGACAGAATGGAATGTTTGTCATTCCACATTCCACTTGCTAAATGACCAAGCGTGGAGCCAGCTACCCTCTCCTTGTAGAGTGTTCTCAGCCCAGCTATTTGTATTTTCTAGTTCTTGGGCCTCCCCCACTTCTTGTCCCTTTCTGCCGCGGCCACATGCAAATAGTCTACCTTCCTGAGGTTCCACAAGCAGCCGGGGCAGTGCCACTGAGCGGAGTCCCAGGAGGGCCAACTCGGTGGATAAGAAGAGCCCATGCTCTTAGTGCTTAGTTCTTAATGAGGCTTTGATTTGATGCTTAGTTCTTAATGAGGCTTTGCTTTGATGCGTGTAAAAAGTTGTTCCCTCTAGTCTTCCCAGAATAATCTGTGTGGGTCCAAATGCAGAAGAGAAGCAAAGGCAGTTGGCCCTGATCATTGTGTGCAGAGGCACATGTAGGGTTCTTGGGGGTTGTGTTATCTTATTATCCATGAGGGGCCAGTCAGGCTCCACCATACTGGCAAAGGGTGACGTTGGAAGGGAGCCTTTCTCTATTAGTAATTTGTGCAAAGCCATTGGTGGAGGTTTGTGCTTGGGGGTGGGGCAGGGTATGCAGGGGAAAGGAGATGATGGACATTGTAAGTGGTGCTTGGCATTTTGCAATCTGGCCTGTCTTTTTAAAAAATTAAGATAAAATTCATGTAACAAATTATTTTTCGTTGTTTCAAAGTGCACAATTCAGTGCCACTAAGCACATTCACCATGGTTGGGCAACCATCACCATTATCTAGTTCCAGAGCATGTCATCATCCCCCTGACCCCCAGAAAGCTCATACCCACGAGCAGTTACTACTCACTCTCTCATCCCCCTGGCCCAGGAAACCACTCATCTGCTTTCTGTCTCTATGTATTTACATGTTTTGGACATTTCATGCAAATAGAATCAAATTGTATGTGGCTTCAGCCTGCTTTTGGCTTGAAAATTTTAATCATTTATTTGTTAAGTTCTTCCTCAGTTCTGCTATCTGCAAGGGCTGTATGAGCTACTTACATAAATAGAGAGAGAGACATATTTGAAGATATTTGTCCTGCCCTCTGGGTGCTAACAGTGTAATTAGGAAGATCAAATCAAATACTCATGCCAGGAATGATTTTATCAGGGGGCCAAAATGGCTCACTTTTGTCACTTGTTTTCTTTAAAATCTTTTCTGGAGGATAAAAATTGAATATGTATCACAATATAAATTAGGGATGTATTTTTTTTGTTGTTGATGTTGAGAAAAGCCCCTTTTGAAAGTAAAAGGGTACAAAGTTTTAGTTACTAACTCCAGTTAATACCTCTTAGTTAAATTTGCTAGCATTTTCCTACTTTTGTCTGAATAGCTAAGGTATTAATAGTGGAACATTTTTATGTCTCTGATGGAAATTAAGATAATACTGTGTCCTTGCACAGGTAGAAATGGGCTTTTCTGAGTTAACACTGTCCTTAGAATTTGAAAGGAATCTGCAAACTGTGGAATGACTCAGATACTTATGTTTAAACCCTATCATCTTGAAAGAGTTTAGTTTTTCTTGTTTGATAAGTTATTTTATCATAAGTTAATCTAAAATTTAAGAAGAATTTAATAAATGAGAAGCTAAGATCACATGTACGACCAGGCTTAGGTGTAAATAAACACTGAGAAAGAGAAGCAGTTTTAAAAGAGCAAAACAATAAGAATACTCACCAAGAAGGACATTTGAAATAATTTTCTAACCTTTTTATCTCTCCATTTACACAGTCACCTTACAATCTTTTGGATTTCTAGGGCTTAAGTAAATGCTATATACAATTGAATGTAATAAAAGCATATTGCTTTAAAATTTTTTGGTAAGAACCATCTTTAAATTCATATTAGATGGAGAAGTATATCATTAATGGTGACATAATAATGTGTGACCCCAATCCTCTTGTGTTTTCATTGCTTAATTCTTTCATTCAGGGAGGGGTGAGACTAAATGTAAATGCGTTATTATTGTTGTTTTGTGGTGACTGTTACATTAAAAAATGAGTATCTGAACCTGAAGCCATTTGCAAGGCTCAGTGGATTATGTGGAACCCATAATAATCCATGATTATTTCTAGAGTTTGCTAATTTGAGCAAGGACCCAATCTCAGCTGTTGTGAAAGCTGATTTTCTTTCTCAGGAAGCTTTCATCAGACTCAATATCTGAGTTATGGAATCAGAACCCAAACCTCTCATTTATGAGTGAATATTTATTTGAAACCATTTTTCACTGCTAAACTCACCAAAACGTGGAAAGGAATGCTTTTTGTTTAATGCATACATTCAGCATGTAGCAAAGAAACTTGATGGCATTCAGCCTGGTAGTTTAAAATCTTTAAGAAAGATTTCATCATCTCAAGTATTTGTATGACCCTGGTATTCTGAATAGTCAGGGGCCTTGGTCCTCAAAGTCAGGTCACTGGATTAACAGCAACAGCGTCACCTGGGAACTTGGTCTCTGCCCCAGGCCTGGGATGGGGTCCTGCAATCTGTATTTTCATAAGCACTCCAGGTAATTGTTGGAGAAGGAAATGGAAACCCAGTCCAGTGTTCTTACATGGAGAATCCCATGAACAGAGGAGCTTGGCAAGCTATGGTCCACAGGGTCTCAAAGAGTCAGACACAACTGAAGTGACTTTGCAGGTAATTGTAAAGCATGTTAAAATTTAAGAACCACGAGAAGTTATGACCAACCTAGATAGCATATTCAAAAGCAGAGACATTACTTTGCCAGCAAAGGTCTGTCTAGTCAAGGCTATGGTTTTTCCAGTGGTCATGTATGGATGTGAGAGTTGGACTGTGAAGAAAGCTGAGCGCCGAATTGATGCCTTTGAACTGTGGTGTTGGAGAAGACTCTTGAGAGTCCCTTGGACTGCAAGGAGATCAGCCCTGGGATTTCTTTGGAGGAAATGATGCTGAAGCTGGAGCTCCAGTACTTTGGCTACCTCATGTGAAGAGTTGATTCATTGGAAAAGACTCTGATGCTGGGAGGGACTAGGGGCAGGAGGAGAAGGGGATGGCAGAGGATGAGATGGCTGGATGGCATCACTGACTCGATGGACGTGCGTCTGAGTGAACTCCGGGAGTTGGTGATGGACAGGGAGGCCTGGCGTGCTGCGATTCATGGGGTCGCAAAGAGTCGGACACGACTGAGCAACTGAACTTGAACTTGTGCTGTGCTGTGCTGTGCTTAGTGACTCAGTCATGTCCAGCTCTTTGCAACCCCATGGACTACAGCCCACCAGGTCCTCTGTCCATGGGGATTCTCTAGGCAAGACTATTGGAGTGGGTTGCCATGCCCTCCTCCAAGAATCACTACTCCAAAAGTAGTGGATTTTCAAAAGTGTTAGTTCCCTTAGGTAGACATTAGAGCATACAGTTCAGGGGGGTTGGTATGTTCCCAGAGTTGTGTCACCATCACTGTGATCCCCTTCCAGAACATTTTTATCACCCCAGCAGCAACCCAAGTACTCAAGCAGTCCTTCCCATTCTCCCCTCCCCTCGGCCCCTGGCAGTTATGAAGCTGCGTTTCTGTCTCTGTAGATTGGTCTATTGTGAAAATTTTATACAAATGGAATCATACAATATGTGGTCCATACACCTTTTATGTCTGACTTTTCACTTAGCTTAATGTTTTCAAGTTTCATCCCTGTTGTAGCAGGAATCAGTAGGTACTTCCTTTTATGGCTCAATAATATTCCATTGTATGGATATACCACTTTTCTTTATCCTTTCATCAGTTGATGGGCATTCAGCTTCGCTATGATGAAGAATCGACTATGAACACTCGTGTACACATTTTGGTGAGGACTCAGATTTCAAATTAATTGGGTCTCAGGTAGGGTCCATGTTGTTGTTTAAAAGCTCCCCCAGGTGATTCTAATGTGCAGTCAGGCTGAGGATCTCTGGTTTAGAACCTCATGACTCAAGTGTGGGCCATACACCTGCAGCTCAGCATCACCAGGGAGCTTATTAGAAATCTGGACTCCTGGGCCCCACCCAGACCTACTGAACCAGAATCCACATTCTAACAGGATCTCTGGGTAACTCTCATGCTCACTAAAGTGTGAAAGGTGTCAGCTTATGGAGATGCTCTGGGTCCTTGACGACCAAGTGTAATACTGTTTCTTTGACAAAATGCACACTAACCCAGACAGGAAATTTATTAGGGACTAGCTTTATGTCCTGCACAAAATTCCATAGAAAGCTGGGGACAAAGAGTGTCATTTGAGCTTCCACTGTGTCCCCAGTGCCTAGCACAGTCTCAGCCTAAAGCAGGTGTGACATAGATTCATCAGAAGGACCACCAGGGAGCCACTGAACTCTTCAGGGAATCTAGTGCGCTTTCAGGGAACCAGTGTCCAGAAATGGCACATCCCAGGGCTCTGGGGGTGGCAGCAGCCAAAACACATGGCAGGGAGGAAAAACCGAGATTATTTGAGCTCTGGAGGTAGTGACTGGGCCTGATGGGGTGCTGCGCCCACCTGGCCTCAGGAACCTGGGGAAAAAAAGAAAAAGATTGGTCTCTGCGACTTAAACTGTAAAATAAGCAGAAAGAATCTGCACGTGTCTATAAAGTTACTTTAGTCAGAGATAAGGACCCTAGGCCTGACCCTTCAATGAAGGAATCAATCCAGCTAAGAAATAGGAGATCTGAAGAGGGCATGATTGGTGTGGAGGAACAGAGGGGACAGCGGTGAGATGATCTGAGCTAGGAGTGACAAGCTGACACCCCGCCCCCCACCCATCCCCAGCTGAATCAGGCCAGGCATATTTTTTTTGTTTGGCACTACAGTGTTTTCAAAAATAGAGTTTGCTGCAACATTAACATTCAAAGGATTTTACCTCTCAATGAGTCTCTGCAATGCTGGAGCTGCACAATGCTGACCCTTCCACGGGAGCCAGCACCCTCTGTCCTCTGCTCCTTGACCCCTCACCCCAGCCCCTGTCACTCAGAATCAGGTTTGTCTGACCTGGAGAAGATGGCAGGAAAGGAAACTAAACAAATGACAGCTCTCACTGAGAATAAGCTGGCTTCCTGGCCTTATAACCACGTCTTTTTGAGGTTGATTGACTGGGACTAGTTTCTGTAAGACTGAGTGTGTTTCCTGACTCCTCATTCCACCAAGAGCTTGGGCAGCCTGTACCTGAGGTGCTGGTGGGGGTGAGGGCGGCTGTGGTTGCCATTGTGTGGGACTTTTCTCCCAGGGACAGTGGCTGCTAGGCCCCGTGGCTCTCCTCTGTCCTCCCCGTCTCTCTTGGAAGTGGCTGCAGACACTTCAGGTTTTCTGAACTCTGGGGGCCCCTCCCAGTTTTCCTCTGCTTGCCGTCCAAGCAGCGCAGGTAGGGTTCTGGTGACCTAGATGGATGAAACATAAACAATCCTTCTGCTGCTTCCAGGCCTCAGCCAAAACTTATGGCAACTCTTTCTCCTTTTTCATTGCAGGTACCTTTTGTACCTGCAAATTAAAAGAGATATTTTCCATGGTCGACTGCTCTGCTCCTTTTCAGATGCTGCCTACCTGGGTGCCTGTATCGTTCAAGGTAAGTGTGGGCCCAGCTGCCAATCCCCACTGTTGTATGGGACAGCAGAGCTTCAGCTGTTCAGAGCCTCTCTCCTCCCCAGCCTGTACTCATCCTGTCTGTGCCATGGTTGGAGGCCAGTCAGGGCTGGGTGGTCAGCAGTGGAGCCCCCCCTCATTACCTCCCAAGCCCCTGGGGTCCTGGTGGAAGATGGGCTGTTGTGATCCCAGGGGCCTCTGCATGAACAGAGTCCTCAAGGCCCCAAGGGAGAGCTCAGAGTCTCTGTTTCGAAGGGGATGGAATGCATGACCTTATAAGAAGCTCTGAAGGATTATGGGATCTTCTATGCCCTGAGCTCCAAACACCAAGTGTGGGGCATGCTGGGTATATTGAGTGGGCGATCTGTGTCCAGGAAGGCAGGTGTCAAACAGGTGTCATTTCAAACCTTTGATGAATGCCTTGATGAAATGTCAAGGCATTTATACAGGTATATCCACACGTGTAGTATGTGTATATATGTGTACCATATCTAATTCTTCACCTTTACAACAGTCACATAGCGTGGTGAGGAGAACCCCAGGCTCACAGTCTGTCATTTCTCAGTTTGAGCCTGAATTCCCATTTCCTGGTTATTTTACCACAGTCAAGTGATTTAAACTCTTTAAGCTTTAATTTCTTCACATATTGAAAGAGGTGGTCATACCTTCTTCACGGCTGCATTATTTCATGAGACCTAAGTCTCAGGGTTGAATAGGCCCCCGAGGGAAGTAACAAACCCTTAGTGGGAAGTGGCAAACACTTAGGACCCAAGATTGGTTTTCATATGTTTCTACTTATAAGAAAAAGTTGCTGGAGGGAAAGCAGTCTCCAGGACCCAAGGCAATGCATTGCCATGGGGAAGGGCTCAGGACACAAGTGGAGAATGACTCAGATGTTCTGTTCTCCTGGGCTTGCTGGGAGGCAGCTGGGCCTGTTTGGAGGGACTCAGGTGTTCCAGTCATTTGTAGCTTGGATGCTGATGACACATTTATGAGAAAAGGGGAGGGTGGGGAAGGGAATTAGGAGAAGAGAGGAGGGATGGAGAGAGAGAAGAAGGGAAGGAAAGAAGGAAGGAGAGAAGAGGGTGAGAGAGAGAGAGTACCAAGTGAGCATGTCACCCTTATAAAGGATCTGAAATAATGAAGGAGCTTATGATGGGGTCATAAGTGGTTCATGATAGTCACCTGTCTGATCACAATTCCAAGCTTCATTCACAGCTTAAGAGAAACCCCCATCATTTTCCTGGGGTTTCACTGTCACTCACCACTGTCCCCAGGGGATGCTCTGTGCTGTGAAATGGTTCCTAGGACCCTGTTTCTGGGTGTGTGCACTCTTTGAGAAATCTGAAGTCTATCTGTGTGGCTTTTCCCCTTCCTCTGGGAGCAACATAGTGCTGCTCAGCAGGTTTTGTTAAAACCCTTGGAGATATTCAAGTTAAAAATCAAGATGACAGTGATGCCCTGGTGAGATTTAGTCCTTCCATCTACTCCAAGGTGGAGTGTGTGCTTCTGAAAGCTGCCTCTCATACACAGAGCTAAAGAATGTTCAAACCTCATGGTTCTTTTTTCCTGTGAAGACTGCAAATTCCTGGTTAGGGTGCACTGTCTTCCATAAAGGAAAAGCAAATCAATACTAATCTGAGCAGCAGTCTAGCCTATGAGCGTTTCAGAACGCATTTAAGCATTAGTGAATCATGGTCCATTCTCCAAGGGCAAGCTCAATATGGATCTGTGATGGGAAACTCTCCATCCTGTTTTATGTTTGAGATAAAACCACAAAGCCCCCATCCAGATGATCAGGGTCCCATTTCATCCCTCATTGCTATTATCACTGGCCACACTCACAGATGCTGTCTGGAGAGTAGAGTTGGAAATGAACTGGCAGACCTCAAAGAAGCCTTTTAGCTCTAAAACGCAGTGGTGTCCACGGGCCATTTGTAGCAAATCCAGTAAAAGCTGGATTCATAAAACTCTCTGTGGTTAGGGGAGTTATTATAGCAGCCTTGGAGATCATTGCAAATGCAGATAAAGATCTGCTTTGTCAGAACTGCTTATGCTTTCAGAGTGATAGGAAATGTGGAGTAAAGGATTAGAAAGCCGAGGACATGTGACTTTTTATTGGCATCTTGTTTGCTAACATTCTTTGAAGGAGCATGTTTTAAGCTTTCAGAATGTTCTGAGTATATAAAACAGGCAGCCACCCAGAGTTTTGGTACCTGTACACATTGAATGTGAATATTTTCAATGCATGCTTTGCATTGCTTTCATAATGAAAATTGCAAAACAAACACACAAAGCCCTAGGGATCTATTTTTGGCCTTTCTTGGTACACATATTTTCCTGTTCCTTCTGTAAAACAGTAACATGTCAGGATTACTGATATTATCTCCTACTCCTGGTATGTCCAATCCCTGTGGGTCTGTGGCTCCTTCTAGCTATTCAGAACTCTGTTAGATGTCACTTCCTCTAAGAAGTCTTCTGGACTATTAAAGGAGCCTCTCTATGCACATTATTCTTTTTAGTGTCTCTGTTTTGTTGTCTTTTAATAAGCACTTATATCTGAAATTATCTTGTTAAGTTGGTTGGGGGCATATTATGCATCGCTTCTTATGTAGAATCTAAATTGCATGGAAGTGGGACTCTGGAAGTCTTTTTCACTGCAGTACCCCTGTGTCTGGCACATAGTAAATTCTCCACTATGTTAATTGAACCAGGGCACTTGCATAAATTGCACCAGAGAATGCTCTATCTCTGTACCTGGGAAAGAGTTTACTCCCTCATCCATGTGTTCTCCAAACATTTATTAGACACTCCTAGGTGGCAGGCATTGTTATGTGAAGTCCCTTTGGGGGGTAGGGGCAGACAGGTAAACAGGAAGTTTTGATGGTGTCTCAGTGTCTACATGGAGGGACACAGGGGGTCCCCACTGTGATCCCATGAGGCCCCTCTTCAAGCAAGTGTGGTGAGGGCAGTCTTCTGCAGAAGTTGACCCTGGAGCTGTAATGTCTTGTATCTCAAGTTCTTTTGCAACAAACTCTCCCCAAAGAAGGGAAATGCTGCTGCCATGTGTGCCCTTTACAGTCAATACTGATTTTGCCATCATCTGACCACACTCACCATTTGACTTCAGCTCTTTGGATTTTGCTGACAATTAAATTCTCTTTTATTTTAATTTAATTTTACATTCTCACATGCCGGCCCATGTGCTATGTTATTTGTTGTAACTTTGCCCTCAATACCATGTGCCGGAGAGAATCGCATGCTGCTTACCCAACTCCTCTTGGGATGGAAAACAGAATTTTAAATGAGCTTAATCATTCATAAGCTTTTGCTTCAGGTGAAGTCAAAGTTAAAGATAAGCTTCAAAGAACAAGAAAGCAGGGCAAGTGATGGGGCATATGTTGACATTTACCTTGTCAGCAACCCTGTGCAGGTTCCATGGTGTTCCTTCTCTTAGTTTGCTGGCATTTGCCAGGCTACTTATTTGCTGTGTTTGGCAGTACAAGGCCATTGTATCTCACAAGTTTTTCTGAAAGAAGTACCCACCATGATCAATACAAACGCAACACAAAACAACATAAGCACAAACAGTGCTAACCACTGTGAAAGCTGACATTTCCATTGGATGTGGCATAGTTTACTATCAGTGATCCATTCCCTATCGAAAAGTAGGCTCTGAGTTATACCATTTCCTACATTTTTGGGTCCATAGCCAGCTCACAGGGGTCATGTGTACGTGTGTGTGTTTGTATGTGTCGGTGTGTTATGAGTGGTTTTTTTTTTTGAAGATTAGATTGAGTTAATCACTAGTTGATGGCTCACTTTCATCCCTGGTCCCCTTGGCCCACCTATTGGTTGAGTTTCCTTTTTTTCATTATTCTTTATTTTCATTCCTAAAGGCAACAACTGGATTCTTGTATACCATTGACTTGACATACATCCTTATAAAATGATTAGTATTGTTTTGTGTGTATATATTCTTCAGTTTCATAAATTAAATAGGGCTATATTTAACCCTTCCTTTTTATGCTCAGAACACTGTTTGGGGAATCTACTCACGTTTCTGGGTATAGTTCTATTTTGTTGCTTTTAATTGCTGCAGAGAGTCCAGTGGGGAACATTGCCCTTGTGCTATTTACTGTTCCCAGCAGTAATGAACATCCAAGTTGCCCCATATCTTTTGTTGCACCTAGAGTTTTTCTAGAATATATGCCCAGAAATTGGCTTGCTGGGTTGTAAGATTAGACAAAATACTCTCAGCTTGCTCTCTAGAAGAGCTGCCTGCATCAAGAATCTTCAAATATGTCATAAGCACTTCTATTTCTTCATGTTCCTGCCAACACATAGAATCATCCAACTTACTAAACTTTTTGTTAATCTTATAGGTATAAAGTGACATCTTCGAGTTTTGGTTTGCATGCCCTCAGCATTGATGAGTTTGAGCAGCTCTCCATACATGAGCTCTTTGGGTTTCCCCTTCTGTGAATTGGCTGTTGACATTCCTTCACCTTTTTGTATTGGAATTCCTCCCCATTTACTTATAGATTTTAGGAATTTCTTTTTCTTTATTCTAGATATTAGCCTTTGTCAGATTTCTATTTTTCAAATATGTTATTTCAACTTATGATTTTGACTGTATTAGTGAAATATTTTAATATTGATATGATCAAATTAATTTCCCCTCTGTGGCTGATGACATTTGGGATCTTATTTTGAAAGTCCTTCCTCATGTAGTGTACTTTTAGGTTGTACTGTAATTTGAACTCTGTTGAGAAGCTTTAAAGAGCTTTGCTTTCCTCTCAGTTTTGTCCTTTTACCATCATTAGATGATTCAACAGTACAGGGACAGTATATGCAAATTACAGAGTTGGATGTGATTTTGCAGATGTGCTCAAGGCATATTGATTTCTATCTACTTCAAAGTCATGTTGATGATCAAGTTCCTCCAATACAGTTTTCCCACCACCTTTAATTTACTTTCCTGGGCTATTTCTGCCTGAGATACTTGCCCCTTCTGACTCGTTTTTCTTAGAAAGCTTGTGGAGTCAGTAGAATGTATTCCCATTGCAAGAACAGCCCCTTTGCTGCTTCAGGCTGTGGTCAATGCTCATCCTTAGTCCATCTTCTCATAGACCTTCTGGGGGCTCAGAAATGTGCAGGCATTTCTTTTTACCCTTAGAGACCCTCTGCAGGAACCCTGTATTAGAACCCAGCAACCTTAATCTGGGATGCGCAGCCATACTTAGACACACATTCTTTAATTTGAAGAGCAATCCATTTATTTTTAAATAAATAAATCCTCTTGAGTCCTTTATGTTTTGATTTTTTTTCATTGAAAGGGCCACACCTGCACAAATCTCAGAGTAAACAGCTCCAGTAAAGGAATTCTTCAACTCAGAGAAGATGAACTGTGAAAGGAGGCTTGAGGAATACTCAGTGGGTTCCAAATAGTCATGGGGAACACTGGGAAATATTGTGAGGCATTTCACAATAGTGGGTGTGCTACCACCACCTAGAACCTGAAGGGTGGGAGTGTTCAATGTCTTACCATACCTTGGAAGGTCTGAAACAATAAAGAATTGTTTATTTCCCCAAATGCCAATAGTGCCCCACTGAGAAACAACAATTTAAATTCTTTATATATATACATAAATTCTTTTATGTATAGTTGAAGAAAATGAGACTCAGAGAGTTCATTCAACAAGTGTCCAAGATCACACAGCTAAATCTAAACTAGAATATGACCTTCTAGACACTCAGGCTGTAGTCTTTCCATAGAGACAAACACATTTTATTTCATGAGCTTGTTCCACTCTCTTCCTTTGGGTGGCAGGAGCCATTCCATGTATATCCTGTTTTTGTTGTTTTTAACCTTTCTGTTTATTTTTTATTGGTTACAGCTGAGCTTGGTGATTACGATCCTGATGAGCATCCTGAGAATTACATCAGTGAATTTGAGATTTTCCCCAAGCAGTCACAGAAGCTGGAAAGAAAAATAATGGAAATCCATAAAAATGAACTCAGGTAATAGCAGTAGACATTTGTAGGAATGATGGAGGTGAGAAAGTATTCATACTACAGGGAATGTGGAAATCATGTCATGAACTAAAAATATTTGTAATGTGGGGGCAGACTGTTTCAGGTGGCAGGGCAATATTTCTGGCCACTGGCAAGGTCCCCCATCAGTGACAGTCTCAATGATGTGGGATCCCCTGGGTGGCTGTTTATGAACCATCAGCAATTATTACAGCCATATATTTTCTGACGGGTTTTGACTACCCTGAGTTTCTGAAAGTGAAATCTAGGATAATTAAGTAATCCTTTCTGTTTTGAACTTTGCATTGCCTCTCCCCTGTCCGGTGGTCTTTACAGAAATTTTGACCCCAAGAATTAATAAAATAGAATCCATTGGCAAGGTTTCCTTTACTGAGCTGCTTTCAAGATAACAGATCAGTGTCTGCTTCTCTTTGCCTTGTCTGTGAGGTTCTAGGATGATTGTTAACTATAGAGTAGTACCATTAAAAGGAGCAAAATCACATACAGTATTTATTTACTGTGTATTGGACACTATTCTAAGTACTTGTACATATTGATTCATTTAATCTTTGCAGTAGTCCAGGAAATAGGTGCCATGGTTCTTCCATTTTACAGTTGAGGGAACTGAAGTGCAGAGAGATGAAACATTTTACCAAAGATCACACAGCTAGCAAGTGATAGAGGCAGGATTTGAATCCAGGTGGCCTAGCTCCAGGCTTTTGAGTATTGTGATACTTCTACTATACATAGGCTAACAGGTAGGAATGAAGCATGGATAGGAATCATCACCAGTTTGAAATCCAGGTAACTCAGGTATTCTAGTCTGTAACTAGAACTTAGATTCCTGCAAATCACAGGAAATTCATTTTGATAATAATAGCAAGCATGGGCTGTGATATGACAAGTATGGATGAAGAACTACAAGTGCTGAGATGCGGGTAATTACACACACACACACACACACACACACAAAACTAACGTCATTGGATTATGAGCCCTGGAACAAATAACTGTCCCCTTGAGAGGGAGTGCCGAGATCCTGCTTTATGCAGGCACTCCCCCTTCTGGTGAGTTTGAGAAGACTGTACATGTGGGCCTTAAAGGTGGCAGCATGGTTCCTGCTTTATTAAGACCTTTGTTCTTAAGAGATAAAGATGATTAGACACCAAGAAATTGTACCGATTTCAGAAACTAACGTACCTTTTCCAGGAGTAATTTTAGAGTATCGTCTCCTAATGAAAGTTTTGTTGAAAATATGACAGTCTGCCTATTCTTTCTCCATTTCAGGGACTAGCAAGCTGGAGGTAAAAGTAAAGTACTGATGTTGCCATGGGGCTTCCTCGGGTAGCTCAGTGGTAAAGAATCTGCCTGTGATGCAGAAGATGCATGAGATACCACAAATTCGATCCCTAGGTCAGGAAGATCCCATGAGGGCATGGCACCCACTCCAGTATTCTTACCTGAAGAATCCCATGGACAGAGGAGCCTGGCAGGCTGCAGTCCATGGGGTCACGAGGAGTCCAGTGCAACTGAAACAGCTGAGCACAATGTTGCCATGAGGGCTGTGGACCAGCAGCATGTGAGCAGCACAGGGTGAGACCCTTGGGACGAAGGAGTCACAGCCACTGTGCAGCTTAATAGTGAAAGGAGGTGGAACAGTCTGCTCTGAACATAATTTGCAGGGCCTCAGATGCTTGGAACATATGATAATAAATGTTTGTTGAGCTCTTACTGGATGCCAAAATACTATGCTAAGCGCCTAACATACATCACCCCACTCAGTCTTCCCAAACTCTACGAGGTAGGTTCCACTGTTGTTCCCCATCTGAGGTGAAGAAAGCACAGCCTGGAGTGAAGGACTTGTTAGCAGCAGAGTCTAGACTTGAACCTTGTTCTTACCTGACACTAACACCCATGCTCTTATCCCCTGGGCTGAGCAGCCATAAGACAACCTGCTAGTCATGTTGATGTTCCGCAGTGATCACCATGGTGAGGGTGGAGACTGTGGTAGGAGAACCAGTTAGCTCTGTCATCCAGGACACATGCTGGGGACCTCACAAGAATAGGAGTAGAAAAAACTAAAGAAGTTCTTGAGAGACGTTGAAGCAAGACTTGGTGACCTACTGAGTTTCATGAGTAAATGAGTGGATCAAAGAAGATTCCAGATTGCTTTTTGTAATCAGAAAGCTGCAGATCAGACCTTGTGCCAGCTCCTGAATTTGTTGATAACCCTGAAAGTAGTCATCATGCATCTGGAGAATATAGGGTGTCAGCAGTCAGCCATGGTTTGTAGATCCCAGAAGTAAATGCCATGGCTTGGCCAACACTGCTTTGCTGTGTTGCAACACATTTGTAATGCCCAGAAGGCCCTTGTGAAGAAGTCAGTGTTGTATGTGTGGAGGATGAAACAGCCAGAACTCATGTGATACTGCAAAGAGAGATTCACAGGATATTTTCCTGTGTGTCTTTGCTCCTTTTTCTCCTTAAGTAGACATATGTTTGCTTCTGCATCAGTGCAGCAGAGAGAGATTTCAGGTTTGATGAGAAGATAAGAGCAGCCAAGCTGATAAGGTAGAAGAGAAGGGGCTTTCTAGAATTGGCTGGAAACTTGCTGCAGAGACTGGAGGTGACCCTGGGGATCAGCAAGCCCTTTGTGCACAGGTCATGAAAGTATTGATATTCTTGTGTGGAAACTGGATGTTTGGCTGGACTGCTCTACAAACCTGAGAGTGCTGGGAAAGAGTCATAGATGGTAGAGACCCATCTGTGACTTGGTGAGGCTGCACCAAGGTATTACTATCTTATTCTCCATGGTTATCACACCTGTGACCCTCCCACACAACAAAGGGATAAAGCATGATCAATGATCTGTTGTTATGGAAACTTCCTGAAAGGTTTCTAGTTGGCCTTTGTTGGGGTTTGAAGGATCCTCCCAATAATGTTCCTCTCATACCTGTTTTCTGAAAAAATCAAGAAAGAAAACAAAAGAGATGGCAAAAGAGACTCTCAGACACTAGCAAAAGGACCATGATTTGCCAGATAAACAGTACTAGCTCTGGAGGTTCACAACCTTCTCCAGCCTTTTTACTTGATTAGAATCATTCTCCTCCTATGCTCCCTGTTGAAGGACTAAAGTTGTGATTCTTGAGAGAAAACTAATCAGAGAGGGAAAACTTTCCTTCTTAGGAGGCTACATAGCACTTGAAGGTGGACCCAAGGTGGCTTGATGGACAGGCCTTAATAAGAGAGTTCTTTAGGGGGAAGAGAGAGAGAGAGAGAGAGAAAGACTCCAGAATTTTGAGGTGCTTGAAAATATAAGGCCAAGATTTTAGTAAGAGTCTGCTTGGACTAAGTGCTTAGACTCTTTTAGATGTTGAAGAGGTTTGTGATTGAAGTTCCTGGGTCAGCTTTGCCTTTTCAAATGTGCCACAGCACTGACAGAGGGGAGAAGACATAGTTTTGCAAGTGTAATGCCGCAATTATTGATCCTCTCTGTATCAGTCAAGGCAAGCTAGATTTTCCTGAGGAAACAACTCCTAAAAGCTCAGTGGGTTAGAACAAGAAACGTTTGTTTCTTGCTCTGATGTACACCCACGAGAGGTCAGCTGGGGGACTTGGTTCATCATTGGCACTTAGGGCAGTCACGAGCTTGGATTTACCAGGAAAAAGAGAGCTGTGGAAATCCCTGCTTTCGCTTGGAAGTGATACATGTCACTTCTGCTCATCCACTGTGCCAGAACTAGTCACATGGCCCCACGCACCAGCCCGCCAGGCTCATCTGTCCATGGAGTTCTCCAGGCCAGAATACTGGAGTGGGTAGCTATTCCCTTCTCCTGAGGATCTTCCCAACCCAGGGATCGAGCCCGAATCTCCTGCATTGCAGGTGGCTCTTTTACCATCTGAGCCCCCAGGGAAGCCCCAACACCACCGCCAGGAAGTGCAGTCCTATCAGGCGTCCAGAAGGTGTGAAGTGGAAACAGCTGGCAAACATCTCTTAATGGCCTTCCCAATCTCATTGACTAATAGAGTTTTTGTTTTAATAGACTTTACTTTTTAAAAGAGTTTTAGTTTCACTTCAGAATTAAGAGGAGATTATACAGATTTCCTCTATATTCCCTGCCCCTCTACTTGCACAACTTCCCCCATACCTATGTCCATCCCCCACCAAAGTGGTACATTTGTTATAACAGATGAAACTACATTGATTTATAGGTATTATGCACAGTCCATATACTTTAGGGTTCACCTTTGAGGTTGTACATTCTGTGGATTTGGACAACAGTATAATAACATATATCCACTATTATAATATCATACAGAAAATTTCCACTGCCCTGAACATATTCTGTGCTCTGCCTTATTCATCCCTCCCTAACCTCTGGCAACCACTGATCTGTTACCTGTCTCCATAGTTTTGCCTTTTCTAGAATGTCATGTAGTTGAAACCTTATAGTGTGCAGCCTTTTCAAATTAGCTTCTTTCACTAAGCACTGTGTGCTTACAATTCCTGCTTGTTTTTCTATTGATAGCTCGCTTCTTTCTACTGCTGAATAATATTCTGTTGTATGTACCACAGTTTATTTATCCTTTTACCTAGAGCATATGGTTGCTTTCAAGTTTTAGAAATTATGAATAAGTTATTATAATCATCCATGAGCAGGCTTTTGTGTGGGCATAAATTTTCATCTCCTTTGGGTAAATATCAGGAAGCATAATCGCTAGATTGTATGGTAAGAGTATATTTAATTTTGTAAGAACTGCCAAACAGTCTTCCAAGTTGGCTGTACCATTTTGCATTCCCACCAGCGATGAGTTCTTGTTGTTCCACAATCTTTACCAGCATTTGGTGTTTTCAGTGTTCTGGATTTTGGCCATTCTAGTAGGTATATAGCTGACAGAGGTTTATTTAGAAAGATTTTTTGTGAAGACATCTTTGGGCCTCTTAATGTCCTCTGAACTAGAGAATGTAGGTATGTATCATTCACATTTTCAAATATATGTCAGTGCTAAAACTTGCTGAAGGCAAATGCTTCTTTTAGATCAGGGATGAATTTGTTTGGCTCTTTGGGCTGTATGGTCTCCACTGCATCCGCTCAACTCTGCTTCTGTAGAGTGACATAGACAGTACATAAATGAGTGAGTGGTGATTCACTAAAACTTTATTGACAAAACAGACTGTGGACCAGATTTGATCCGTGGGTTCTAGTTCACTGACCTGTTTTAAACATCTGACTTCCCTGGTGGCTTAGATAGTAAAGAATCTGCCTGCAATGCAAGAGACATGGGTTCGATCCCTGGGTCAGGAAGATCCCCTGGAGAAGGGAAAGGCTACCCAGTCCAGCATTCTTGCCTGGAGAATTCCATGGACAGAGGACAGTCCCTAGGGTTGCAAAGTGTCAGACTGACAGACTATAGTCCCTGGGGTTGCAAAGTGTCAGACACGACTGAGTGACTAACACTGACTTTTCAGAACAGATCTAGAATCAATTTTTTCTTCACTGTCCTGACTCTGGTTGGATGGCATCACCGACTCAATGGACATGAGTTTGAGCAAGCTCCAGGAGATGGTGAAGGACAGGGAGGCCTGGTGTGCTGCAGTCGATGGGGTCACAAAGAGTCAGACACGACTGTGTGACTGAACAACAAATCCTGACTCTGCAGATAATTTTAAGGCAAAAAGATCCATATTTGTTTTTAAAATTTGGTATAAGAAACAAGCTCATGATTTATAGATTTTGAGTTTGTATGCAGAGATGAGATTCTAGCAATAGGACTGCTTGTGACTGTGAAGTCACTCGGTCGTGTCCAACTCTTTGTGACCCCATGGACTGTAGCCTACCAGGCTCCTCCATCCATGGGATTTTCCAAATAGTACTGGAGTACTAGGACTGCTTAGAAATAGGATATTCCTCCTTCTAGAGCCCTCTGGTGGCTGGAGGACGCCATTGCCATAACCCCTGCTGGGTGTATGTGCTGTTGTTTCCGACTGTTTGCGACTGCATGGACTGTAGCCCACCATGCTCCTCTGTCCATGGGATTTCCCAGGCAAGAATACTGGAATGGGTTGCCATTTCCTTTTCCAGGGGATCTTCCCAACCCAGGAATCGAACCCGTGTCTCTTATGTCTCCTGCGCTGGCAGGCTGGTTCTTTACCACCAGCACTACGTTGGAAGCCCCCACAATCCCTGGGGATGTGACAGTTATGTTTTACTCTCTTGGTTTCCGTTTTCCACAGCTTTAATCCCACCATCTGGGATGAGAGGGATTACCTCTGCCATTAGCCCTGCAGGTGCTTGGAGGGGGTTGAAGATCAAGAATAAGAAAGACTTTACTATCGGGAACCCTGATCGGCTTCCCTGAAGTTTTTCCTGGAGTTTCTACTCAGCTAATCCTCTCAATACCAGTTCATCAGGTTTCTCATTAGAAGCCAAGATTTTTGAATCAGTTCCAGTCACAAGTCATCAGCTTTTAAATATTCAGAAATCTCAATTGGCAGTGAGATGGTTTGATGGTGTATTCCTTGCCTTAAAGAGCATAAAAATGATTGGATTAGCCATCCCCATAATGATCTAATACAGTGTGTGACACTGGGTGTATTTTAAACAGACTAGTTATCTCTTTTTATTTCCCAGAACTCACATTCTGTGTAAATCATGTGCCCTGGCTTCCTGGCAAGGATTTATAATTTCAAAAATGTCTAGCTTTCCAGAAATAAGTCCCCTGCTATGGAAGTACCCTCTACCTGTGCTTCCAATTAGTAGTTTACAAGAGCCCTCTTAGGAAACTATTTTGTACAGTTTTGAGAATAATGTTTACTCTGTAAAAGGAAGAGGGGAAATGTCAGATTATTTTACAACTCCCATCTTTCTTAAAATGCGCTTTTCCTCTGTCATCCCTCTTTCCCCTTGCCCTGTATCCTTTCCGTGCTCAAGGCTCTCATTCCCAAAGCCTAGAATCTCCTTTACTCCCTTCCTCCTCCCTCTACCTTCCTCCTCCCTAACCCTGCCCCTGATTCTCTTTCTCCTTACCTTTCTCTCTCTCCCTGCCACCCCTCTCCCTCTCTCTGGTAGGTTATCAAATCCATTTTCATTCTCTGGTGTAATACTCTTCTTAGGAATGGGAAGATGGAATGATTTAGCATCAAATGCTCCTCCTGCAGAAGCTAAATCTTTGTATTATGTGACTTAGGGTCAGGGACATTTCTAGAAAGCCTTGAAAGAAAGAAAGTTAGCGCTAAGTCATGTCCAATTCTTGCGACCCTATGGACTGTAGCCTGGCAGGCTCCTTGGCCGGGGAGAAATGATGTGTGCACCCAATCCAGCAACATTTCTTATACAGATGACATCTGACTAAGGTGACTTGAAGGGAGAAAGCAATGTCATGGAAATGCAACACAGCTTTGAAGGACAGAAGAGTAGTATTAAAAACTGGACGCAGTCGTTACTTATTACACTCTTTGATTACCCTTGACATGTGGTTCTAAATTATGCATAGAATCAAAGACATTTTGAACTTTTTTTAATGTAAATTTATTTATTTTAATTGGAGGTTAATTACTTTACAATATTGTATTGATTTTGCCATACATCAACATGAATCCACCACAGGTATACACGTGTTCCCCATCCTGAACCCCCCTCCCTCCTGAACTTTTGATGAAATTATAACAGTGTATTTATCCATTCGTCTATCCACACACCCATCCATGATACATCCATCCATCCATCCACCCAGATATCTGTCCATCCCTTCTTGCAGCAAATATCTGTTGAAGAGTAACTGTGTGTCAGAAACTGTAGAAGTATTGGATGGCCTACCTAGCCCAGTGATCTTCAGCTGCTTCTCCAACAAGCTGGAGCCTCTTCATCATCTACGTGCTCCATGACCTGATGTTTTTGAAAGATTCTATCTGAAAACAATATTCATGAAGCAACAACTAATTTGCTTCTGAATTTTTTATTGGTCATCCATAGCTATAATTAACATTCAAAGCCTTTGAATATCAAGAGGTCACTAGTCCAAAGCAAAGAATTTTGACAGCTAATTATGACACTGGAGAGACTATTGGAGTCCAAAGCAGGGCTTATAATGATAATCCTTGGACTACCATCTGACACAGATATATGTTTTTAGGCCAAATAATAGTTCTGAAAGATGGAAATCAGTTGGAATAAAATTCGAGCTTTACTTGCACCTGGGGGATTTGTTAACACAAAGCCCTGACACCACAGCAAAGCTAAGCAGCAGTGCCCTTTAAAAGAGTCATTTGTTCCCTGAGTCACTACCATCCTGCTCAGCCCATTCACATTCTTCTTCCTCCGTTTGATTGTCTGTGACCACCTTGTTTCACCAATAAGGAAACAGAAGCCTGAGAAACTCACTTATTCAAGGCTATACAATTATGAAGCAATAGAACTTGACCTGAAACCTGAGTGTTCCTATAAAGTACCCTGAAGTTTCTCTAAGTGGCTGCTCTTCTGTGTGTCCTGTCCCTGCCTGGCCCCAGAGCATCACCACCGCCTCCTCCAGAGCATGGCAGTCACCCATATTTGTAGCGTTCTGTCTAATGCTCCGCATAGATGTGGTCCCTAATGGTCCTCAAAGATTTTACAGAATATAATTTCCCTAAGTAAAGAGAAATGACAGACTGGGCTCTCTTCCAGTTAGGATGTGGAAAGCATGAGGCATTGATCTCCCTCTAACACCAAGATAAAATCAGTAAGCTAGATAAATTACAAAGTCATATTTTAAAAACTCATCTGAACATGAGGATGCAAAGAAACCTCAGTGTACTAAAATCCAGAATGTCCTTCCTGGGCCAGAGACCTGCAGCTGCTTTCATCTCTGGTGGTAGGGAGAGGAGGAGGAATATGCCAGAGGTGGGGGTCAGGGAGGAAGCTAAGCCTTTAACAAGCCTTTAGTGACTCTGAGTGGGCTGACCTGACTGGTTGGGACCCCAGAATCTCTAGTGTGAGTTGGAGTCTGGGACCCCAGAGTCTTCAGAGTGAGTTGTGCTTTCCCACCATCGTTGGACCCCAGGCCTTCCCTGAGTGAAGAGGGGCAGTATGCCAAAGCTAGACAGGGCGGGAAGGCTGAGTGAAACCCCTCTGAGGCACTGCTGACCTTGACTTAGGGCAGAACATCCCTTGACCATGGCGGCGGACACGACCACAGGAAGAAAACTAATCACCTGAGGTGCAGAGAGCCGTGGGTGGGACTGAACATCAAAGGAGATTTCCTGAAGCTCAGAGAGTTGGCAGCAAAGCCATAAAGCATAGCAAGCTCTCCAGAGTCTCATGGATGCTAAGAATCCAAGCCCTGCTGAAGGGCAAGTTCTAAGAGCACTCTTAAGCTTTCGAGCCAGTGGTAAACAAACTCTAAAGTTGCAGCCCAGTTGCAGCAAAACCTAAGCTAAGGCACACTGAGAATTCTACTTTGCAGTAGCAGATCATTCTATTGATCTTATACCCATGAGCCTAATTCTGAAGCTTGCAGACCCAAATGGATCAAATGGAGCCAAATCCACCCCCTTCACTGTCCAACTGTGCTCCAAGTGGCCCAAGTCATTGCTGGAAAGAGTCACACCTCACTCCACAATTAGGGTCCACTAATAATTTGCATTTCTTCTTGGGATGCTGTGCATTTTTGTACTCTATGCTGCTGCTGCTGCGTCGCTTCAGTCATGTCCGACTCTGTGGGACCCCAGAGACGGCAGCCCACCAGGCTCCCCCGTCCCTGGGATTCTCCAGGCAAGAACACTGGAGTGGGTTGCCATTTCCTTCTCCAATGCATGAAAGTGAAAAGTGAAAGTGAAGTTGCTCAGTCATGTCTGACTCCTAGCGACCCCATGGACTGCAGCCTACCAGGCTCCTCCGTCCATGGGATTTTCCAGGCAAGAGTACAGGAGTGGGGAGCCATTGCCTTCTCCGTGTACTCTATGCAGTGGTATGCTAAAGGAGAATCAATAAGAGAGTGTTCCTCTTGGCCATAAAAAGGTATTCAAGACAGGCAGAAAGAAGATATATAGCTAAATACATAATCACTTGACCTTGCCTATTTTATTAGAAAACCATATCTTAAGAATTATTAGTTCTCAAAGAAGAATTTAGCTTAACACTGGTCTTTATCTCTAAATATCTCATTAGAGACACTATTAATCTTAGTAGAACAGTTCCTGGTGCAAGATTTAAAGGATAGAAAATCATTATTTTCCATTACCAAACAGAGTTTTTGCCAGAAACAAATGGCCAGTGGGAGATTTGAAAGAAAAACAAATTTATATTTAATTGAGCTTAGTGTCTTCCTGAAAACCTACTAAATGGTTGCTTCCTTAATGAGTCAGGGGAACTCAGGATTTTCTTAGTGCTGTTGAGATCTCTACTTTTTCCCTTTTGGTTTTGAACCCTTTTCCTTCTCTGAACATTTGTAGCCTTTCCTTGTATATGATTTTTTAGATTAACTCTGTTGAGTGTGTAGCCATTGGAGATCTAAGTCAAACCCAATGCAAATGATACCAATTTGAGTACTTTTATTTTGAAGAGGGGTCATTGCTCTATTGTAAATATCTTGACATGATTCCTGACGCTTCCACCAAAGAAAGATTTCTGATTTCAGTCATGTGCAGAGCTAGCAAGGGAACAAATGCTATTCTGAGGACAAGGAGGGAGCATGCTGTGTTCCAGGCACTAATCTGATGGCTTTATATCTGTTGTTTATTTTTATACCAAATCTTAGAGATAGGTACTATTTTAAATCTTCATTGTATGGAAACAGACACAGCTTCAGTTGTTTTCTATTCCTGTGTTCAGTTCCTAGATCAGGGTTCAGTAAACTTTTCTATCCTAGGCCATTTAGTAAATATCTTAGGCTTTGCAGGACACATGGTTTCTGTTGCAATAACGCATTTTGCCATCGTAACATGACAGTGTCCACAGATGGTACCCAAGCAAATGGGTGTGTCTTTGTTCAAAAAAAAGCTTAACTGATGGAAACTGAAATTAGAACATCACATAATTTTCACAGGGCATGAATTTATACTTTGATCGTTTCAGGCCATTTATAAATGGTAAAAAAAAAAAAAAAAAAAAAAAAAAAAAAACATTCCTAGCTCCAGGGCTGTGCAAAACCAGACAGTGATCTGGATTTAGCCCACAGAAAGTCTAGTCTGGGGATCTCTGACCTAGATTAAAATGGAGACATCACCGCTGTCTAATCAGATCTAAATATCTGTCATTGGGGATGGAGTGCCTCATCACTGATAAGATGAAAAATGTTTAGAGTTTGAAAAATGCTTTCTAGAAGAACCAGTAGAATGCATGTCAGTTGGAAATGCTCAGCCTGGTATCCACGAGAGCAGGCAGGTGGCCCTGGACCATATCTTGTTGGTAGTGCAGGTCCTGAGAAGCATGTTGGAACCAGGCTGCCTTGAATTTGTATTTACTCCTCCACTTAATACTTGAGTAACCTTGAACAGGTTACTTTTCCTCTTTAAATGTCAGAATCCTCATCTATAAAATAACATTAGAATTCCTGCTTGGTGAATATTAAGTGAAAAAAATATATATCTACTGCTTGGCAATATAAACAATTATATATTGCTCAGAACATGAGAGTTTAGTAAAAGGTGGCTCTGCATGGATATCTATTATATTCCTGACCTATTCTGTTTAATTCAGCAGTGCTTTTAGATTGTATAATACTTCACCCAGTAATTCTTCTATTAAAAAAGGCAGGAATTATTTCTCTTTTAATCATTGTAAATGAATAAAATATAAGAGTATATGCAATATATGTGTAATTTAAAGAGTAGTTGAAAAACACCCATGACCCCATAACTTTGCTTATGAATTAGAACAGTACTAGATGCTCTCAGGTCTCCTAACCTGACCCTCCCAAATTACCTCCCTTCCTTCTCTATGCTATTCTGAATTTTAGGTTATTCATTCTCTTATTTTGCTTTTATAAATATACTCTATACATCAGTAAGTAATATATACTTTTTTTTTCCTGTTTTTGACATTCATACAAATGAAACCAAACTCTTTCCAAGTTTTTCACTTTCCCCCGACCAATATTATGGTTTTGAGGTTCTTCACATTGATGCAGACAGTCATAAGTGTTCATTTCTGCTTCTGTGTAATTAATTTTCTATCATATGAACATGTCACATTTTATGTATTCATTCTCCTGTTGATGGACACTGTCTCTAGGTTTCTGCTGTTATAAACAAAATTACTATGGCTTCTTGAATACTTTTCAGGGATATAAGTAAACGAGACACTAACATAGATACAACCTAGGTGTAGAAAGCAGGTACAGACCTGGGTCATGGAGTTTGCACAATTTCAGCTTTTCTAGGAAATGGTAGCTTGTTTGCTGAAAGGGCTACTCCCTTCACATCCATAATGTATGAGTCACCAGTGCTTCACAGTCTTTTCCTTTCCTTTTTTTCTTAAACTCTTAGAAATGCAAGCACAATACCAGCTCAGAAAAGTCAACAAAACAAATATTACAAAGCAAGTGTGTATGTAACCACCACCCAGGTCAAAGAGAGAATTGGTAATTCCTCAGAAGTCTCTATTTTGCCCCATTCCAATATGTATCTTCTCCCTTCCCCCTGAAAGGTAATCACATCTCTGACCCTAAATATTTTAGTTTTGTTTTGCTAATTTGAAAAAGTCATATAAATGGAGTTCATTCAGTGGGTATATGTTTATATCTGGCCCGTTTCATTCAATTTTATTTTTGTAATGGTCACTCATTTTGTGTGTGGCTTGAATTCATTTATTTTCACAGCTGTATAGTGTTTCATTGTATATCCAATCTACTGTTGGTAGATATTCGTTTCCTATTTTTTGTTATTACAAATGGCGCTACTATGAAAATTCTATGTGTTTCTTAATGCAACAGGCCTAGAGCCTGTTGTATGTATAATTTTGAGTGGAATTACCGTGTTATAGGGTAAGCATGTTTAACTTCAGTAGATAATGTCAGTTTTCCAGATAGTTCTACCAAATTACTCTTCCACCAGCAGTATATGAAAGTTGCTTTTGCTGCACAGTCTCATGAGTGCTTTATTCTTTTAAATTTTGGCTGTCAAATGAATGTGTAAATAACTTCTTAAAGTTTTTTTCATTTTCCTGACCTTAAAGAAGTTGAGGACATTTTCATGTGATTATTAGCTATTTGAATATCTGTATTCAAGTCTTTTGCCATTTTTCCTTCTGAGTTATCTTTTAAAATTATTTTTTTGTTCATTATTGATTTATTGGAGGCTTTTTTTTTAAAAAAATTCTACATAGGAGTCCTTTTTTTATTGTACATGTTGCCAAAATCTTTTCCCATACTGGGGCTTGCCTTTTCACTTCTGGATGATACTCTGGATGAAAAGAGGTCTTTGAGTTCAATGGTGTGTTCTCCAGAGCTGTATAGCACTGCACCCCTGCTACCACCTGGGCTGGAGTGTTTGCAATTAGATGCTCATTAGATAAAAATATAGGAAAGTGGTCAGAAAGAGACCACCTCAGTCAGTCAGTCAGTTCAGTCGCTCAGTCGTGGGTAAGCAAAAATTCCTCACTTTCCAATATGAACTTATAAATTATAACCTTTCAAAATTAACTTGTTCCCAGACTGAATAGAAAAAGGTGTGCTTTAAAACCGAACTTGAATTTCAAGAATAAACAATGTTCAGCTTACAGAAACTATAAAACTCTTAGAGGAAAACATAGCCAAAACACGCTTTGACATAAATGGCAGTAAGATCCTCTTTGACTCACCTCCCAGAGTAATGGAGATAAAAACAAAAATAAACAAATGGTTCCTAATTAAACTTAAAAGTCTTTGCACAGCAAAGGAAACTACAAACAAGATGAAAAGACAACCCTCAGAATGTGAGAAAATAATTGCAAATGAAGCAACTGACAAGGGATTAATCTCCAAAATAGACAAGCAGCTCATGCATCTCAATATCAGAAAAACAAACAACCCAATCAAAAAATGGAAAAAAATGTTTCTCCAATTTTTGGAGAAACAGACATTTCTCCAAAGAAGACATGCAGATGAGTAATGAACACGTGAAAAGATGCTCAACATCATTCATTATTACAAACATGCAAATCAAAACTGCAATGAGGTATCACCTCATACTGGTCAGGATGGCCATCATCAAAAAGTCTACAAACAATAAATGCTGGAGAGGTGTGGAGAAAAGGGAACCCTTTTGCACTGTTGGTGGGAATGTAAACTGACATAGCCACTATGGAAAGCAATAGGGAGATTCCTTAAAAATCTAGGAATAAAACTACCAGCAATCCCACTACTGGGCATACACAATTTGAGAAAACCTTAATTCCAAAAAACACACATACCCCAGTGTTCATTGCAGCACTATTTACAATAGCTAGGATATGGAAGCAACCTAGATGTTCATTGGCAGATGAATGGATAAAGAAGCTATGATATATATGTATATATACATACGCACATACAATGGAATATTAGTCATAAAAAAGAATTTGAGTCAGTTGAACAGAGGTAGATGAAGCTAGAGCCTGTTATACAGACTGAAGTCAGAAACAGAAAAACAAATATCATATATTAATGCATATATATGAAATGTAGACAAATGTTTCTGATGAACCTGTTTGCAGAGCAGGAACGGAGATGCAGACATAGAGAGCAGACCTGTGGGCACAGTGGGGTAGGGAAAGGGTGGGATGGTTTTTGAGAGAGTTGCAATGAAACATATGCAATACCGTATTTATAATAGGTAGCTAGTGCAAAGTTGCTGTATAACACCAAGAGCTCAACCTGGTGCTCTGTGACAAACTAGAGGAGTAGGATGGGGGAGGGGTTGGAAGGGAGGTTCAAGAGGGAATATATGTATACTTGGGGCTGATTCACATCATTGTACAGCAGAAACCAACAAAACATTGTAAAGCAATTATCTTCCAATTAAAAAAAAAAAAAAAAGCCAATATGAGGCTTAGACCAAAAAAGGCTGACAGTTTACCACTAAGGGGAATGGCCAGCTCTCTGGAGCAGAGGAGCTCTTCTTAGTATGGGGCAGAGTGAGAGCCTTTCATGTGAAGCAGCAGGATTTCCTGGAGCAGAGCTGACGGCCTGCGGCTGTGGGAGGCACTGAGCCACTTTAGCTCTAGTCCTGGTTCTCTTTGGCCTCCATCTGGGTCATTGGGCTAAAGTTTTGCTTTGAGGGCCACCAGAGTGGGGTGCTGCTTAGGAACATACTGGTCAGCTCAGCTTTGTGCTTTGTTCCCTGCCAAGGGTAGAGTGAGTATATGAAAGAGTGAGAGAGAGAGAATAGAGACAGTGTGTATGTGAGGGTGGGGTGGGCATGGTGAGGAGGCAGGAAGCTCCCAATATCTGGATTCAATAATTTTCTTTATTTTCTGGTGAAACGTAGGCTATTACTTCAGGAACTTATGAGAGAGGTATGAAGAGAGAAATACTTTCAGAAAACTTTCAGAAACTCCTTTTTCCCTTCACCAATAAAATACGTGATGATTTTCTTGAATCTTTTGTTACTTTGTCAAGGAGAGAAATAATTATGACTATGATTTGAAAAAAAAAAAGAAAGAAATGGTCCTGATGGATTTGATGGACTGAAAGGGTCATATAGTGCCGAGCGGGGTGAATAAAGAAAGAGGCATATTGTATATATATCCCAGTGAAGTTTCAGAACACCAAAACTAAAGAGAAAATCAGGAAAGACTTTAGAAAGACTTAACTCTCCTAAAGCAGGTGTTTGAGTTAATCCCTCAGGAATATATTCTGTAAAGGATGAAAAGAAAAAGAAAAGAAAGAAAGTCCCAGATCAGGGACTGAACCAGTGTCTTTCTTTCTTTTCTTTTTTCTTTTCTATCTATTAAAAGAAAAAGGTAGCATATGTGGCTCCCTTCCTTTCCTTCTCCAAGTCCCTGTGGATAATAGAAAATGTATTAGAAAGCAGATGCAAGAAAGACTACCATCTTTGCGTCAGCAGTCCTGTGGTATCTCTGGAAAATAGGAAACAAATGGAAGAAATCCAGGTCAAACACATATAGAGAATAAGAGTGGTTCTGTGTACTTCTGGCAACAGATAACGGGGCAGCCATCATGGTGGGTGCATTTGGAACATTGGTTCCCTTGTGCTAAGTCATAGGCAATAGCAGGCTTGAGCTGGAGGTACCTTGTATGGATAATACCCTGAAGGAACTACAGTCTTCAGCCTGAAATCAAGTTACTAACTCATACTCTTTTCATATGGCATGTCCTGCCCTTCCCTGCACCCTCTGGAGGCCATTGTACTAAACAAATAACATAAAATACAAGGATGAACATCAAACCAAGAATCACCAAACATGAAGGAAACATCAGTTCATTGAATAAGACACTCTGATGCAGCAAACCAAAGGGCAGTCACCAAGAAAGTAGTATTAGTGAAATCAAAGGGATTGGACTTTGGAAGAAAACAAGTAGATATCCTCAGAGGAGAAAGAAGAATTTATTTCATAAAACAAGAACAGGTATCTATTTCAAGAGCCAAGTAAATATTACATTGGGAGTGAAACATTTAATTGATACTTTAAAGATCACTCATAAATGGGATGAAAAATAGCATGCACACAGCTGAAGAAGAAATTAAACTGGAGGCTTGAATAAAGAAGTAATTTGGAATGTAATATAAAAAGCAGATTTAAAGAATGAAACAAAGCTTAAAAAGACATGGAGGATAATACTAGGAATTTCAAGATCCATTTACTAGGGTCTCTCAAAAGAGAGAAGTGAGAGAGAGTGGTTGAGGTGAGGAAGGAGAGTGGGAAGAGAAGAAAAAAAATCAAATGGCCAAAGATGAGTTGTCTGGGAGCTTCCCTGGTAGCTCACTGGTAAAGAATCCTCCTGCCAATGCAGGAGACACTGGTTCAGTCCCTGATCTGGGAAGATCCCACATGCCTCGAAGCAGCTAAGCCCATGCTCTACAATTATTGAGTCCATGGTGCTCTAGAGCTGAAGCTGCAACTACTAAAGCCTGTTGAGTTCTAAAGCCTGTGTTCCACAACAAGAGAAACCACTGCAGTGAGAAGCTCGTGCATTGCCACAAGAATGCAATCCCCCACCGCCACAACTAAAAAAAAAAAAAGGCCCATGCAGCAACAAAGACCCAGCACAGCCAAAAATAAAGCAGGAAAATTATAAAAAGATGAGTTGTCTGATGACAAGTGTCCCTACAGTGCGCGGGCTTCCCAGGTGACTCAGTGGTAAAAAATCTGCCTGCTAATGAAGGAGACACGGGTTCTATCCGTGGGTCTGGAAGATCCTCTGGAGAAGGAAATGGCAACCCACTCCAGTATTCTTGCCTGGGAAATCCCAAGAACAGAGGCACCTGGTGGGCTATATAGTTCAAGGGGCTGCAAAAGGATTGGACACGACTTGGCGACTGAACAACCACAGTGCTCATCTTGACAAATGAATAAAGATGTTCCTTAGATGTATCAGGGTGAATATTCAGAGTAAAGGGATCTTGAAAAGCTTCACAGAGAAGAAAAATGGGATACTGTTTTGATTAGAAGTATAAGGACTCTTAGCTGTCTTGAGGGGGTGGGAGGGGAATCCATCTTTGGGGAGAGGCATGCATGGAAATAGAGTTAATATTGCAGTATAGTTTTACACTGTGAATATAAAACTGAATTCCTGTTGTTAGCAAACTCTTCTTGGTTGCTCAGGTTACTTACTATCCTTGGACAATGGTTTGGATTCTCCATGATACATGTGAGATATTAATGTTAGTCAAAAGCAGAGTCTTTGAAATGCTGCACAATCCTGGTTTGGAAGCTAGCCCTGAAAGGACTTCACAGCCATCTATATTTGCAGCACTCTTTCTCTTCCTGGGGCCAAGACCTTGTTTACCACCCTGGAGGACACAGCTCAGACTAGAAGTAGCTGAGATTTCGTTTCAAAATCCAGGGCTTTCCGATAGAATGGTTGACAGCTCTTCTTTTCCGGATGGCTCTGTTTAGGCTGCTGATGGTGTAACACTTTCTACTCTAAACAAGAAAAAAATGCCCTATATCCTGGAGAATCTTTTGAAATAAGTAGGAAAGAACAGATGCTGGGTTTTAGTTCATATTAAGATTGGATTTGCAAGGGCCTACTTATTGGTAACTTGATAACCTTGATTTAACTGTCCAGGTCACTGGAGTCTTTACAGTACATGTGTGTTTATTATGGAACAATTAACCAAGGAACACGGGCTAAGATTTCTTAGCAATAACGACCAGTTTATTGATCACTATTTCTATAGGGATTTCTCTCTTGATTTAGTTAAGAATATCATATTTTATTGATTTAAGGGACTCCGTGGTTCTGTTATTTTTCACGTTAACTCCCTGAATCTTGTGTGATTTCAGAGGGCAGAGCCCACCGGTTGCTGAATTTAACTTACTCCTGAAAGCTCACACTTTGGAAACCTATGGGGTGGATCCTCACCCATGCAAGGTAACTACCTCTCTCTGCAGGTTGACAGATAGATTGTTTCACCCAAAAGACAATTAATTGGTATACAGGCCTAAAGGGGCCCTTCTAGGATATTCCCACAGCCTGATCCATCACCCCTAATGGGAAGGGACAACAGTGTACTGCAGTCACACGTTTGGGTAGTTGATTTTCTCCATTAGAGTCTTCTAATTGCTTGCTCATTCACTCATCCATCAATTGGATGGTTTTACCCCCTGAGAAGTTGTGGGATCCTAACAGGTTTGTTTGCAAAGGCCATTGCCAGCAAGAATGCAGTCTTTACACCCCACTCCAGCACTCTTGCCTGGAAAATCCCATGGATGGAGGAGCCTGGTGGGCCGCAGTCCATGGGGTCGCTAAGAGTCGGACACGACTGAGTGACTTCATTTTCACTTTTCACTTTCATGCATTGGAGAAGGAAATGGCAACCCACTCTAGTGTTCTTGCCTGGAGAATCCCAGGGACGAGGGAACCTCATGGGCTGCCGTCTCTGGGGTCACACACAGTCGGACACGACTGAAGCGACTTAGCAGCAGCAGCAGCAAGCAGAATACAGGGCTTCCCAGGTGGCGCTAGTGGTAAAGAACCCACCTGCCAGTGCAGGGAGATGTAACAGACGTGCGTTTGATCCCTGGGTTGGGAAGATCCTCTGGAGGAGGACATAGCAACCCACTCCAGTGTTCTTGCCTAGAGAATCTTATTGACAGAGAAGCCTGGCAGGCTACCGTCCATGGGGTCGCAAAGCGTTGGACACGACTGAAGCAACATAGCACACACACAAGTGGAAGGGAAAATCTTTTAATTAATCTTTAGAGTATATATTTTTCTTTCTTCCTTTACTTGAATTACTTGACAGTTTTTCTCTCAAGTGGGAGATCAAGACCATGTGTATCAGAAACACTCAGGTCCCACCCCAGAGCCACCGATCAGCATCTCTGGGGAACCTGGAATCTGCCTTTTAAACAAGCTCCCAACGTGGTACTCAAGCACATGTGTTTCCGAAGCGTTTCATGAAAGTGTTCTTTTCATATCCTAAACCCACTGCACATCAACCAGACACTAATCTGAATCCTAAACTAAGCATTTATATCAACCAGGCTCTTAAAGGTGTGTTCTAGTAAGACTAGAACATTTCTTTAGCCAGCTGGGACCAGCTAATGGTATTTGGTGAAGTCGCTCGTACTACAGCTCGTAGCTCAGGCTGGACCTTAGAAGGGCCTGGGGAGCCCCATCACCCCCTGTTGCCCAGCCCCATGGGGATGTGAAGGTGCAGCCCAGGCAGAGGGCTGGCAGGCTGGTTGACAATGGCATGTGCATCTTCTGCCTCTGCCCACATGATTATTTTAGAGTATTTGCCAGATGTCTCTTCCTGCTAATGGTATAAATTAGATTATTCCACTTCATGAATTAGATTTTATCCACAAATCTGAGCCTCTCTGTCTGTTTTATTTATTACCTGGAGACTGACTTGAGTTTTGTTGTTATCATTGTTTTTCCTTTGTCTTAATTTATCCATGCTTAGTTTTCCTGCTGGAGACTGGAATCAGAGTAGGCATTTCCAGGCATATCTTTATTTTTAAATTACCAGAAATCCCATTGACTAGTTAGTTCAGATGCTCAGGGCTTTGGTTTCAGGGCTGATGACAACCAAGAACAATTTTCCTACTGACATGGTGGATCTGACAGCTCAGGCAGTCCCACGAGACACTTGGAAATAAACTAGTGGTTTGGGACTAATCTGTATTTTCCCAGGAGGTTTCTGGGAAGGCAGAGGTCCACTCCTCAAATAGAAAAGCTACACATTCCTGGCCCTCACCCACATTTTAGAGGTACTATCCTCAGAAGTCTCATCTTAGAAACTTAGTTTATGGCTATGATCATTGTCGGAGAAGGCGATGGCACCCGACTCCAGTACTCTTGCCTGGAAAATCCCATGATGGAGGAGCCTGGAAGGCTGCAGTCCATGGGATCGCTGAGAGTTGGACACGACTGAGCGACTTCACTTTCACTTTTCACTTTCATGCATTGGAGAAGGAAATGGCAACCCACTCCAGTGTTCTTGACTGGAGAATCCCAGGGACGGGGGAGCCTGGTGGGCTGCCGTCTCTGGGGTCCCACAGAGTCGGACACGACTGAAGTGACTTAGCAGCAGCAGCAGCAGCATGATCATTGTACTTCACCTAAAATTCACCCAGACTGAGGATGAATAAGCATATAATTTACCCTTTATTTGATATTCCTTAATTGAATATGTTATTTCTGTGTGTGTGTCTGTCTGTGTGTTTTTTCAGGATTCAACAGGCACAACAACATTTTTAGGATTCACTGCTGCAGGCTTTGTGGTATTCCAGGGAAATAAGAGAATCCATTTGTTAAAGTGGTGAGTACTTCTTTGGAAAACAATTCTTGTTTTTTCTTAATCTTTTTCTTTCCCAGTCTTTGACTTTCTATTTGGAACTGCCAGGTAGAATGCCTAAGATCCATTTCCCTGCCTTGGAGCTTCTTACAAAGAGATTATTCATCTATAAATGAAGTTCAATCTTGGTTTCTCTAGACCTCAGGAGACCTGGAGTGTGTCCAAGGTTCAGAGGCTCTGCCTCCAAAGGGAAGGTGTCCAGGATTCCTGGTGAAGAAATACCAGGGGTGACCACAGGGTGCCTCAGGGCAGGCTTAGGGTGGAAGTTCCCTCAGACAACAAGAACCCCCTCTATTTCTGTCACTTCTTTTCATTCTCTTCTGTTGAATTCTTGCTGCAGACACACCCCTCTGTAATCCAGTGTATCAGTGAAGATGCTTTTGACTCAAAGGAACAGGAATGTCTGCTCACAGTGGCTTACAGATGAGAGGCCAGCAAAAGTTCCAGGGGTCTGGCAGCCCCATGGTCCTTTAACTTAACTACCTGGCAACATCATGGAGGACTTGCGCCTTTGCGTTTTCTTCTCTGCAGTCGCAGGGTGGTAGCTTTTGTCCCCAGGTTTGTGCTTATAAAATGGCCATGCATGCAACTTCAGTTGTCAGGTCTTCCCATGGCAACACCCTCAAGGAGAACAGCCCTTGGCACGTGTCTCCTGGGAAGACAAGGATAGCTTTTTCAGAAGCTCTGTAAGAGACTGCCTGTGTATGTAATTGGGCAGAGTGGGTCATATGTGCCTCCTTAAACCACTCCTTCCAAGAAGTAGAATTCTGTGATGAGGTTGGTCAAATCAAGATTCATCCTCTTGGGAGAACATCGTCTATATGAACACTTGATCTAGAGGAAGAATAAAGAATGGATTCTGTCAGTAAGGACGTGGGAGAATGGACCAGCAGTGCCCGCTGTGTCCAATCAGGGAACAAAATAGTTTTGGTAAAGAGTGAAGAAGTCTGCAGAAACTAACACAGCATTGTTAAACAACTATACTCCAATAAAAATTTTAAAAAAAATTAAGACAATCAAAAAAATTGGACTTATCTTGACTGTACTTTAAAACACAAAGAGTGAAAAATAAATAAATAAATAAAAAAAATAAAACACAAAGAGTGGAGAAGGCTGAACATTTTGTGTGTGTTGGAATATTGTAAGGGCTTGGTCTTGCTCATAGCTTTAGCTTGATTTGGTTCCCTCTCTGATGGTCCTTGACAGCTTTGTCACCTGGTCTCTCTGGATGGTGGACTCACTCTCTTGGCTTGAGCCCTAGGGGTCGGAAGTTTTTGATGGGCCTCTGGGCATCCACCCTCAGTCCTGGATTGAAAATGCTCTCTCATGCTTATCTGAATCTCCATTTCATGGTTCTTTTAGCATCAGGATTTCTTCCAGCACCTTTTTATCAAGTCCCCATCCACCCGCATTGCTTCTTGGCACTCTCCTCTGAGCACCTGCCTTCCCTTCAAACCTTCTCTACAAGAATAGAATCAATCAGCTCATGTCCACTTTGCTTCCTACACCTTCTGCTCTGTTTTTACGATCAGGCTTCTCTTCCTAAGAACACTAATTTGCTTAAATATCTTCCCTACATACTCTGTCATTGCCTTTATTCATGTCGTACTGTCAGTTCGCATCTGTGCCCACATACTCTCTTCCTCCATAATGAGCATTCTCAAACTTTCGTGTGTCTCTAATAAATCACTTAACTCTCTGAGTCTCAATGTACTCGTTCATAAAATGGGCATTCATTATATCCAGCTATTTTTCAGGAAAGAAAGGAGATGGGGGAGAAGGAAATTAAATAGTGTGTGTGAAAGTGACTTGATTTCTGAACTAGGATGTTTTATAAATACATAGCATGGTGGGTTACCTTCTTTCTTCTCTGTGTCTTCAGTATTTGTAAAGAAGCTCTGATGTTAACCACCCTTCACTCCATTCCAGAATAAGTTCCCTAGGGATTTTCTGACTTTGGGGAGCATGGGCTGGGCTTCCCCCATTCTCTCCTACAATTACTAAAGGTTTGAGGGTCCTGCAGGGTGTTTGATCCTTAGGTACTACTCAACTCTGGAGTCCTTGGGTTAAACACGTGCATATTGATTGCAAGTCTCTCCCCTTGGAGCTTTAGTTTCTTCCCGGGTCCACTGAAGAGTTGAGATGGACAGTCTCCAGATCTTTTGTTTCTAGGTTCTAAATCTTGGTATTTCTGGTGGGATGTTGTCATCCCCATCTCTTCCAGCTGTGGCTTAGGAACACATTTGTAACAGCCATGTACATGTTACTAAAATAAATTTTCTTCCCACGTTAAACCTAGTGTTGTTTTGTTTTGAACATTCACTGAACTTTGTCCCTCTTGCAAATCCTCACCACAGCTTAATATGACCTCACTGTTCTTTTTCCCCAGGAAAAGCACAGGGGCACATATCACTGTCCTAGGAATTAGATCAAAGGAATAAAAATAGAATTCCCTCCTCTCTTTACAATTATCTTCTTACCAAGAAGGTGACCTTAGGTCTACATTTCAGGTAGATTTTAACTGAGCATCTCCTTAAGATGAAGCCTCAAGTCTTTTGACTATAGTTCCTCAAGGTATCCTTATAGTTTTGAGCATTTCATTATCTAACAAAACGGTTCATTTATAAACAGGGAGGGCAGAAATGAGAATTTTGCAATGTGGTGCATGTCTTGGAGATGGATGTGAAAGGATACAGATATTCTGAATCCATATGGTTTCATTAACCAAATCTGAAATAACTATTACATACTTCCTACCTCACAAAGTAGGTTGGCCAATTAATATTGTTTTGGTCATTAATATTCATGAAACCTCTAGAGCTCCTTGGAAGAAAGGTGCAGCTTAACTGTAAAAAATAAAATAAACAATTCTGAGCTGCCTATGGATCCTCTCTTGGGAAGAAAATTGCTATAGAATTCACTTGGGGGCTCTTCCCTGCTCATTTGGCCTCCAGCAATGATAAGATAATATCTTGTTTCATTGCTGTCTGCTTGGCATTCGTGAGTCAGATGGATTCCTATGGGAAAGCGGGTACCTTAATTAGCTGCCACTTTTTTTTTCTTCTCACCCAAAGAGATTTTCTTTTCTTAGGCCAGATGTCTGCAAATTGAAGTTTGAAGGGAAGACATTTTATGTGATTGGCACCCAGAAGGAGGTCAGAAACTGCTTTTCTACCTGTCTATTGTTGGGTGTGCATGCGTGTGTTTGTACATGTGTGTGTGCAGGTGTGCCTGTGCATGAGAAAGTTTCAGGTATGACATGTACCTGTGGTAATGTAGCCCCCAAAGACCATGATGTTAAAGTTTGTGATGATACCGGAAATTTAGAGGTAAATAACACCAGGTTTACACATTTAAGAAGGCAATGGCAACCCACTCCAGTACTCTTGCTTGGAAAATCCCATGGATGGAGGAGCCTGGTGGGCTGCAGTCCATGGGGTTGCTAAGAGTCGGGCACGACTGAGTGACTTCACTTTCACTTTTCACTTTCATGCATTGGAGAAGGAAATGGCAGCCCACTCCAGTGTTCTTGCCTGGAGAATCCCAGGGACAGAGGAGCCTGGTGGGCTGCCATCTATTGGGTCGCACAAAGTCGGACACGACTGAAGCGACTTAGCAGCAGCAGCACACATTTAAGAATTAATCCAGTGAACAATGCTGACCATATACCCCTGTGTAAAAACTAGGTTGTGATAGACTTGGGTTTTCCAGTGCCTCAGATGGTAAAGAATACACCTGCAATGCAGGAGACCCAGGGTTTGATCCCTGAGTCGGAAAGATCCCCTGGAGAAGGGAATGACAACCCAGTTCAGTATTCTTGCCTGGAGAATTCCATGGACAGAGGAGCCTGGTGGGCTACAGTTGGGGACACAAAGACTCAGACCTGACTGAGATACTAACACTTTAACTTTCACTGACTTGAGAAATAGCTAAGGTCCCTTCTCCCTACCTCTATCAATTGCCAGAATACAAAATTAGGAAAGGAATTAATAATATTTAAAGATAGATATCAACCAGTGTTGATTAGAGTTTTATAAAAAGTATAAGTTTTGGGAATCTTAAAATCAAGGTGTTACCACATGTAGGTTGGGTTTATCACTTGGGAGGAGGCCATTACTGAAGAGCCTCAGAGCTCAGTCTGAAAGTTTCTTGATTTTCTTGAGCCTAGTGTTTAAGCACTAGATATTCAAGAATGGTGAGTAAATTTTTAAATTCATCCAAGTCTGATTGAGAGGTAGGTGATGCCTGGAGTGTTGAGAAAGATTATGAAGCTGTTCTTTATCCAAAACAGGACCTGGAAAGGTTAGTAATATCTGCAAAGGGTGAGGGAAGGAGGAATATGACTTTAGCATCTTCTAAGTACATGGTAATGCATAAGTTACTTCAGTTCTGTTTGGTAGGTGGTGGGATACAAATAGGTAAATTCTTAAAAGAAAAATATGAAAAACTTAAACTGTGTTTAATGTGCCCTTAATTGTTTTGTTATATTTTATTAGAAAAAAGCCGTGTTGGCATTTCATACTTCAACACCAGCTGCCTGCAAGCATCTTTGGAAGTGTGGGGTGGAGAACCAGGCCTTTTATAAGTAAGTCACTTTTATTCATTTAATCATAGGTTTGAAAAGCGCTTCTGGAGTCCTTTGTGTTTCGTAAACAGCTACATATTCATTTCTTTTAATATCGTCCTTTTTATTATATTTAAGTGAGTTATAAATTTGCTGCATTGTTCAGAGTGACTCCCAACCACTGTTGGCCTGACCATGTCTTAAACTTTATACTGGGTGTTTCCTAATTGCTTTGGGCTTTGGGGGGGGAGGGGCACTGTTGTTTCCATTCAACATGTCACAGGATCTGTTTTTGGTTGGTTCCCCCCTTAGAAGCAGACCTTGGGAAGAGCTTAGTGCAAATGGGGTGTGGTTACTGAATGTACCAGTAGGGGAGTGGAGGAGGGAGAGGGGAAGCAAGAAATATAGGGCATGATATTGAGTAGTCACTACTGTGAGCTGCTGGACTCAGCTGTGTCTGCCGGGGAACCCTAGCAGACTGCAGAATGTGCCTCAAAGTTCTCCCACTGACTGGCAAAGAGATTGGCCTGTTTATCTACCAATTCCCCATTCATTTTAGTTTAGAGACACTTAGGAGGGCAGAGTTAATACTCTCTAGCACTGCTGGCTTACTCTGAGCTTGGGTTGTATGTGCTCTCAACAATAGAAAAAGAAACCTTAGGCAGAGAGTCACACATATTCCTGGTAAGAAGACTTCAGTGTTTAGAGATGAGGGCCAAAGATTTGTAGGTAGAATGCCATCAGGGTCTTCTAGGATCATAGAAAGTCAGGGCTGCACAGAACTTCAGAAACCATCCATAAAACTCTCAGGTTTTTAAAAAGGTTCAAATTTAGGATTTTTCCATAAGTTCTAGTTTCTCCTCATGATAAAGCAATACATGTGCAAAAACCATTCAGTGTCCTGAATCATTGAGATCACTGATTGGAAGAGCAGTGGTGATGGACGCAGTCAGGAGCCTAGCGAGCCCTGCCTGAGGTATCAGCACCACTCACCCCTGGAGTTCATCCAGGTTGATTTTGTTCCACTCTGCTACCCTGCCCTGCTACTCTGAAACAGTCTTACTTACTCACCCGAAACTACTGAATCTCTGATCAACCTGGACTTTGGCTTACAAGGGCCTTCAGGAGAATGAAGGCTGAAACAGTGTTTTTCAAACCCCTTTTAAGCCACAGAACTCTTTTCCTTACACAGAAAGTGTAGACAAAGCCTATGCAAAAAAAAGATAAAAATAGAGAAGCTGTGCTGTTGGTGGGGACCAAAGTTGGGACTGGGGACTAGAGACCCTTGACTCATTGCTCACTGCTCCGCAGGAGGTTGGACAACCAGTTGTCTGAGTTTGCCCATGACTTTCCCAGATTTGGAATGAAAATTCCCAAGTCTTGGGCAGATGCTATCAGGAGCATAATTTGAAAACGCTTGGATGAGATGATTCACAAAATGCTGTGCTTCTAGGAATGATGATGCATATCAGTAAGACATCAAGGCATCTGTGAGTCTCCTGCAGTGTTTGAAGACTGGTAAACATAGAATAGCTGATGACCTCTGAAAACTCAGCATGTCTAGACCACTCCATTCACATGACAGCAGAGAGAAAGAAAGGCAGACAGTCTGATGTTCTTAGTATTAGTTGGAGCCTACGCATCTTTTTTTTGTTTTTAACCATTAAAAAAATTGAGATAATACTCACATACTATAAAATCAACTGTTTTAATGTGTGAGTTCAGTGGTTTTAGTATAATTCACCAATTTAGGCAACCATCGCCACAATCCGATTATTCAGGACATTGAATAGTTTTTGCACATGTATTGTTTTATCATGAGTGAGAGAGTCAGTTGGTATATGGAGTAAAATAAATGTAAAAACACAATTGAAAAGAGTAGAGAAAGGGGGAAAACCCACAATCAAAGGAATCCATTTGGGGCATTTGGAGTATGCTTGTTATCTGCCAGCTAACAAAGTAGTCTGACAATTCTATCATTGAATGGGCCAAGTAGGAATATCAAAGATATCACTTCCAGTCATCTATAGAAGCTTCAGAAGACCCAAGGAGTATAACTGTGAGAACAGGTGGCACCATACAGAGTTGACTGGGTCCTTGCGTCAACACCTCTGCCAGGCTACCCTGTCTCTCCCATTAAGACTTCTAATCCCTAATATTTATCCTGACCTGAGATTTGTCCAAACATTGTGTTCCACCATTATCCCATAATTATCCCTGTTCCCTAAGAAAGAGGAAAGATAGAGCTTATCCTGACCCAGCAGTGTGACCTTGAACCAGTGGCTGATCACATCTGGCTCATCTGTTGAAGGGAGGAAGCTGGGACTCAGGTATGATTTGCTAGTATCACTGTGGCCTCGTGTTAAGAATAGTGGGCTTTGGAGGCCGACAGACTTGGGTTTGAACCTTGATTCTATTGCTTGCTAGTCATGTGACCTGAAACAAAACAATGAACACTTTGAGCCTTATCTTTATTTTTTATGTGTAAAATTCGATTGGTAATCGCTGCCCTGCAGTGTCTAGTCCTGCCAGGCACACTGACCATCAGTAAGTGGTAGCTGCTGCTATGACTATGGTGACTCCCTGCTCCATGAATGGGGAATGTTTTCTGGGTGCCAGTTGGTTACAGAGCCCAGCCCTTTGCTTCTGAAGGGCTCTGACTCTGTGAAGCTCAGAGCTTCCTCCACTGCCTGCTTCCTTTCCTGGCCCTGCTTCCAGCTGGTCATGGTTTTGGCCTTCATGGTCTGGGCCGGCAGAGCAAGGTGCTGATATATATATATTTTTAATTGGAGTATAATTTCTTTACAATGTTGTTAGTTTCTGTTGCAGAACATGAATCAGCTATATATACATACACACACACACATACACACATCCCCACCTCTTGAGTCACCCCCGTCCCACCCCTCTAGATCATTGCAGAGCACCAAGCTGAGCTTCCTGTGCTATACATCCAGCAGCTTCCCACTAGCTAGCTATTTGACACATGGTAGTGTATATATGTCAGTGCTATTCTCTCCATTTGTCCCACCCTCTCCTTCCCCTGCTGTGGCCACAAGTCTGTTCTCTGTGTCTGCATCTCTATTCCTGCCCTGCAAATAGGTTCATCAGTTCTACTTTTCTAGATTTCATACATATGTGTTAATATGCGATGTTTGTTTTTCTCCTTCTGTCTTCACTCTGTATGGCAGACTCTGGACTTATCCACGTCACAAAGCCCTGATCTGGTTTCCTGGGTTGGGAGTGGTTTGCTTCCTCCTTTGCACTTCACCTGTCATGAGAATAGGGAGGCCGCATGGCCAAGAATTCCCTAGTATGCTTTTAACACATGAATGTGCTGCTAGTTGTCAGCTGGCCTGGGGCCACCGATCAGATTTGAGAGCCCTGGCTCTGAGATCTGCTGCCTGGGAACACAGCCGAGAAACAGAGACTCTCCCTCCTGCTCCAACCCCCTGGGGGTCCCCAACACAGACTTAAGACAGTCGCCATCTGAGAGCTTCCTCCCTCCCATGTGTTTTGGCTGCTGCCACCCCCAGAGCCCTGGGATGTGCCATTTCTGGACACTGGTTCCCTGAAAGTGCACTAGATTCCCTGAAGAGTTCAGTGGCTCCCTGGTGGTCCTTCTGATGAATCTATGTCACACCTGCTTTAGGCTGAGACTGTGCTAGGCACTGGGGACACAGTGGAAGCTCAAATGACACTCTTTGTCCCCAGCTTTCTATGGAATTTTGTGCAGGACATAAAGCTAGTCCCTAATAAATTTCCTGTCTGGGTTAGTGTGCATTTTGTCAAAGAAACAGTATTACACTTGGTCGTCAAGGACCCAGAGCATCTCCATAAGCTGACACCGTTCACACTTTAGTGAGCATGAGAGTTACCCAGAGATCCTGTTAGAATGTGGATTCTGGTTCAGTAGGTCTGGGTGGGGCCCAGGAGTCCAGATTTCTAATAAGCTCCCCGGTGATGCTGAGCTGCAGGTGTATGGCCCACACTTGAGTCATGAGGTTCTAAACCAGAGATCCTCAGCCTGACTGCACATTAGAATCACCTGGGGGAACTTTTAAACAACAACATGGACCCTACCTGAGACCCAGTTAATTTGAAATCTGAGTCCTCACCAAAATGTGTACACGAGTGTTCATAGTCGATTCTTCATCATAGTTAAAACAGATGCCTATCAGCTGATGAAAGGATCAAGGAAAGTGGTATAGCCATACAATGGAATATTATTGAGCCATAAAAGGGAGGAAGTACCTACTGATTCCTGCTACAACAGGGATGAAACTTGAAAACATGATGCTAAGGAGTGAAAGAAGGAGCGGACTTTTAATAGGTATTTGGAGGTTCTTTTGAGGGTAAAGAAGATATGTTTTTTATGAATCTCTAACTTTGTAAATTATACTGAAAAGCACTCAAGTGTACAGTCTAAAAGGATGAACATTATGTTCTGTGAATTATATTTCAATAAAGCTTTTATTTTAAAAATTCAGAATCTGGGATGAAGGATCTTGATATTAGTAGTAATATACCTTTTCCAGGCAGGGTGAGCCTGCAGCCTAGGGTTGTGTGCTCTAATCCTGTGATTCTCAAAGTTTGGGTCCCTGGACCAGCATCAGCATTTCTGGGGAACTTGTTTTAAAGGCCTGGCTCCAACTCAGACTTACTGAATCAGAACCTTGTATTTTCAAAAGCCCACCCAGTGATCCTGATGCATTCTGAAGTATGAGGCCCTGCATGGCCGAGACATTATTTTAAAAATACAGAAAAGCCTGGGTTTGTAGCCTGGTTCCTCCAGCTTCTATGATGTGACCGTTATTAAGTCAATTTACCCTTCTGTGCCTCAGTTTCCTCATGTAAGAATGTGGATTGCTTCTTCCTATGAGAAAGCTGTGAGGATGAAATAAATTAGTGTATTTAAAGTGCTTTTTAAATAATAAATTAGTGCATTTAAGCACATCCCTGGTGGCTCAGCAGTAAAAAAATTCACCTGCAATGCAGGAGATGGGAGATTTATCTCTGGGTTAGGAAGATGCCCTGGAGGAGGAAATAGCAACCCACTCTAGTATTCTTGCCAGAGAATCCCATGGACAGAGGTGCCCGACAGGCTTCAGTCCATACGGTTGCAAAGAATCAGATGTGACTGAGCAACTGAGAATGCAGTGTGCTTTGGATGGTGAATGATGCCTAGTAGGGCTCAGTAATAACATATATTGTTATTACAGTGCTTACTCCAGAAGCTATAAACCATAGGGAAAAGGGAAATTGTATTGTTAGTTCTAGAGGTGGCCTTTAGAGCACCAGCCAGTGCCTCCCCAGCATCTAACCTGACCTCCATCCTCAGCTCCTGTACTAACAGGTACCAGAGGAGAAGCTGGAAGCAAGGGTGAATGGGGACATATTCTTGCAGAGCTGTGCTGTGTGTACATAAGATGACACTGATACTCAAAGAATGCTTTTTCTATTCCAGGCACTGTGAGTATGTATGCACGTCTCACAAATAGTATCCCATTTAAAACAGACTTTCAGTGTCAGGACTGGACAGAACTCCATAATGCCATGGGAAGGGGTCTCTAGGTAGAGTGACTCTGCTCTGAATGTTCTGGGGGTGGGGGAGAGTTGTGACAGTAGAAAAGAGAAGTGACGAGACCACCATGTGAATACACAGGCCTCACCCAGTCAGGTGCTGGTCAACTGGGGACTGGATTTCCCTGTGAGGTCAGAGATTTGAGAATAGCCAGTGCTTCTGTGCTGAGGTTTTGATGAGTAGCTGGAGATGGAAGTGGGGAGAGGGAAGACCAGAAAGGAGGCTAGAGGAGAGAGAACTGCTACTGCTACTAGGCTGTGCCTGCGTTGCCTACACTGGGAGGAAGGCTTGCTCTGGGCTCATGGATGGGAGAGCCTGGGAACAGAGAGCTGGAACGGGTCAGCTAGAGCTGGAGCCTGAAGCTCTTTTATTTGCCTTCAGAGTATTTGACATGGTTCCCAGGTATGGCCACGGCTTAGAGAATTGGCTTTGGTAGCTCAACAGTGAGAAGGCAATGCAGAGGTTTGGAGAGTGATATCAGGGGTAGGGGAAGAGAGAGAGGGAGGGAGGGTGTCATATAATGAGCAAGGAGTAAGTACTATAGGTGTTTTCAGATCATTTCGTCTCATTTAAGGCTTCCCAGGTAGCACTAGTGGTAAAGAGCCCACCTGCCAATGCAGTAGACAAAAGAGATGTGGGTCAATCCCTGGGTTGGGAAGGTCCCCTGGAGTAGGATATGGCAACCCAGCCAGTATTGTTGCCTGGGAAAATCCCATGGACAGAGAGGAGCCTGGTGGGCTACAGGCTATGGGGTCGCAAACAGCCTGACACAACTGAAGTGACTTAGCACTTCTTATTTAACCCTCCTCAGAACACTATGAATTAAGTAATCTAATATCATCATTCTTTAAAAAAAATTGTAAAGGAACCAAGGCTCAGAGAAGCTACATGACTTACTTGACAAAGGTCACAGGACCAAAAGCAGGAAAAAATCCTGAGCGCCTATGTTTTGGGGTAAAATGCCACCTGGGAGTCATTCAGGGAGGATGTGGGGACTCTGAGGTTCTCCGATGCAAGTAGGCGGCCTTGGAATGACCTTGGAGTGTTTGATAAAAATACAGACTCCCGGGCCCCTATCTAGAGGGACTGAATGAGCCTCTCCAGTGATGGCTCCTGGGAGCTGGTACTCCTAACCCTGCTCCAGCATCTACTGATATACAGCCAAAGGTGGCCACAACTGCATGCGTGTCCTGTGACCCAGCCACCGTTCTCTTGCCTTCATTCAATTCCTTCCATCCCACTGTCTGTTTCCCAGTTCTCAGGGGTTTTGTGAGGTTCACGCTCTCAGAATAAATTCCCCTGTTAAAACTCCATAAAAGATCTCAGGCCAGACATTATTGGGCATCTCCTTGAACATTTGGGAGGGCAGGGGATTGGTGGTAATGCTCTTGATAGAGTGTCTCTGAGCCAGTGAAACTACACAAATAACCATCGAGGGCACTTAGCTGTCAGAAAGAAGCCAACGCTTTTTTCACTCCTCTCATCCTGACCAGACGGCTATTCGCTTTCTCTGTGAAACACCTTCTAGCCAGTTTTCCTTGACGGATTTGGCGGGTTTGTGTAGGTGCAGTGGAGCGCTGTGAGGCCTCCCACCAAGAGGCTGTTCTGAGGCAGTGGCCTCTGCATGGAACTTGGAAGGGCAGGAGCTGAGGCTGAACTGGCGAGAGACAGAGCCACCCACTGCTCCCTACACGAGCCCCCGTTTATGGAATTGCTGTGCTAGCCACACCTCCGTAAAATGGGTACAGAGTTGAGTCTGAATTTCAAAAACTGCAATTAGGACTCCTAGTAAGCTTTTTTAGCAGACAATCTTGCCCTGAGCATCCTTAGGAACTTAAAGCAATAACAACAAAACAATAAAAAAGCAGAAACTGCTTTAAAAGTTTCTCCACCTCGTACCTCTAAATACTTGGGAGCAACAACTCTGCTGAGATGGGAAATGTGTCCAGGCCTGTGACTCTCTGGGGCTAAGATTGGAGGTAGGGTAGCAAAGAGGCCCAGACCAGGCACATCCTCAAGGGAGGAGGCACAATGATGCTGACTCCATTAGCGAGGCTTGCTGGGCCATTTCTCCTCTTGAGTGCATGTGGTCTGTAATCTGGCTTTGGCCAGCAGCCTGTCCTAGGCATCTAGACCCCTCTGCAGTGTGGATTTCATGTGCTCTGCTTATCCTTAGGGCTCCCATGCTGTCTTCTCTGGACCCTGCCTTGACAGGAATCCCTCTCCCTGGGCTTGACCCCCTCTCCTGCCCATCTTGCTCCCTGGATTCATCCTTTGTAGCCAGTACTCTTCTCTGTGGGTTGGGGTGGTTTGCAAAAGAGTATTTTTTGTGACTTTGCATTGTCCTGAGGACAAAGACCGAATCTTTAACAAGGACAGCTCAAGGTCAGGTCCTACTAAATTAGTGGGGAGAATGTGTGAGTGAGACTGTAGAATAGTCGTAATAACAGCACAGGGAAATGCACATCAGATCATCTTTGTTCCCCCAGTGCTCAGGGTCTGGGCCTTTACCTGCTGGGCCTTCTGCCTAGAACACAGCCACCACCCGCCGTGTTAACACCTTCCCTCCCCTGAAGCTCAGCTTAGAGATCTCGTCCTCAGGCCACCTTCTGTGGGTCCCAGATCAGATCAGCACCACCTCCATACTCTCATTGCATCTTTTTCTTCATAACACCACTACTTGTAATTTACCTTTGTTCTCTTCTTTGTGGGGTTTCTGGATGAATATCCATTTCCCTCTGGGCCTTATATTCCATGAATGCAAAGTTTGTGTCTTCCTTGAGCTCTGTGGTGCACAGAGCAGAAGAGACACTTGGTTAATAGTGCTAAGTGATTGAACCCAGGCTTCATGGACTCAGGGATGGGGCTCACAGCCCACACCAAAGCTTCCAGACACAGCCCTCATTGTGTGATTGTCTAGACTCAGAATTCTATAGAGCATATTGTTCTATTTGTTTTTTATTGTAATGATCAATAGTTAAAAATGATCCTGAACTCTGTAGACCCATTCTTTCTAATTTGTTGGGTTTAACTGCATCAGGCTCGAGGTGTCTGACTTTGAGGTGTCCTGAGGTATCATAGGAATCGAATGCCCCGTGTGTGGCCTCTGGACTGCACATGTTCTGAATTGTTCTTTCAGAGTGGTAGTGTTTTGTTCGTATTTACGAGAAGGGCTCAGAGGTGCTGAATCAGGGCTTGGCTGGGCTTCTGTTCCTCATGTATCTTAGTCATCAACCGGTGTGGTTTCTTTTAAAGGGCACTAGGTCATGGTGACTTAACCCGTGTTAATACTCAGAAACCAGGGATCATTTCCATGGCGACATAGGCCCCTGTGCCATCTCCCAGAAAATACACAGTAGGTGAGTTCTATGTGACATGGGGCATGACCTGTGTCACCAAGGAACTGCTTTCTACTGCAGTGCTGGCATAGCCCCAGGCAAGAAAGTCTGCCCAGCAAAAAACTGTAATGATGCCTTCTGCCTGAGCCCACCCTCTTCCTGTCACTGCAACAGAAACTGGGAAAGAATCCCTACTGATCATCAGTATTGCCTGGTCCTTTTTGCAGATCATGACCTGGTAATAGATTATGATACCAAATGTGTGGGTCACCAACAGCATATACAATAATGAAAAGAGATCACATAGAAAAGACCAGATTGCGACATACATGGTAAAAGAAACATTTCTTTCAGGTGTGTGTGTGAGAGAGAGTATGTGTGTGTGTGAGAGAGAGAGAACAGTATAACGTATCTCTTTCTTGGCAGTCAGAAATATCTGATTACCACACATTACAGCATGTTCCGCTTGGACTGTGCAGTGGCATACCACCTCTGCTCTGCTTTTTCTTACAGGTATGCAAAATCCAGTCAGATCAAGACGGTGTCAAGCAGCAAGATATTTTTTAAAGGAAGTAGATTTCGATATAGGTGGGTACCCATGGTTCCACTTCGATGATGGGGTTGGCCTGGGCACAGCCTTTGATGTTGGAATATGGTATTGATACTTGTAAATCAGTGCACTTTGGGCCATACCCCAGTTTGGGGGCTCCCTTTCCGTTCATCTCTTATGCCCACAGGATCTCTCAAACTCTGTAGTAATATCCCCTCATGGAGGAGTAGAAGGCATGGATTCTTAGAGTTGGGTCAGACCACTGTGAAGTTTAAAAAAAAAACAAGTGCATACACCCCTCCCCTTCCACTCTGAGCATCTGTGCACAGACGCCATGTTTCTGTCTTTTTTGCAGCGGTAAAGTTGCCAAAGAGGTGGTGGAAGCCAGCTCCAAAATCCAGAGAGAACCCCCAGAGGTGCACAGGTGAGTTGGGGCAGTCCCTAGGGCTCTGGGAGGTTTCTGGGTGGACAGGAGGGTTTCAAGGCAGACTTCACCAAATCCACTAGAACAATGAAGGGAGCAAGGGCACTAGCTGCCTGGCCCTATGTTGTTTTCAGCCCCGGTTCCAGGCACTCCCATCATCTCCCGGGTCTCACTCAGACAGGTCTGGCAGGGCTCCATTCTGAGTTACCAGCTCTGCAGGGAGTCATTGCCCTGATTTGGCTTGGAGTATCACAGGAACAAGCGGGAAGTGCGTGAGGCGTGGCTGAGCTGGGCTGTCCCCTGACTGAGTCCCTCATTCTGTCCTCTTAGAAATGCTCTCTGCCCTTGCCTCTGTTCATCACTCGTGGCCAGTTCCCACTGGCCCAACTCCTCCTAGACTATTCACATGAGGGGGTAGGGTGCCCATCACTCATCAGACCTTTAACTCCCCAAAGCCATTCAGAGGAATGAAGAACTTAGTCATTATCAGGACAAGGGTGTGTTTCTCTGTTAACACGGCAATATACGTAATTCTGAGGAATAATAAATATTCTCTTAACCATGCTGGACCTCTTATCACCACAGTTTACACAGATCATTGTACATCCTGAACTTCAAGCATGCTCCATATCTAAAGCTGGACATTCTCATCCTGATTTTCCTCCTTTTGAAGGCAAGATCATCATAAGATATATTCTTTAGGAAGTTTTCACACACTGGTGGGCACCAGTCCTTCCTTCCCCCCTTTGAACTTGGATTCTCCCTTATGCTCAGATTTTTGCTCAGCCTCCTCTATCTCCAGGGTGATCCAGTGAGCTGGGTACCTCTCTTGAGGCGGTCAGGCAGGAGGAGGCCACGGTCTCTCAGAAGTGTAGCTAAGCCAGCAAGCGTGGGCACCCACACAGGCAAACAGAACTGTAGTCAGAATGAAATCCTGTGCAGATGTGTACAGAGAATAATTCATTCCTGGTTTGGGGTGATCCAGTGGGAAGCTTTTCATACTGTTCATGGAGTTCTCAAGGCAAGATTATCGAAGTGGTTTGCCATTGCAGGGAACCACGTTTTGTGAGATAGGGAAGCCTGGAGTGCTACAGTCCATGGGGTTGCAAAGAGTCAGACACAACTTAGCAACTGAACAACAAATGGGAAGCTGTCACATGCAAGTCTGCAAAGCAGTCTCTCCTGCTTTAGGAAGCAGGAGAAAACTGTAGAGCAAGGGAATCAGGGGCGCCCCGGCTGGGACCCCTTGGAGCAATGCCTGTGAAAGTCTTAGAGTTTACCTGTTAATGACAATGGTCATTTTTTTAAAAATAGCCTTTTTATAGCTCCTCCTCTGCCTCCAATTGTGGTTACTCAGTGAAGCAGAAACGAAAAAAAGAAGAAATAGTAGGACATATCATTGGAATGTTTCCAGATTCTTTGGTCTAGAAAGACCTCAGGGATCACCTGGTTCAATGTTTCGATTTTACACATAAGGGAACTTGAGTCTTGGAGAAGTTAAATGATTTGTCTGAGATCATAAATATTTTGGTGATACAAGTAAGCCTAGAACTCCAGTGTTGTGCCCCTGAGTCCTGTGCTCTTTTCTCTGTAGCATCTGCTGTCTAGAAAGCCTCTGCATTCTCCTAGAAGCTGGGAGGCAAACCTACCCCAGGGGCTCAGCTTGGGTTTTATTCAGCTTAGAAGCATGAGTGTTTGATCTTAAAAGAAATACTCGATTCTGGGGAACCCCCTTGAAGGCACAAACACAAAGTAGGAAAATGTTTTTAACAGTATACTTTCAGAAAGACCTATTCCAAATATGCAAGGTTTTCCAAAAGCCCATAGTTACTATCTACAGAGGGTTAATGAGATCAGGAACTGCTAAGTCATTTCAGTCGTGCCCGACTCTGTGCGACCCCATAGATGGCAACCCACCAGGCTCCCCTGTCCCTGGGATTCTCCAGGCAAGAACACTGGAGTGGGTTGCCATTTCTTTCTCCAATGGATGAAAGAGAAAAGTGAAAGTGAAGTCGCTCAGTCGTGTCCAACTCTTAGCGACCCCATGGACCGCAGCCTACCAGGCTCCTCCGTCCATGGGATTTTCCAGGCAAGAACACTGGAGTGGGCTGCTATTATCAGGAAAGAATATTTTAAAACATTTCCCTTTTAAATTTACATTTGCATCATTTGTGAGAATCAAGCCTTCCTAGATCAAGGCTTCTGAAACTGTACCTTGCACAGGGATCATCTAGGGTTCCTGTTAAAATCAGATTCCGATTCGTGAATCTGGCATTTCTAATGTGCTCCCAGATGATGGCCATGTGGCTAGTTCATGGTTTGCACTTTTGAATAGCCAGACTCTCGATTACTGGTGTTAGAGGTGGTGGAGGGCTCAGATTCATCATAGTGAAAAGCTTTTCCTAAGGTGGACTGATCCACCAGAGCAGATGAGAAATGAGACATCCATCAATTCTTTTCTGGAATCTCCTAAAATCTCCCAGAATATTACTGCAGCCAAGGCTCTATAGGCCCTTTCAGCACTGATTCACATGTTCTTTCTTGCTCTTCCACTCCCCTCTCTTACATGTTTGTGAAAAGAGGCCTTTCTGGCCCTCAGTTCTTTGGCAGTATCTCTCAAACCTCTGACATCACAAGGAAGAACTTGTTTAAAGTAATGATACAAAGTACGCTCTGGGAGGACAAGGCTTGGGCCTATCCTGGTTACCTCCATCTTACCCACCACTTTACACAACGCTTGGTCAAAGTAGGAGGTCAGTAGACATTTGTTGAATGAATGTATGCACTGGGAGTGTGGGATGACAGCTTTACTTCTAATTTTCTGAGACTTGAGATCTGTCTGTGGTGCTGCCTTGGGGACCTCGCCCTCCCGAGAAGCAGCACTGTGGTAAGAGCCAGGGTGACGTGTGCCACTCTCAGCAGCCACTTCTTGTTCCTTCCCAGTAGCTGGCTGCAGGGCAGGAAGTTGTTTCTCTGGGACAATTATCGTATTTTTGAATTGTTTTGACCTCTTTGCAGTAGCTGTCAAAAGTGAGAGTATAGTAGTGAGCTCTTTCTCTGGCAGTGCTCGAGGAGCTCTGCTCATCTAGAACAGTGACGATAAGACTTCACGTAGCTTTCTTCCCTCTCCCTTGAGATTCTCCTTTTCAAAGTATAGCCAGTTCTTGGACTTCCACTTCTGTTGTTACGTGTGTGACATAGAGAAACAGATGCAGACTGAAAACACTGTCTTGGGATTTTTCTTTTTTCAAAAAGAGAAGATGCTCACTCTCATGTTAGCTCACTGATCTTTGCTGATGACAAGATCCTCAACTGAAACTCTATCAGCTGGCTACTTGGTGAGAATTACCTGCCCATTCCAGGCCCAGTGAAGCAGAGGGCTGTAGCTCAGAGTTCAGATTCGACTCCTTAAACCACCTGGCCATAGAGCCTCCACCAAGGGATTCCCAAAAACAGCACTCGTTCCTGAAATGAGCAACAAGCGAGGAGTCATGAATGGGTCTAATCTTGGCTTTGTGGCTGTGGTATATGTCCTGCATAAGTCAGTGTCTCAGATCATCAGTTTGTTCATCTATACAATGAGATTCATGTATCCCTCCTCGACTTCTAGGTTTTCTTATGGGCATTAAAATTATGAAGTGCAATAAAAATGAGGTGGTGATATTCTTGTTATCACTGCTCATCCAAAAATGGGATGCTAGAATCTGACAGACATGTTCACATTGAAGTCTCTTCAGATGGAGCTTTTGCTCACAGGCCAGCACTTCCTTTTGTTCCAAGGAGTGGTGGCCTTAACTCCACAAACCTTGTATTTGTTGCTCGATGTTATGCCATCATTTTTTGAAGCCACTCTTAGAACATACTTTCAGTTCCCGAAGGAAACTTCCCTTCTCAATAGAATCCTTACAGCAGTTTCACTCAGAAACTGTTCTATGGAGAATGCTCATGAGTAGGCTGCAAAGCGGGTCTGGCACTTTGGCAGAGTCTGCTGGCAGGTAGGCTCTGAGAGTGGGGGTCCACAGCACAGACACTAACCTGACAGGGAAAAGAAGAACCTCCCTAAAGGCTCGCTGCGGGTCCCTCCTGGTTGTGATCTACAGTGTGATTTCTGGAGGAGGAGAACCTTTGTCAGTTCAGCTGGCATGCATGTTCAGAGATGGATGATCCAGAATTAGTTTGTGCAAGAACAGAAAATGGGCTTTTCAGAGGTCAGAAAACTAGATAGTCTGCACACACAACATGTGCTTTGCAGAACTAAGACTGCAGTCATGAAAGCCACAGGGCCGACAGAAATCCCATGAAAATCTCAAAAAAGGAAGAAAAAAAAAAAAAGAACCCTTTACAATAAAAGAAGCCTTCGCTCCTGGTGATTTTAATCTCCCTGTTACTCCTCCCATCCTTGCTTCCCCTGTGAGGAATCCCTGCTTCCCCTCCTTTTCCTATAGACCACTGCACCTGCCAGCACGTGTCAGACATTACCTTCCCTGGGTGGTCCTTCTTGGCTCTCCCTTCACTCACAGCAGGATCAGGTGCCCCTTTCTGCTGTCCCCCTGGACCCTTGGCCATCTCCCATGAGGTGTGTGCTTTTCTACACTACGGAGTCATGGAGTGAAAACAGTGCCCAAGACCAGGGCTTTAAACGAAATGAAGTAGGATGGAAAGTAAAACATAGAGTCTCACACATAGCAAGACTACTGCTGTTACAAGAAACACTTTAGCTATGTCTTCCTGTATCTGTGTGTGCATGTGTGTGTAGAGCGTGCATGTGTGCTAAGTAGCTTCAGTAGCGTCTGACTCTTTGCGTCCCTATGGACTGTGGCCCACCAGGCTCCTCTGTCCATGGGATTCTCCAGGCAAGAACACTGAAGTGGGCTGCCATGCCCGTCTCCAGGGGATCTCCCCAACCCAGGGATCAAACCTGCATCTGTTACGTCTTCCGCATTGGCAGGCAGGTTCTTCACCACTAGCGCCACCTGGCCTGGTGTGTGTGCAGAGAGAGGATATCAAATGTATTTCTGTGATGTGAGTCTCGGTCCAAAAAGTTTGAAAATCATGGTTCTGGGGAGTGAGTAGTTTAGGATGAGGACCATGGTTCTCCAGAATGATACATAGATATCAGCTGCAAAATAAAGGATTGTAGAATGAGATAATGAAGACAAGAGCTCCATGGTTTAAGCAAGTCCTTATAAATTTCCTTTTCAACCAGTGGCAGCTTTTAACTCTAGATGCTACCAGCTTCTTCTCTGTCTGGCCCCGATGCCTAACAGAAATATCTAGGCTATTAAGGCAATCCCATCAACTAGCCTGGAGAACACCCATGCCAGTCTGAAAGGCCAACTTAATGCCAAGTTTGCTTCAGTTTCAAACTGAGCACCCCTTAACAAGATGGCAAGAGAGGTGCTAAAAGGCACATGAGAATGGATAGGTCAGTCTCTGCCTTAGAAAAGGCGGGGCTGATTAATACACCAGTAATTACAGGGCAACAAATATAACAAATTTGGGTTGTGAAAGAAGGGACGCTAGAGTGAGAAGAAAGGGGAAGAGAGAGTTAGTGGTGAAGGCAATCCAGGAGGGCTTCAAGAAGGAGACATTTGACATCGTCTTTGAAGGATGGGTTGGTGTTAGTTTGGACAGGAAATATGGAGGTGGGAAGGGTGCTGAAACACCCACCAGAGGCACCCACCTCTTTGTCAGGGCAGTGTAAATGGGCTGCCGGGCTATCCTCCAATAGTTTTGATGAGACAACCTGCACAGTTTCCTTGCCATCTGCTCCCTATTGAAGCTACCAACACACATGTTCTCCTTTCAAAAGGAGAAAGTGGAGCTGCCTTCTGTGGCTGCTTGGTGAGTAGGGTGTGAATTTGAGTGGGAATATTAAATATCAATAGTTGATGTTGGACATCCAGCAACACCAAAATAGCTCTCAGCTGTAGATGGCCTGTGCCATCTTCTGGGCAGAGTTTTTGTTTTTGTGGGTTTTGGTGGTTGTTAAATTACTTTGAGCTGTGCCCTCCATTCACTTTTCGGCATATCTAGATCGGTGATACCTTCTCCTGTGTATTTCTGCTTCCCATGTCTTTTTTCAATGCCTTGTCTTGTCGCACAGCATGTCCAAGTCTGAGGACATATGGGGAAAGATATTTTCTTTCACTGTGTTGCATTAGCACACATGGACATTAGAAGACATGTCAGGACCTTAAGGATAAAAAGGGCTGTGTGTCATCTTTAACACTGGCCTGATGCACTGTGTGAGTCTAGAGACAGGGGCCAGCTTGGGTAGTCAACTGAGATGGAGGGGCCAGTGTTCCTGATGGAAACCAGTTCCCTCTGGCTTGTATCTGTTTTCAGAACAAATATTTCTCAGAGCCGCAGCTCTCACTCCTTGAACAAGCAGCTCATCATTAACATGGAGCCCCTGCAACCCCTGCTGCCTTCCCCCAGCGAGCAGGAAGAAGAACTTCCACCAGGTGAGGGTAAGTACACTCTTTCCAAAGGCCGGCAATTGCAGGCTTACCCTGGAAGAATGAGGGAGGCATCAATCCTGGGCACCTTGGGTAATGTGTTGGGGCGGAGGTCAAAATGAGTCATAAACTGTGTTTTTAGTAAGTAAACTGTTCACATCTGGAAGGCTGTGTTATCCTGAGAGTTCTATCAGTTTCTCCCAGAGAGAGTTCACTGGTACAAAGCATTCCTAAAATTACATGTTAAAGAAGTAATGGTGTTAGACCTGTATCCAATATGGTAGCCATTACCCATGTGTGGGCTTCTCCGGTGGTGTTAGTGGCAAAGAATCCACCTGCCAATGCAGGAGATGCAAGAGACACAGGTTCGATCCCTGGGTCAGGAAGATCCTCTGGAGTAGGGAAATGGCAACTCACTCCAGTGTTCTTGCCTGGAGAGTTCCATGGACAGAGGAGCCTGGCGAGTTACAGTCCATGGGACCACAAGTCAGATGTGACTGAGCACATGTACAAGCATCCATGTGTAGCTATTTAAAACTAACATCATTACTTAAAAAATTCAGCTCCTCAGCCATATTAGCTAGATTTCCAGCACTCGGTAGCCACAAATGGCTAATGGCTACCATCTCCATCCTTCCAGAAAGTTCTACTGGCATGTTCTTGGCTATAATCACAATTATATTAGTGGTTATAAAAAATTCTTCATAAATATATCTACACTAGTCATCCCCTTTCTGCCTCAGTGCTTTTACATCCCCTTATTCCCTTTTCCACTGGGCCTTGTCTGACAGTTTTAATACAAGCTAAAATATAAAGGGTCCATTTAAGCCCCAAAGTTGTTATATTTGTAAATGATATATGTGCTTCTAGGTTTCTTTTTTTATTTGTAAGGGCTTTACTTACTTCAGGGGAGAATCTTACCCCACTGCTTGCTGCACACACCTGGTGAGGCAAATTTCACTCTCATTAATTTCAAAGTAAATTTTTAAAAATTCATATAAGATAACATTATTAGAACCACGAACCCAAACATAACAGGCTTTTTCTTAACTTTATGATGACATTTAAAATCTGGATACTGGGCAGTTTCAAGAGTGTGGGTCATTCTGTCCCCAAGAGATGAACTTCACCTGCAGTTTTAATTCAAGAATCCCTTCCTTAGGGGGAAATTCTTCAGCCCATAATAAGAACATGACTTGGCATATGACCAACCTAGACAGCATATTAAAAAGCAGAGACATTACTTTGCCAACAAAGGTCCATCTAGTCAAGGCTATGGTTTTTCCACTAGTCATGTATGGATGTGAGAGTTGGATTATAAAGAAAGCTGGGAGCCGAAGAACTGATGCTTTTGAACTGTGGTGTTGGAGAAGACTCTTAAGAGTCCCTTGGACTGCAAGGAGATCCAACCAGTCCTTCCTAAAGGAGATCAGTCCTGGGTGTTCATTGGAAGGACTGATGTTGAAGCTGAACCTCCAATACTTTGGCCACCTGATGCGAAGAGCTGACTCATTGGAAAAGACCCTGATGCTAGGAAAGATTGAGGGCAGGAGGAGAAGGGGATGACAGGATGAGATGGTTGGATGGCATCACTGACTTGATGGACATGGGTTTGGGTCAACTCTAGGGGCTGGTGATGGACAGGGAGGCCTGGTGTGCTGCGGTTCATGGGGTCACAAAGAGTCGGACATGACTAAGCGACTGAACTGAACTCAACTGGGCATGCAAATATCCATGGGGGAGGTCATAGCAACTGATTCATACTGAAGTGTAAGGGATTTTAGTAACTCTTTTCCCGAAAGGAATTTTCAGGGTTGGAATCAGGACTGGGCAACTGGATGCCACAAATTCCATGAGTAGAAGGAAAATGTACAAAATACAAAGGATGGTGGCCTCCAGAGACATCTCTATCCCCCTCTTGGACATAGCATGATAGTAATGAGAACCATTTGTTATAATTTGGCAATAAGGAGTTCATGCTCTGAGCCACAGTCAGCTCCTGGTCTTGTTTTTGCTGACTGTATAGAGCTTCTCTATCTTTGGCTGCAAAGAATATAATCAGTCTGATTTCGGTGTTGACCATCTGGTGATATCCATGTGTAGAGTCTTCTCTTGTGTTGTTGAAAGAGGGTGTTTGCTATGACCAGTACATTCTCTTGGCAAAACTCTAGTAGCCTTTGCCCTGCTTCATTCCGTATTCCAAGACCAAATTTACCTGTTACTCCAGGTGTTTCTTGACTTCCTACTTTTGCATTCCAGTCCCCTATAATGAAAAGGACATCTTTTTTGGGTGTTAGTTCTAAAAGGTCTTGTAGGTCTTCATAGAACCGTTCAACTTCAGCTTCTTCAGCATTACTGGTTGGGGCATAGACTTGGATTACTGTGATATTGAATGGTTTGCCTTGGAGACAAACAGAGATCATTCTGTCATTTTTGAGATTGCATCCAAGTACTGCATTTTGGACTCTTTTGGTGACCATAATGGCTACTCCATTTCTTCTAAGGGATTCCTGCCTGCAGTAGTAGATATAATGGTCATCTGCATTAAATTCACCCATTCCAGTCCATTTTAGTTTGCTGATTCCTAGAATGTCGACGTTCACTCTTGCCATCTCTTGTTTGACCACTTCCAATTTGCCTTGATTCATGGACCTAACATTCCAGGTTCCTATGCAATATTGCTCTTTACAGCATCAGACCTTGCTTCTATCACCAGTCACATCCACAACTGGGTATTGCTTTTGCTTTGGCTCCATCCCCTCATTCTTTCTGGAGTTATTTCTCCACTGATCTCCAGTAGCATATTGGGCACCTACCAACCTGGGGAGTTCCTCTTTCAGTATCCTGTCATTTTGCCTTTTCATACTGTTCATGGGGTTCTCAAGGCAAGAATACTGAAGTGGTTTGCCATTCCCTTCTCCAGTGGACCATATTCTGTCAGACCTCTCCACCATGACCCGCCCATCTTGAGTGGCCCCACAGGCCATGGCTTAGTTTTACTGAGTTAGACCAGGCTGTGGTCCATATGATTAGATTGACTAGTTTTCTGTGATTATGGTTTCAGTGTGTCTGCCCTCTGATGCCCTCTCGCAACACTTACCATCTTACTTGGGTTTCTCTTACCTTGGACGTGGGGTATCTCTTCACGGCTGCTCCAGCAAAGCACAGTCGCTGCTCCTTACCTTAGACGAGAGGTATCTCCTCACCTCTGCCCTTCCTGACCTTGAACGTGGAGTGGCTCCTCTCGGCTATGCCCACGCAGCCACCACTCCCTGGACATGGGGTAGCTCCTCCCGGCTGCCACCCCTGACCTCGGACCTGGGGTAGCTCCTCTCTTTGGAAGGAATGATGCTAAAGCTGAAACTCCAGTACTTTGGCCACCTCATGCGAGGAGTTGATCCATTGGAAAAGACTCTGATGCTGGGAGGGATTGGGGGCAGGAGCAGAAGGGGACGACAGAGGATCAGATGGCTGGATGGCATCACCGACTCAATGGACATGTGTTTGAGTGAACTCCAGGAGTTAGTGATCAACAGGGAGGCCTGGCGTGCTGCAATTCATGGGGTCGCAAAGAGTCAGACACGACTGAGTGACTGAACTGAACTGAACTGATTTGTTATAATGGCCTTTATGCTCTGTCTCAACAATTCACTCTGTAAACTCTGTGCTAAATTAATGTTCTTAGCCCAAGGATCCCGGGATCCATGTTACTGGTCTACATTTTTCTGTGCCTTCTCTGTCTTTGTATGTTTCCAAAAGCACAATAAAAGCAGCTTTTGTTTCTGATCACCAGTGATTTTTCAGGGCTTCCTCCTATATGCCTGGAAGATTGTTTGGAGTGGAAATCACTTTTTCTGGACATCAGGATTAGCTTAAGATTGAATGAAGGAAGATGTGGCTAAGGGAGAAGAGGAGGAGAGAAAAGATAATCCAAGCTTGGGATTGTGATTTTGCATCGTCTGTAGACATGGAAGTCTAGATGGGAATAAGGTTGAAAGAGCAGTTACCATGGAGAGTATTGAAACCAGACTATTGATGCCATCAGAATGCCCCAGATGTAAGGGGGAGCTTGGGTAAGCTTTCCCCTGGACCCTTAATTACATTTACTTAGAAACTTCCATTTTGCTTTATTTTCTATAGTGAAGTTCCATTGCTAAATACTAACCTTGTCATTAACATTACAACTGTGTGGGCAAGAGACATGCATTATGAAAAGTGAAAGTGAAGTCATGTCCAACTCTTTGCCACTCCATGGACTGTAGCCTGCTTGGCTCCTCTGTCCGTGGGATTTTCCAGGCAAGGGTACTGGAGTGGGTTTTCATTTATTAGATATTTATAGAGCTATTTTGGATTTTTCATGAGAGACAGCTATCAGTGTGACTTTACAGAAATTCTTTCACCAGCTGTAAAGTCACACTGATAGGTATCTCTCATGAAAAATCCAAAATAGCTCTGTAAATATCTAATAAAATTCTCTTTTCTAGAAGAACTTTTGCCTTATGGAGCATCTTTGTGGGTTTTGAAACTAAGCAAATCATAGTAACTTCCAACATATAGAATCAACTCAAAAGGGAAAGAAGTAGAAACAACAATATTGTTCAATGTCCAGCAGATAGAAGGAACTCCCCAATCTAGAGTAGAGAGCAAAATTGTCTTCAGTTCAATTCAGTTGCTCAGTCGTGTCTGACTCTTTGCGACCCCATGAATCACAGCACGCCAGGCCTCCCTGTCCATCACCAACTCCCGGAGTTCACCCAGACTCACGTCCATCAAGTCAGTGAGGCCATCCAGCCATCTCATCCTCTGTTGTCCCCTTCTCCTCCTGCCCCCAATCCCTCCCAGCATCAAAGTCTTTTCCAATGAGTCAACTCTTCACATGAGGTGGCCAAAGTACTGGAGTTTCAGCTTTAGCATCAGTCCTCCCAATGGACTGGTTGGATCTCCTTGCAGTCCAAGGGACTCTCAAGAGTCTTCTCCAACACCACAGTTCAAAAGCATCAATTCTTCGGCACTCAGCTTTCTTCACAGTCCAACTTTCACATCCATACATGACCACAGGAAAAACCATAGCCTTGAGTAGATGGACCTTAGTCAGCAAAGTAATGTCTCTGCTTCTGAATATGCTATCTAGGTTGGTCATAACTTTTCTTCCAAGGAGTAAGTGTCTTTTAATTTCATGGCTGCAGTCACCATCTGCAGTGATTTTGGAGCCCCCCAAAATAAAGGCTGACACTGTTTCCACTGTTTCCCCATCTATTTCCCATGAAGTGATGGTACTGTGAAATTCAAAGTTATAATTCCCACAGGGAACATAGCTGTGTTCTTGATACCTTTATATTTTAGTTATTATTTTTGAGTCATATCCTGCTTCCCATGTCTTGTCTTTGAGTATCAGGTAGTGGAATTTAGATATTCCATAGGGATAAGTACATAATTTAATAGATTCAAGTATCTCTGATATATAAAGAGAAGAGAGGCAGAGAATACAGCTTTCAACAAAGGTGCCTCCACCTTTGTGGATGGGCTCTCTTTCTGGGCAGATACAGTGTAATGAATTTAGTTTTATCCTTGTATTGTGATATTTTAGCACTTTTTATGTCTCAGCAAGAGCCAAACCAAGCAGCAAAGGCATGCTGAGGAGCACAAGCATTCAGTAATTGTGGCCCACAGGCTTAGTTGCTCTGTGGCATGTGGGATTTTCCTGGACCAGGGATCAAATTGGTGTCCCCTGCTTTGCAAGGTGGATTCTTAACCACTGGACCACCAGGGAAGTCCTGACAGTCTCTGTTTTTCCTGGAACTTCAAGATTCCCAAAGATAGCTGGGGAGAACACTGTTCCCAGATGAGCTCAGCGGTGTTCTGGGTGAGAACATGTTACCCCAAGCCACTCAAACGACAGCTGGAGGATCAGCTGTGAGGCTGGCTGTGTCTGAGTAGAGAAAAAACAAAATCAGTTCCTAGGCATCACTAAGCAACAGAAACGTTTTCAGTGTCACCCCAAAGTTGCTTGGTTACAGGATCCCAGTAGATTAGTGCTGTGGAAAGCTTGAGATGAATAGAGCAAAGCATTTGAAAAGTACCCCTCGGAGTTTATGAAAATTTCCAAAGAAGAAAAAATTCAGAGTGGGCATTTTTCTAGGTGAAAATGATATTTTCACATGAATAAGGTCCCCACAGTGCAGGTAGCAAAATGCTTTCATGTTTTAGTAAAGTGTATTTTTCATTAAGGAAAAAGATTATGGTAGAGAAGGGGAATGCATTGCTGTCCACCAGAGCGATGGTCCAAGTTGGCATAGTTCAACAGGCAGGAAACCATGCTTTCATCTTCTTGATAGATACAACTAATAAGAATAGAAAATGTTTGACACCCTCTTGCTGGCAACAACAGAAGCACAGTGGAGACACCAAGGTTTCCATAAAGGAGTGCCTTGCGAGTAGCAATGTGGTTGGTTTGATGGTGGCTTAAACCTGCATTCGCATATGATTGAGAAAAGTATCTATATCACAGAATAGATGGGAATTAAGTAGATGGTAAAACTTATTCTCCCAAGCCACCCCTTAGCTCTGTTCCTGGTGTGTTTGTGTGTGTAAATGCACATGTATGACATGGATGTGACTGTGTGTGGGCAGAGGGGGAAGTGGGGTGTTTTAAGGGTTATTTACAGTGTTTAGCCCTAACCATAAGTGATTTAAGTTGGCACCGTTGAAATTCTAAAAAATCTATATGTGAACCTGTGAAGGCATTTTGAGCATATAAAAATGTACAGTTCTCAGCCATCAAGCATGCCATGCTCGTGACCACCCCACTCCACCCTAACACTTAAAAGGTGACCCACGGGGCCAACTGTGTTCTCTATGTACAGGTCTTTCTGTACCACGCCAGGCAGAGCCTCACATATACTACACAGTTGTTCCAATCCCATCACTGCTGGAATGTCTAACAGCCCAAGGCTGCCATGGTTACACTGCCTTTACTGAGTCTGGTCTCCTCCCTGCTTATCTGATAGGAAACTTCCTCTCCCTCTTTTGTTCCTTTATAGAGTTCCCTGGCCAGGGCTGAAACAGATTTCCTCAGTGTGTTAGTGTCTTTCCATGCCATTTCCCACCGTGTCCTAAGTAATTTCTTCCTTTTGGCTTAGGGTATATATCAGGATGTGTACTGTGAGTGATGCAATTGTCTATCAGAAATTTCTTTTATGTTTCATCGAACACCAGGAACTGTTTATAAATCCAATGGGCTCACCTTTCCCCTTATAGGTAGTGCTACCTGGTGATAGCAGATGAGTTAGCACAGGCTCTTGTCCCTGCCATTGGATTTGGGGTTTACTGTTTGTTTGTATTTTCTTATTATAAAACTAATCCATCATCTTCTAGAAAATCTGGACAGTACAAAAAGGCATAAATAAGCAGAAAAAAATTACCTCCCAGATTGTCCCACCTCCTAGAGGCAATCAATGTGTTAACAGTTTTCTTCCATATCCATTTTAATGCCATTTCAGTCATCCTGTGTGTGCAGTGTTTAAAATTCCTGCTTTGTTTGCTTAATGTTGAAAGCATAAGTGCATGAAAATGTATCATAATTTGAACTATAGGTCAAACAATGAATTGGGAGCATACTTAATTCAAACGTGGACAAATGGGTTAACATCCTGAATTAGAACTCACACAAAATACTGTTTTAAGCATCTTTTTGGCATTGCACAGGTTTGGACTCTCCCAAACTTTTCCATGTTATGGCCCCAGTCTCCCACTGCTAATAAGCAGAGAGCAGCCAAGCCTGCTTCCACAGGAGTTAGGAGCCTCAGCAGAGCAGAGGTCAGCTTCTGGTTTTATTTATAACTGCAGAGCCAAATTTCAGAATTCCTTATCACATTTTTTGAATTTGAGAAGTTTGGGTCGGCAACTCCTCTAGGGTATGAAATGCCGAGAGCAACTCAGGGGAAGAAATAAAAGCCTGAGCGAGCTCTGCATATTCACTTTTGCAAGCTCTTCAAGGCTTCCACCCTCCCCACTTTGTGCTTTTCTTTGGAGTTTCTGTCATCTTTGAAACTTTGCTTTCTGGTATCTTCTGATGAATTACGTACTCATAAGTTCATTTCACTTGAAAGAGAGCTTTGAAATTTGAAGTGTTTACATTGCTGGAAGGAAGCTAAATGCTTGGTTCCTGAGGCAATTTAAGTGTTTTTATCTTGCCAGGATTTTGTATTTTTACATCATACGATGCCAACAGTGTGTGCATCACCTCAGTTCTGTAGTTGGCTAAATCCCTTAAATCGTTCATTTTAAGACATATCCTACTCCTTGGCATAAACACAGCAGGGCTGTAGATAGCTGTTCTGTTTCTGCACTAATGCCTTGCAGCAGAGAGAAACACAAGCTCTGGTCTTGGCTCATCCACCTTTGGGAGCCGCATATTCTTCGGCTCTAAGACAAGAAGATAAGACTTGAGCACCACTCAAATGATTCCTAGCTCTAAATTCTTCAGTTCTTTTGCCTAATGTCAAGGTCAAATTCCCGGACTGTGGTTTGAGGTCTTTCACAATGAGAATGGGAACTTGGAGACAGAAACACTTTTCATAGTTTTTAGAGGTTAGAAGGAATCTTAAGGATGTTCTAGCCCAGGCGTTGGTAAACTGACTGGTAGTCCATGGTCTCTTTTTTGGGGAATCTACAGATGAGAAAACCCAGAGAGAGGACACAGTTTGCTCAAAATCACAGAGCTAGGTATGTCTGGGTTTGGGGTCAGGTTCTGATTACCAGATTCCTGGCTTGAGTGTCTTGCATGACATCAAACACATCTAAAACAGTTCGACTTCTTGTGAAAACAGATCCATTAACTAGGGAACTGCATTTAGTTTTCAATCATATCAAATAAATTATCAAAAGAGACATCTTACTCTATGTAAGTGTAGGGAACTTGTGTGAGTGGTAAGAAGAGCTGCTGCATACTCAAGGCAGGGTTTGAGCGTTTGGTTCAGTCACAGCCTGCCAGGACCCAATGTCTCCTCAGAAATGTCCAACCCACTGGGAGCATCGCCTCCCCGAGGCCCCCATGGTAGAAAGGCTGTGGACAGAGGTGCCGACCAAACAGAATTCCTGATAGAGCCGGGCTGCAGGGCAAACAGCCTTCGTGCAGGAAGGCTGTCTCCCTCTGGGAATCATGTTCTGATTTTTAAAGCTGAATCTGTTAAATAAAGAATAACTCACTCCAGGCCTAGTTCTAATTACTCGTTGTCTTGTGCTGAGAATCTTTGTCTTATTAGTGAAAGCAATTCAGTTCAGAGCTTCCCACATCACCGCTCCCGCTCAGGTTGGCTCTTGGCTGCTGCACGTAAGTATTAATAATTAATTGCTTTAAAGGCTTCAGCTAGGGTAAAAAAAAATATCAGTCAAGTGTCTCAGGAAGTAATTCGGTCGCGCTCCTTGAGGGTTGGGACGTGAGCCAGGCAAGAGCGTCAGCGTGCGCAGCTGTGACAGCCAGTGTGGTCTGTGACAGGCAAGATGTCCTGCTCTGGCATTTGGACAAGAAAACACTCCCACCACCATCTCTAAGAAACCGCAGGAGAAGAAAAGTGAAGATATTGCTAAGCCATTGTCATTAGAAAGCCGAGGCTATAATTTTCTGGATTCCATAGTCAGCATGGGATTCTATTTTCTCATGCTTTTATTAGAGGATTGGTAGTGAGTGTTAAGTAAATGCGCTTTATGATACCCGGGCTGACATGAAGGCAGCAGCTCACAGAATCCCCCTTCCTCACTTCCTCTTCTGTTAAGACCTGATGCCAATTATGTGAAAGAAAGTGTTGGGCAATACAGGATAGTTCCACTCTTTTAGCTAGGTCTGGGACAGTATGGGCAGGGTTCAGCAAAGAGGCTCTGGTTAGTTGGCACAAGACTGGATGTTGGGCATGTCCACTGGGGTGCATCAAGGCCATCTGCAAAGTAGGGCAGCCTTCCTCTTGGTTTGGCTGATGGAGAACTGGAGGCCTTGGAGCCATAGCTCCCAGACCGTGGGTTTCCCCAGTGGCCCACTAGGGTGGAGGAAATGACTATTCAGACTTCTGGGGATTTAGCTTTTATCACCTCCTCAAACAGTTTCTCTTGTGTAGATTTTATAAAGGTTATAATACATCAAGAGAGCTGTACACAGGACTTCCCTGGTGGTCCAGTGGTTAAGAATCCACCTTGCAGTGCGAAGGTCATGGGTTTGATCCGTGGTCTGGGAAGATCCCACATGCCATGGGGCAACTAAGCCTGTGAGCCACAATTACTGAAGCCCACACGTCTAAAGCCCATGCTCCATAAGAGAAGCCACCGCAAAGTGCACCGCAACTAGAGAGAGAATAGCCCCCCTTCCACAACTAGAAAACTCCATGCAGCAACGAAGACCCAGCACGGCCAGAAATAAATAAATAATTTTTTAAAGAATTGACAGCTGTACATGTATCTGATTTATAAATACTCATTTTTTTCTTAAGTATGAGCAAACATATTCCCCAAAAAATAGGTTTGGCTATAGCTGCTCTAGATCTTACTGACGAGTCCACCAAGAATAAAATGAAGGGCTTGTTTTTGAAACTCTGAAAGCCCTGTTCATGCCAAAACTGCAGATTCCTAAAATAGATGCGAGATCTATCTGCTCTAGTTACAGTGGTGACATGCCATTTTACATACTTTCAGTCTTCCACGCTAGTAAACCAGGGTGAGTCACCCAAGCACAGTCTAGACTTTAGCCAAGCTCTTGGGTAGATGCTGTGTCACTCTTGCTGAATTGTTCTGCAGGTGCCCAGAGTTCCCAGTTTACATGAGTGCTGGACTCTACTTTCTTTTTGTCGCTGTTATTGTTTCAACATCCTTCACATTCTTTTTTAAAAATTTATTTTACTGAAGTATAGTTGATTTACAGTGTTGCTAATTTCTGCTGTACAGCAAGGTTATTCATTTATATATATATTATTTTTCATATTTTTCCCGTTCTGGTTTAGTACAGGACATTGATTATAGTTCCCTGTGCTATACAGTAGAACCTTGTTGTTTATTCATTTTACATATAATAGTTTCCATCTGCTAATCTCAAACTCCCAATACATCCTGCCCTCCACTGCAAATCTATTCTCTATGTCTGTGAGCCTGTTTTGTAGGTAGGTTCATTTGTGCCATATTTCAGATTCCACATATAACTGATATCATATGGTATTTGTCTTTCTTTGTCTGACTTATTTCACTTAGTATGCTAATCCCTAGGCTAATCCATGTTGCTGCAAATGGAATTATTTCATTCTTTTTTATGGCCAAATAGTATTCCATTACATTTACATTTACATTACATTACATTTACATATGTACCACATCTTCTTTATCCATTCATCTGTTGATGGACAGTTAGCTTGTTTCCATGTCTTCACTGTTATGAATAGTGCTGCTATAAGTATATGGGTGTGTGCATCTTTTCAAATGATATTTTTGTTCAGATATATGCCCAGGAGTGAGATGGACTCTACTTTCTGAGTGTATGCAGGACACAGCCTTAGTGGGGATCCTCTGGTAGTAGAAAGAGCATTGGATAGAGATTTTAGAGGGCTGGAGTTCATTCATTCACTTGATAAGTATTTACTTCTTCTCTGGAACATGCTGGACACTAGCAGTACCTGGATCTTATTTCCTCTTTTAAAAACAAGGTGAGATGGCTTCTAAGTTTCCTCCACACTCTGTCCTTCACTGTTGCTTTCCCACATTCCTGCTCTTCTTAATGACGTTTTTGGATCATTCATCATTACCTCAGAAAAGAAAAAGTATAAATATCTTTTTAAATGTGGTTAATGAAACAGTAAGCATGTGGCACAATGATCTATAAAAGCAGGGTTACATTTTTTTTTCTTTTTTTGTAAATTGTAAACTTCCAGCATGAAATTGAAAATTAATAGCAACTAGCTTAAAAGGGAATATAAAATGAGCACTTCCTCACTTAAAAGAGCCCTCACATTCTTTAATGTCTCCTCCTAGAAAAGTCCAATTTGAAAATTTTTAACCCCCCAATCTCCACTTCAGCACACAAAAAAATTTTAAATGGGTCAATGCTCTGGCTGAAAGAGAAATAAATACGGTTATGAGGATGACCCACATGATAACCTGAACACAGACTGGATTTTGCCATTAAAGGAAGGAGTATCCATGTTAGAAAAAAGAAAACGGCTCTTGTGATCTCTGGGTTCGTCAGTTCCTGCCTGAGCCCCTCTGCTACAGCTGTGTGATTTGGTCTCTAAATGCAGGCTTAGCTCCACCCCTGACTCCAGGGCCAATCCCACCCTACTCTGCGAGGGGGTGAATCTGATGAAGCCAGCTCTGTGGCATAGGATGTGAGTCTTGCTTTCTCTTTTACCCTGCCTGGTCTTCTCCTAGTCCATATGCCAGCCTTGCTCTCTTCCTTAGTCCCGGCCCTGGTGGTAGTTTTGGTGGTAGCCCTGGTAGACTATGCCTCCAGGGCCTTGACAGCCCGTCTCCCTGGGGCTGGACCATACTTTGCTGGTAGACAGCCTGCATGCAGCTCCCGTCCTGTCTCACGTCTCTCAGGGCAATCTTCTGTTCCCCAGAACACTTTTCCCAGCCCTGGCCCCATCTTGAGTAGATGGGTCTGATTTTAAATGCCCGTCTTCTCTGGTTAATCTTCTCCCACTGGCCAGTGCTGTGTCATGAAATACAAAATTGTCAGATCCATCAGCAAAATCCTATTCACTTTCAAATACACCCGGGAATCATGGCCTCCGCATCATGCTGGCTGCAGGCACTCTTGTTTCCCTCAGGAGATAACAATAGCTCTGCTTCTTCACTGGCCTCTTGCCCCCACCCATGTTTTCCACACAGCAGCCAGGGTGATTTTTCATAAGTGGAACTCATATCTAGTTAGGTTCAAATCTGAGCTCTTCACTTTGGCCTCTGAGGTTCATGCCTGGCTCTCTACCCACCCTTAGACCATTTTCTACCGCTTTCCTCTTGACTCTCTGTGTTCCTACCACGCTGGTTCTCTTAGTTTGTGGCCACCACAGGGTCTTTGAACAGCTGATATATCTACCTAGAAGGGCGTCTCCTTTGATCTTTGCATGATTGGCTGTTTCTTTAAGTCTTACCTCAAGTTTCAGCTCCCTGGAAACCCTAAGTACCCAATTCTGAGTGGTTCTCTAAACCTAAGAGAGAACCAGTTGTTCTCTCTTATGCCACCACCCTGTTTGATTTTCATCAGAGTGTTTAGCACTTTTAAGCACTTTCTAATTTATTTATTTGTCCTCCTGTTTGTTGACTGTCTTCCTTAACTAAAACATCAGCTCCATGATAGCAAAAACTTTGCCTGCCTTATCCCCACATTATACCCACCACTTAGAGATGTTCTGATACACAGTAGGAGCTAAATTAATGCTTGCCAAATTAGTGAACAAATGAATGAATGAATTCTAAATGCAGCTAGGAAAGCCTTTGTTTATGTAAAAGAAAGTCTATAAGGAGAATGATTTCCTAGGATTAGGGTTTGCCAGAAGTCAAACATGTTTTGTTCTGTTTTTGTTTTTAATCTGAAATCAAAAGTCATAGTATATATAGTCATTGTAAAAAATTTGGAAAATACAGAAGCCACAAATCCAAAATTTAAAAGGAATCTGAAATCCCCTATGTTCAAACTATGGTATTCTTAGTTTTTGTTCAGTCACTAAGTCATATCCAACTCTTTGTGACGCCATGGACTGCATAACACCAGGCTTCCCTGTCCTTCACTATATCCTGGAGTGTGCTCAAATTCACGTCCATTGAGTCAGTGATGCTGTCTAACCATCTCATCCTCTGCCTCCCTCTTTTCCTTTTGCCTTCAGTCTTTCCCATTATCAGGGTCTTTTCCCATTAGTCGGCTCTTCACATCAGGTGGCAAAGTATTGGCACTTCAGCTTCAGCATCAGTCCTTCCAATGAATATTCAGGGTTGATTTCCTTTAGGATGGACTGGTTTGATCTCCTTGCTGTCCAAAGGACTCTCAAGAGTTTTCTCCAGTACCACAGTTCAAAAGCATCAGTTCTTTGGTGCTCAGCCTTCTTTATGGTCCAATTCTCACATCTGTACATGACTACTAGAAAAACCAAGAAGCAAGAACTAAAATCCTACAGTCTTCAGAATGAAAACCACAGCCACAGAAAGCTAATCAAAATGATCACGTGGATTACAGCCTTGTGTAACTCAATGAAGCTATGAGCAGGGCCACCCATGACAGACAGGTCATGGTGGAGAGTTCTGACTATACATGGTCCGCTGGAGAAGGGAATGGCAAACCATTCAAGTATTCTTGCCTTGAGAACCCCATGAACAGTATGAAAAGTCAAAAATAATTGTGGTATGAATGTATATAATCCATTTATATATTTTTAATAAATATCAGAATACACTAGATATACTGTTTTGTAATCTCTTTTTCACTTAAAATATAACATATCTCTGTGACATTAAATAGTCCCCTACAATTTTAATTTTTTATTTATCTTTATTAAATTATAGTTGCTTTACAATGTTGGGTTAGTGTCTACTGTACAGCAAAGTGAATCAGCTATACATATGCGTATATCCCCTCTTTTTTTTGAATTTTCTTCCCATTTAGGTCACCACAGAGCATTGAGTAGAGCTCTCTGTTCATATTAGTTATCTATCTTATAAGACAGTAGTGGATGTATGACAATCTCAATCCAAATTCATCCCACTCCTCCTTCCCCCTTGGTATCCATACTTTTGTTCTCTATGTCTGTGTCTCTGTTGCTGCTTTGCAAATAAATTCATCTGTGTCATTTTCTAGATTCCACATATAAGCGATATTATACAATACTCATTTTTCTCTTTCTGACATATACAAAAATAAACTCAAAATGGATTAAAGACCCAAATGTAAGGCCAGACACTGTAAAACTCTTAGAGGAAAACATAGGCAGAACACTCCATGACATAAATCATAGCAAAACCTTTTTTCAACTCACCTCCTAGAGTAATGAAAATAAAAACAAACAAATGGGACCTAATTAAACTTAAAGCTTTTACACAGCAAAGGAAACCATAAACAAGACAAAAAGACAGCCCTCAGAATGGGAGAAAATATTTGCAAATAAAGCAAATGCAAGGGATTAATCTCCAAACTATACAAACAACTCATCCAGCTCAATATCAAAAAAATAAACAGCCCAATCAATGGGCAAAAGACCTAAATAGACATTTCTGCCAAGAAGACATACAGATGGTCAACAAATGCATGAAAAGATGCTCAACGTCACTAATTATTAGAGAAATGCACATCAAAACTACAACAAGGCACCACCTCACACTGGTCAGAATGGCCATCATAAAAAAACAAACAATAAATGCTGGAAAGGATATGGAGAAAAGGGAACCCTCCTACACTGTTGATGGGTATGTAAACTGGCACAGCCACTATGGAAAACAGTTTGGAGGTTCCCTAAAAAACTAAAAATAGAACTACCATATGATTCAGCAATCCCAACCCTGGGCATATATCTGAAGAAAACCACGGTTCAAAAGATACATGCACCCCAGTGTTCCCTGCAGTATTATTCACAATAGCCAGGACATAGAAGCAACCTAAATGTCCATAAACATAGGAATGGATGAAAAAGATGTGGTACATATATTCAAAGGAATATTACTCAGCCATAAAAAGGAACAAAACTGTGCCATTTGCAGAGACATGGATGGACCTAGAGACTATCACGCAGAGTGAAGGAAGGCACAATTTTAAGATATGTACTTTATTAATCACATAAATATACAAAAGTATCTTTCATTCTCCTACCTCCCACCAAATTAAATATATGAATGTCTCTTATTGTAGCTTTACAAAACTGTAAAGTGGTTTAGAGTGGCTAGACATTTTTCTTGCATTTTTTGGCCTTTTGTGTTTCTCATCTTGAGCATATAATTAAAATGCAAGGGAGAGAGGCTCCAGGCTGCTGTGTTGGGTAAAGGACTGAGACTTGATGCCTCTAGCTCCTTGGTTACAGAGCAGCAACATAAGGAGTCTGTAGTTCCAGAAGAGCCTGGATTTTTCCCAACAGAGAGACACAGATGCCTGATTCTTAATACCATTTGTAAAGCTGTTGGGAAATATGGAAAAAAATAGAGCTCCATTTATTAATGTAGCCCAATTCAATTTCCTCTACTCAGACAAAAATGGTTTATCTGTAATGGTGACTTGTGCCTGGAGGGAGTGAAATAATACAGCAGAAGTGATGAGAAAACAAACTCACCTTGTACAGAGGCAAAGGAAATAGACTCTTGGTTGAGAGTCCTAAACAGACTGAAGGCAGCTGTGCTAACTGGGGCCAGTAAGGACAGCATTAGCACCTGTTTCTTCCAGGAAAACCTATGTTGGCATGTGATGAAACTGCACTGTGCATAAATTGCCTTGATACATCTAAGTTATGGAACATCTCAAAATTTTAAGTCCTGGGTTTGACCAGGATAGGGGGAAAGCTCTTCATTTATATTGAAGGAAAAATCTGAATTATAGGTCATCTTAGTCAGAGAGATGGCTTAAATTCTTCTCCAGGGAAATTCCTCATACATTTTTTCGAAGAATGCATTATAGCTGTGAAATTCCTAGTCCCTATCCAATGTCTGTGGGAGATTTTCACCTGGTTTCATGTATGGAGAGCTCTGGAAGGTTTCCTTCATGTTACCACCATCCTATAGAGGACAGCTATAGGTATTCAGGCCATATCTTTATTCACAGGGTTTTAAGTGTGCCATGGGCCAGTGAATGAGAGGGGAATGGACAACTCTGCATCTGCACGATTGATGGGTGGCTTGTTGGGTGATGACACCCATGGGGCACCTTGTTGCTGTCAACGAATGCTACCTGATCCTTGCAGATTAGGGATCTTATCTCACACTCTCCTCTACTTGTGACCCCTTCGGTTTTCCTTTTACTTAGAGTATGGCTCCTTTTGTGCAGTTCGCAGTTGGGGGAGGTCTGTCTGTCTTGGAGAATGGTTTGTGAGATTTACAGTTACGTCTTTGTGGTGGTTGTTTTATTGTTGGGTGGGTTAATTTTGCTATCTGGGCTGAGGATCAAGAAAAGGCTTCCGGGACTTTTGTGAGCATGGGTGAATTAATCAATTAGTTATTTTAAAACATTATCTTAACCACCATTGGAAGACAGTAAAGCTTGCTTTTCACTGGTGTTTGGAAATAGAGACCACTGAACTTGGAATAAGGAGACAGGATTCAAGATGCAGTGTTTTCACTAATGAGAGTGACCTTGACCTTCTCTCTGTTTCTCTCGGATTAGCTTCCTTGTATTAGTGCTCAGCCCCACGCTGCCACCCTGCACTCTCCTCTGCTTGTTGGCCACCTCTACTTGGATGCCATGTAATAGCTCACAGCTAACCCATCAAACTTAATGGGCTTATAACTACCCTCGTGTTCTCTTCCTTCCTCAAATCCCAGTCTCCAAATTGCCCCTGCTCTGATTTGGTGAATGACAGAATATCCATGAAGTTGCCCCAGCCAAAGACCCAGAAGCCATCCCTGCCTTGATACCTCTCCCATGCCCGCATCGACTCGGCCACCCCTGTCAAGTCCATCCCAGGGGTAACTGACATTGCCCCAACTCTTCAGCCTGCTGTTACATCTTCATTCCAGGAGTCCATCCCACGGGTAACTGACGTTGTCCCAACTCTTCAGCCGGCTGTTACATCTTCA